>NC_085930.1:163881190-164191071 GCF_028885625.2 Pongo pygmaeus | reverse complement strand
GATGCCCTAAGGTATTACCTGTATTCCAGACATACTCTTCTTTACCTCCATTGTGCAGTGGTAGTCAATTTTTCCTTGGTATCCCGGAGTAATCACCCCAGGCAGCATTGTAACTCCCTTCTTGGCCTGTTGACTTAGAGGCATGAGAAGCCCAAAGTTGCTGCGTGGCAGTCTTAACTTTTAGTTCAATAGAATTGTTGTGTCTCCTGGTAGAAGCATTCCTCTCTCCAGAACTAAGACCTCTAGGCCAGCAGAGGATAAAGTCATGGGAACAGGAAGCAAATGTCTTGCTAGTGGACCATTAGGGGTAATAGTAAGTGGTGTCATTTCCTTTTTCATCCTTTGATTCCTGGACTCACGTATCTCAGCTATTGGAGAAACAGCACCATATATTGGAGACTGATTCAGAGCATATCCAGAGTTTTGGAGAACCTTCCCCCAACCCTACAAGGTATTGCCACCTAGCTGGCATGGAGTCTTCAAAAGGCCATTCCACTGTTCTACCAAGCCAGCTACTCCAGCGAAATCAGTGCATTCTATGAGCACAAGTGCTATTGCTGCCCTTCTTTGGCTTTGAAGTGAGTTCTTTGGTCAAAAGCAATGATATGAAGAATACCGTGATGATAAGGTATTCTGTAAGTCCAGGGACGGTAGTGTTCACAGAAACATTGCATGCAGGGAAGGATAAATCTGTATCCAGAGTGTTTATTTTAATAAGGACACAATGCTGTCCCTTCCATGATATATAAGCAGTTCAATGTAATCAGCCTGCCACCAGGTATCTGGCTGATCACCCTGGGAAATGGTACCATATCAGAGTCTCAGCTGCTGGCGGATTGAGCACTCAATGGTGGCTGTAACCAGATCCACCTTGGTCAGTGGAAGTCTGTGTGGCTGAGCCCATGCATAGCTTCCATCGCAACCAACATGGCCACTTTCTTCATGAGCCCATTGGGTGATGACAGGAGTGGCTGAGGAAAGAAGCTGGCTGGTATCCACAGAATGGGTCATCCTATCTACTTGATTGTTAAAATCCTATCCTGCTGGGGTTACCCTTTAGTGAGCACTCACATGAGACACAAATATCTTTACATTTTCTTTGCCCATTCAGAGAAGTCTATTCACATACCTCTTCCTCCAATTTTTTTATCATCAATTTTCCAATTATGTTCCTTCCAAGTTTCATCCAGCTCAATCAGTGGTTACAGCCCATGAATCAGTATATAATCACACATCTGGCCGTTTCTTCTTCCAAGAGAAGTACACAACCAGATGCACTGCCAGAAGTTCTGCCCACAGGGGTGGGGGGCATTTTCCTTCTCCACTGTCTTTCAGGGATGTCCCAGAAAGGGGCTGTAATGCTGAAGCTGTCCACTTTCAGATAGTAACCTGTGTATCATGCAGAGACATCTATAAACTAGGCCCAGGTTTTCTCTTCCTCTGTTAACTTACTGTAGGAAAATCCCCATGAGGCCATAGGTACAGGGCACAGGTGCAGGCAGTGTACCACTTCCTCTTGTAACTTACTTGTGCCTTCAGGGCCTACTTGGGCCCAGTCACATATACACAACTTCCATTTGATAATGCAGTTTTGCTGTGCATACCTAACTTTATGACTTAGTGGGTCATCTAACACCCATTTCATCAAAGGTAGATTGGGTTCCTCGGACTCATGGTGGCCCATGGTTAAGCATTCAGTTTCTATTAAGACCCAGTAAAAGGAAAAGAGCTGTTACTCAAAAGGAGAGTAGTTATCTGGAGATGATGGGAGGGCCTTGTTCCAAAAACCTGAAGGCCTGATCTGCAATTTACCTATGGAGGCCTGCTAAAGGCTCCAAGCAGCATCCTAATCTACCACTGACACTTTAAGCAACAATGGTTCTTAAAGATAAGGATGCATATGGCCCAAGTGGCAGAGCTGCTTGCACAGCAGCCTGGACCTTTCAGAACCTTCTTTTTGTTCAAGACCCCACTAAAAACTAGTTGCTTTATAGGTTACTTGGGAAGTACACCAGGGTAACACACTAAAATGGGAAATATGTTATTTCCAAAGTCCTAGCAGGCTCACTAAACATCGTGCCTCTTTTTTTTATTGTAGATGAGGCTGGGTACAACTTATCCATCTTAGAAGAGATATCTTGACATGCCTCATACCACTGGACCCCTAGAAATTTAACTGAGATAAAGGCTGCTGAATTTTAGTCAGATTTATTTCCTACCCTCTGACATGCAAATGCCTTACCAGTAAGTCCAGAGTAGTTGCTGCCTCCCACACACTAGGTCCAATCAGCAGAATGTCATCAATATAGTGGACGAGAGTGATATCTTGTGGAAGGGAAAGACAATCAAGATCCCTGCAAACTATATTATGACATAGGGCTGGAGAGTTGATATACCCCCAAGCACCCAAAGTGGAAAAGAGAAGGTGGGTTACTGACCTTGCCAGTTGAAACCAAACTACTTCTGATGAGCTTTATGGACAGGTATAGAGAAAAAGTCACTTGTCATGTCAATAGCTGCATACCAGATACCAAGGGGGATGTGTTATTTTGCTCTAGCAATGAAACTACATCTGGCATACTAGCTGCAATTGGAATCATCGCGTGGTTAAGCTGACAAAAATTCTCCAAGATCTGTCAACTGTCTTCTGCACAGGTCAAATGGAAGGATTACAGGAGGATGTGGTGGGAATCACTACCCCTGCCTCTTTCAAGTCCTTAATGGTGGCACTAATCTTTGCAATCCTCCAAGAATGCCATATTTCTTTTGATTTACCATTTTCCTAAGTAGAAACAGTTCTAATGGCTTCTGTTTAGCCTTTTGCCCCATAATAGGTAGGAAAACCAATCTGGGGACCTACCAGCGGCTAAGTATGTTTGTTCCAATTATGCAGTCTGGGTTTGAAGAAATAACCACAGGATGGGTTCTGGGACCCACCAAATCCACTGTGAGACAGATTTAAGCTGAAAGTACATTGATCACCTGACCTCTGTAAGCCCCTACCTACTCTGACTGGAGTGACATTATGGGTCTCCCAGAATCAATATACAGTTGACCCTTGAATAATATGAGTTTGAATTACACAAATCCACCTATATATGGATTTTTTTCAACCAATGCATTAAAAATATTTTGCAACAATTTGAAAAAACTTGCAGATGAACTACATAGACTGGAAATATTTTTAAAAAATTAATAAAAAGCCTGAGCATGGTGGATGAAGCCTGTAATCCCAGCACTTTGTGAGGCCGAGGTGGGTTGGTCACTTGAGGTCAGGAGTTCGAGACCAGCCTGGCCAACGTGGTGAAACCCGTCTCTACTAAAAATACAAAAATTAGCTGGGCATGCTGGCATGTGTCTGTAATCCCAGCTACTCAGGAGGCTGAGGCAGGAAAATCTCTTGAAACCAGGAGGCTGAGGCTGCAGTGAGCCAAGATCACGCCATTGCCCTCCAGCCTGGGCAACAGAACAAAGACTCCATCTCAAAAAGAAAAAAATTAAGCAAAATGTAAGTATGTTATGAATTCATAAAATATATGTGGATGCCAGTATACTTTATCATTTACTACCATAAAATATATACAGATCTATTACAAAAAGTTAAACTTATGCACAGACACACAGTACATGGTGCCACTAGCAGT
The DNA here is from genome assembly GCF_028885625.2 of Pongo pygmaeus. Taxonomy (NCBI): domain Eukaryota; kingdom Metazoa; phylum Chordata; class Mammalia; order Primates; family Hominidae; genus Pongo; species Pongo pygmaeus. Next base: position 164,187,427 of record NC_085930.1, on the reverse strand, counting down.
TGAGAGAAATGTAAATAAATATAAAGATGCAGTACTACATTATAACTGCATAACATTAACTGTAGTATATACTGTACTACTGTAATAATTTTGTAGCCACCTCCTGTTGCTACCGTGGTGAGCTCAAGTATTGTATCTTATTAAAACACCATGTGATACTAATCCTCACCACATAAGCGGTTCATCTCTCCAGTAAATTGCATATTGCAGTAAAAAATGATCTCTCACAGTTTTCTCCTGTTATTCACTGTGTTTAGTGCAATACTGTAAACCTTGAATAACACCATGGTACCCATAAAAAGTGCCAGTAGTGATGCTAGATGTGCTCCTAGGACACAGAAAAAAGTCATAACATTACAATAAAAATTTAATTACTTGGTATGTACTATAGGTTGAGTTCTGCAGCTGTGGTTGTTCATCATTTCAAGATAAATGAATCAAGTGTAAGAACCATTGTAAAAAGACAGAGAGGAAAAGAGAGAGAGAGAATTCATAAAGCCCTTGCTGCAACTACTTCAGCATGCATAAAAATCTCGCACTTTTTTTAGCCGGGTGCAGTGGCTTATGCTTGTAATGCCAGCACTTTGGGAGGCCAAGGCGGACAGATAACCTGAGTTCGGGAGTTCGAGACCAGCCTAACCAACATGGAGAAACCCTGTCTCTACTAAAAATACAAAATTAGCCTGGGGTGGGGCGCATGTCTGTAATCCCAGCTACTCAGGAGGCTGAGGCAGGAGAATCACTTGAACACGGGAGGTGGAGTTTGCAGTGAGCTGAGATCGTGCCGTTGCACTCCAGCCTGGGCAACAAGAGCAAAACTTCGTCTCAAAAAAAAAAAAAAAAAAAAACCCTTTTATCTTGTATTGAAAATGTAGTTTTTATGTGGGTGCAGGATTGCTACAAGAAAGGCATATCTATGAACTCTAATATGATTTCAGAAAAAGCAAAGTCACTACATGACAATTTAAAGCAAAGGTGAAGGAACTAAAGCTGGAGAAATTAAGCCAGCAAAGGATGGTTTGACAATTTTAGAAAGTAGTTTGGCTTTTCAAAAAGTCAAGATAACAGAAAAAGCAGCTTCTGCCAACCAAGAGGCAACAGACGAGTTCCCAGAAGTCATTACGAAAATCACTGAAGAGAAAGGATATCTGCCTGAACAGCTTTTAAATGCAGACCAAAAGTCCTATTTTAGAAAAAAAAAGCCACAAAGGACATGTATTAGTAAGAAAGATAAGTAAGAACCAGGATTTAAGGCAAGGAGGAATAGGCTAACTCTACTGTTTTGTGTAAATGAAGTGGAGTTTATAATCAAGACTACCCTTATCTAGAAAGCCACTAACCCTTAAGCCTTAAAGGGAAAAAGTAAACACCAGCTGTCAGCCTTTGGTTGTATAAGAAGACCTAGACAACAAGAACTCTCTTTCTGGATTGGCTCCATTGATGATTTGTCCTTGAAGTCTGAAAGTTCTTTTGATATTAGACAATGTTCTTGGCCACCCACAATCCAATGAGTTCAACAATGAAGGTGTCAAAGTGGTCTACTCACCTCCAAAGACAACATCTCTAAGTCAGCCTCTAGATCATAGTGTCTAGATCATAAAAGGACTTTTAAGGTTCATCACACATGCTACTCTATGGAAAGAATTGTCAACACTATGAAAGATAACTTATGATAAAGAGAACATCATTAAAGTCTGGAAGGATCACTCCATTAAAGATGCAATCATTGTTATAGAAAAAGCCACAAAAGCCATCAAGCCTGAAATAAATTCCTGCTGGAGAAAACTGTCAAGGTGTGCATGACTTTACAGGATTTACAACAGAGCCAATCAAGGAAACCATGAAAGAGATTGTGGGTCAGGCAAAAAGATGATGGGTAAAGGAGGCTTTCAAAATATAGATTTTGAAGAAATTCAAGCATGAATAGACACACCAGAGGAATTAACAAAAGATGACTTGATCAGCACCAGGCATTGCGGAAGAAGACATAGAAGAAGCAATGCCAACAAACAAATTTATATGAGACAATCTGGCAGAAGCATTCTGATTATTCAAGATTGCTTTTGATTTCTTTTATGACATGGACTCTTATGGGCATTGAACCTAAAGCAAACAGTGAAAGAAGGTTTGGTGCCATATAGAAACATTTTCAGAGAGTTGAAAAAGCAAAAAATGTCAGAAATTAAAATGTATTTCCTCAAAGTTACACCAAGTATGACAGCCTCTCCTGCCTCCACTTCTACCTCCTCCCCGTCTTCTACCTCTGCCTCTAAGTCAGCAAGACCAACTTGCTCTTCTTCCTCCTCCTGCTCAGCCTACTTGACATGAAGTTGATGAGGATGAAGGCCTTTATGATGAGCCATTCCTACTTAAATGACTAGTAAATATATTTTCTCTTCCTTATGATTTTTCTTAATAAGATATTTTCTAGCTTTATTGTGAGAAAACAGTATATGATACATATCACATACAAAATATTTGTTAATTGATTATGTTTTGGTAAGGCTTCTGGTTAACAGTAGGCTACTAGTAAAGTTTTTGGGGAGTCAAAAGTTTTGTGCTGATTTTCAATTGTGCAGAGACCCCACATCATTCAAAGGTCAACTTTAGTTCAGAACCATTGTCCAGCAGTTATTCAAAGTTCTGATTATTTCTTTTTCTTCAATGCCCAGTTACTTTTTTAAGAGGCCATGTGTCCCTTTAGGGAAAGCTGAGAGAAAAATTAACAGTATGAAATTTTGGTAGTGTACTAGGGTTCTTCCTTAGTGGGGACCCGGTCTCTCCTCATTCAAGGAGTTCTAGGTCTGAGAACTGGCTCAAGTCTGGGAATTAATTGAAGGGCTGTGACTCTCTGTCTTTATGAGTTAGACTTTTGTTCACTATCTGCTTACACAGATCAAGTAAGAATTTAATAGGCTTCCTATCTATTTCACCTCTAGGAACACATTATTAACTAGCTGTCCTCATAGTTCTCTGAGAATCAGACTATTCTGGTTGCTATTGTCCTTTATGGTAACAATGGCCACCTTGCCTCTGGCAGTTGAGTACTGACATGGGATTCAATTACTTCCATTGCATTTAGGTTTTCCAATTGAGTGACTGCAGTTCACACTCTAGGGTCTGGCCTACAGAGAAGAACCATTATGGATGTCTTCAAGGATGCTAGGGATTCCCTTACACATTTATTTCTCAAAATAAATTTAGTAAAAGCTAGGTCTTAAATGACAAATCCACTCTGACATTCCAATTTCTCTAAGCCTTTGAATCCCTTCCTCTACATTAAAGCAAAGGAGATTAGGCAGGTGGGCTGTCTTTTGAACCATGTTTCAGGCAACCAACCACCAGACAGATAGAGCCATTTCTTAGTCTCTGAGCAGTATCAGTAAATGCAGAATCTCTGCTTGGGGGGTCTATATCAATAAACTCAGCCTCATCCAATTTTATGCTCCTTCTACCATTATCTCACACCCTTAATATCCATTCCCATAAGGGTTCCCTGGATTTCTGCTTGTATAAATTAGAAAACACAAGTAGTTCTTTCGGAGTGTAGTATACCTCCTCATGAGTCTGCTGGGACTTGAGTCTAGTTATAGCTCTAGAATCAAAAAGGGTGGTAGGAGTGGGCCCTGAGGAGAATTGATATTGTCTTGAATGGGAACTGCCTTACAGGAGGCCATTATCATTTCCTCAGGCAATGCAGGCTCAATCCTCTCAGACGGAGGCAGATAGGTTGATACAACTGGGGGACAGTGGAGAGGCTGCTTTTTCTGGGGGTGAAGAGACCTTTTCCACTGACAAAGAAGATTTACCTGAATTTAGGACTCAATGTCCCCAACTTCATTTGTGTCTTTCCATATGTCCCCATCTCAACTTACAGGATCCTATTTATTTCCAATGAATATCCTCACTATAATAGTAGACACTCTGTGAAGCTGGGACTTCAGCTTGTGTTGTAATTCAGCCAATCACAAAATAAGGTCTTGTGCCTCCATCTGAGAAGGTTAACAGTACTCAGTTCCTTACTTCTTATAAGTGGTTGATTAGGAGTATCCAAGGCAGATATTTTGCATATCTCTATAACCAGATCATGCCATAGACTGTCAGTGCCTTTTTTTTCACTACTGGAAAGAGAGTCATTAGCATTTTGAAATCTAATTAGTGTAGAGAGCCAATCCCGGGAACCCCAAAATCAATTCAGAAAAACAGAAAAAAAATTCTGTTTTCTAAAGAACCACCATCAGTACCAAAGTCTGTATCAGTCAGGGTTCTCTAGAGAACAGAATCAATAGGATATGTGTACATACACACAGCACACACACACACACACACACACACACACATATTATGGAAATTTGCTCACAAGATTATGGAGGCTGAGAAATCCCATGATATGCCATCTGCAAGCTGCTGAATGAGGAAAGCCAATGGTGTAATGTACTCCAAGTCTGAAGGCCTGAGAGCCAGGGGAGTTGATAGTTTACCTCCCAGTTCAAGGCTGAAGGACCGAGAACCAGGAGGGGTAGGGAAAGGCCTGAAAATCAAGAAAGGAGGTACCAGTGTAAATCTTGGAGTCTAAAGGCCCAAGAACCAGGGGGCCTTGTCTGAGGGCAAGAGAAGTTGGATGTCCCAGCTCAAGGAAGGGAGGGGTGGGGTAGAGAGAAAATTAGCTCTTTCTCTACCTTTCTGTTATATTCAGACTCTTAATGGATTAGATGATGCCTGCCACATCCATCCAAAGAGGATGGATCTTCTTTATTCAGTCTACTTATTAAAATGCTAAAGTCTTCAGAAACACCCTCACAGGCATACCCAGAAATAATGTTTTGCCAGCGATGTGGGCACCCCTTGATCTAGTTAAGTTGGCACATAAAATTAATCATTAGAGTCTGTCAAGTACCTTCCAGGCGCATGTGTGTGTGTGTGTGTGTGAGAGAGAGAGAGAGAGAGAGAGAGAAAGGGAGAGAGAGAAATATGCTAATCTCAAGGGAAATCAGATGACTCCTCAATGTTGGTTGGCATGTGCATGATTCTGCTAGAAATCATTCTGCCATGAGGAATGAGATGAGTAGCATGAGAAGGCTCTGCCACATTTGACAAACGCAAATGATGCCTTTCCAGATCTGTTTTCTTAAGCCAGGAGATTACATAAACACTTAAGAATTTTAGAATTTCCATACCAGTTTGACAGCCTAATATTCTCATTTCACAAAGGTGAAATGACAATGCCATGGGAACTGATGAATAGGTTTTAAAATAGAATGAAGCTTTTATAACTCTCTATAAGATATTGGCTTGAATCTCCTTTCATTTTATTTAGAGATAAAGATTCACCTCTAAAGCTAAGTGTACTCTTGATTCAACAAAAATCTACAGACATAATTCTGTTGTATGGGATACTCACTTTCTGTTTTATACAAAAAAAAGTCTGTAAGTGTCAAAGAAAATTTTCTTAAATCAGTTGGTATACATCTAATGTTATGGCCATCTGCCTTTGAAAGAAGTGGGCCAATGCTTTACTGATTTGCAAGTGTGCAAAAATATAGAGATCACCATTGGCTCTGTGCCATGCAGCTGGTCTATGTACATGTATCCTTGGGATTTCACTGTTACTGTGATGAGTTGGTTGAATGAATGAAACTGTTGGGGTTTTACTTAAGAATCTATTTTTATTTGCTGCTCATATTTCTAGCTTGCATTAACCAGGTTGAAAAAAATGAACCAGTGGACCAAATAGAATAATTACAAATACAAATGAGGTTTTGAGGCAGACATTTCCTGATTTAGTTTCATGAGATATTAATTAATTATTGAGTGGCAAAAAGGGCTTCATGGTTAAATAAGTTTGGGAAAAGTTGAGCTTAGTAAAGTTAAACAGATTTCTTTACTGAAAGATTCCTCAGAATTTTTAATATGATAATGTGCTTTGTGAATCACTAAGAAAGGAGATATACATATATATAAATATATAGATAGATAAGGGTGTGTGTGTATGTGTGTTTGTGTGTGTGTGTTTGTGTAATCAAACCAAGAAATTTGAGGTACACAATTTGGGAAATACTGGTCTGGAGAAAAATACTAGTACTAAGAATCAGTGCCTTGGTCTGGCACCTAGTTTGAGTCATTACCTCGCTGTGGGATCTTACTCAAGTCTTAGCCTCTAAAGGCCTTTTTGTTTTCTTTCTCTCTAAAATTAGGAGATTGAACTATATGACCTTTTAGTCCTTTTGCAGTTCTAACAAACAAGTCCTGTTTTACAGAAGGATATTATTAACCTTGTTGACATCAACCACAAAATGTTTACTAAGTATCACCATCTTTTCTTAATGTTATATTATGGATCCATAAACCATGAGGTTATCTAAACCATTCTTTAACCTGTGACTCAGCATTTTAAAATAACAAATGCTTACTGAGTTTACTTCTTCTGCTATTTAGATCAAAGCCATTCATATACTTTAACTGGTGTTTCCTAGTTTTTATTTTGTTGGATTTTGAGTGAGCCTACATCAAGAAATCTACTTTGTTTTTGGATGCCACCATAAAGTGGGTCTTTTCTGAATTCAAATACCTGAGGTCCCTTAGTCATCTTGAAGTAAGTTCTGTTTAGCACCCTGCAACATTCAATGTCAAACCGAGTGACACTGACCAAAGTAGATTAGAATCCTTGGTAGGTCTCTCCAAATAATTTGCCTTCTTAGGGACATCTGGTTCTAGGGTACAGTCTAAACAATGTCATTTGGTTTGGAGTCCAAGGACAAGATGGCATCTGAATTCATGGAGGCAAAGGCTGTGGTCACCTCAGTATGGACCAACATCTCAGCAGCTCCTGTTTGGATACCACGGCATTACTTTCTAGCATGATAAATTTTTATTATCATTCTGGTGGCCCAGACAAAATATGGCATTCTTTTTTGTATAATTTTCCCCTTTGCTTAAACATCTCATGGGACATAACTACCATTTAGACAGTCATTCTTTCCAGTTTATTGAAATAACCAGTGAAGATGAAACAGGTAGATATTTTCTTGCCAAATATTGATTAAAATGGATGTTTTAGTCGAGAGAAAAAATACCTGCAAAACATAATACGTTTTAGTTTATTTACAGAAATTACCTCAAAAATAAAGTTCAGAAGAATTTTATACCAGGAATCTCAACTTTTTAAAGAAGAAAGGATAGACAAGAGTTGAAAAATATTCTTCGCAATATTGTATGTCTGGTGAAACTTAACATTTTTAAGAAAAATGGCATGAATAAAACAATGGTATTAGTCTTCTTTTTTTTTTTTTGAAAAACATATACACATGTGTGATTTGGAAAGAACCAGTTTTTGGTAGACCAGTGGGCATGGGTACTTAGCAAATGCCTGTGCTATTGCTCCAACTATTCTGATTCATTCTAAGTGAGAGCCAAGAATATGGTCTGGTTTATGTGTCATGGTTCCTTCTTTTTAACATTCACTCTCATCTATACCCTTTCCTAAGGGAGAGAAATATGCTAATGTTAAGGGAACTCGCATAACTCCTTAATGTTTGTTGGCATAGGCATGATTCTACTATTCATTCTGCCATGAAGGCTGAGATGAGTAGTATCAGTGCACCCGATGAAGGGCTCTGACACATTTGACAAAAGCAAATGTTCTCTCCAAATCATACATGTGAATATGTTTTTCCAAAAAAAAGAGTACTAATACCGTTGTTTTATTCATGCCATTTTTTCTTAAAAGTGCTAAGTTGTTCCAGACATACAATACTATGGAGAAGATTTTTCAACTCTCGTCTATTCTTTCTTCTTTAAAAAGTTGAGATTCCTGGTGTGAAATTCTCTTGAGCTTCATTTTTGAGGTAATTTCCGTAAATCAACTAAAATGTATTATGTTTTGCAGATAATTTCCTTTTCTAAGGAAAACAACAATGCATTTAATCAAAAGCAAATATTTATTCTGCTGCTTTTTGTTGGACCCATGCAGCATAATTTGAAAAGAATGACTAGTTGTGTTAAAGAAAAAGAAAAATTATATTAATAAAATGCTCTTTTTCTACATTGGCCCCACAATGATTACGTTGTCTGGGTCAATCTGTGGGGTAATTATTACTTTGTATCCTTCTCAAGATAGTTTCCATATGTTCCCCTTTGTCTCAGAGCAATATCCTAATCTGCTGGCATGCTGTTTCATCAGGAAAGCATGCTTGGCTTCTCATAGGATCAAATGCAATGATTCCTTTTCTGGGACTAATGACCGCCAAGTGTCCTGGGAACAGGCTAACTGTGGCCTAATCTGTCAGGCCAGGCCCATCTTAGAACCAAGCAATTATTCTTTGTCCTTATGTAGTGTTCAGCCACTTACAGTTTCTCTGTTAATTCTTCTCAATATCTCTTCCCTGATTGATGCATAGGACCTCTAGCTCAGGCTTTCCTCTTAGTTTAGAAGTTGAATATGATGGAGTAAGAGGAGTGAGTGGGTGAATTGCAGGAGACCTTAGAGGCAGTGCTAACTTTTGATAAAACAGTGAAACAGTTGAACAGAAGAAGAGGCAATTTCTTTCTAGAATTTCCACTCTTTCTCCCTTTCTCACTCTCTCTCTCCCTCCCTCCCCTGCCCTCTCTCGCATGCACACATACACACACACACACTCACACACACTCATGCACACTCTCCACTCCTTTCTCTCTCTTTGCCTCCCCATGGCCTCTCCTGAATCTGCTTTTTATTCTCTACTAACTGTCAATCAATCTATCCTATGGTTTTATTTTTTTCTTAAATATCCACTGATAATATTAAAAGTTATGATACCTTCAGAATTATTTGCATCTTATCTAAGACTCAAGACCAAAAGACTTAAGAACTTAATAAAAGCAAAGCAAAAAGTTACAGAAAAAGAATTGATTTCACCCTTTTCTAGCTCTTTTGCTTTCTGCTGCTCTGCAGTAGGCAGGAGGAGGAGGAAAGGAAGAAAAGACGGAGGAGGAAGAAGAGGAGGAGAAGGAGGAGGAGGAGGACCTGGCTCCAGCTGCCCGCACTCTCCTTGGATGCTGGAGATCATGAGGTGGCAACAGTGCTAGGCGACTCTGGAGTGACCTCATAATGGCCTTGTCTTCCACTGCATCTCCTCCCAGAGCCCAAGAGGCCCTGAGCCTGTGGCACCTAGCATCGAAATGGGGAGCAGACAGCCCAGCCAAGGTGAGCGTGGAAGAAGACCTTCGTACCTCATATGTTGATTACAGCCTTTGGGACATTGATCAGAAGATCTGGTTAAGCTCCTGACCATGGAAATGTGAGGGAGGCAAGCTGACTGACTAGACGCAGTGGGAAAGAACATCTGCCACCAAGGGACTAGGAAATCCAGAGGACTGGTGCATTCCAAACAGATCTTCGGAGAGAAGGCATTGAAAATAAATGAAGGGAGGACACAGATGCTGGGCTGAAGGGCAAGGAGGCTGGGAACACAGGACTGGGCTCCCACACGTGGGGACTCATTCCTGGCCCCCAACAACTCCTGGGGAAGGGGTGAGTTGAGCAGGCAAGGAGCAACCTGCTCTCACCATGGACCTCTGGAAATCTGGCAGCAGGAGACCCCACATCCCTCATGGACACTTGAGTTGGCAGGGAGAGCTGCTTAGAGAGGTAGTAGGAGCAGAATTCCAGCCAGTATGAAGCTCAGAGGGTTTTGTGCAGGAATGTCTACAGCAGATCATGGCCAGAAGCACCTATCCCTCAAGGGTTGCCTTGCTTCCCTAGGATACTTTAGCCTTATGTGAACTGTTGGATCAGAATATAGCAGGATGATCATGCCCATGGAATGGGGCCAATCTGACCTAAGTGCACCCCTGTCTGCTGTCCTCTTCCGGGGCCCCAGCCTGGGTGCACCTGCTTGCACTGCAGCCTTGGATGCCCAGCTAGGGTACCTCTGAGGGAACTGCATCATAGCTCCTGCACTGGCAGACCATGCCTGACCATTGGAGATCTCCAGCAGAACAGCCCCTGCTGACCTGTGCTGGCCCACCCATCTCCCCCATACCACAGCCTCCCCCATGCAATTTGCTGGCATGTGCTCACCCACAGCTAACCCCCACATTACTTGATTGAGGGGAATGCACACTTTGCCTCCTCTTACCCACTGGCGCATGTGTGCATGTGCACCCCAACATGCCACCGCTGCTGCCATGAATGGACCCTACCCTCCTACCGTGACACCATTGTCAATGGGGAATGCACAAAAGGAGACCAGCCGCCCCACTTCCTGTCCTGAGCTGCCATTGCTGCTGGTGTGATTGCATGCACAGAGAACATCAGCCCTGTGCCTGCCAAAGCCCCACCTCCACACTGACACTGCTGCTGGCCACATAGATGCTGGTGGCTCCTGTACCCCTTGCCATGCCACCACCACTACCACCACTGTGACTGCCCACACGAGGCCAGTGCCTCTGTGGCAATCAGTGCCCTGCCTCAGTCTATGAGCGTGTACACCAGTGTGCTGCCACTGCTGATGGCACATTAGAATGAGGATGGAGCTTGCTGCCAGTGCCCAAAAAAGTGCTTTGGATGGCACCACCTATTGAAGTGTTGTGACCAGCAGTCTGGGAACACCTTGGCCTCTCTAAGGCAGCAGGATCCTAACCTTGAGGGGGCCACAGAACAAAGCCACGGGCCTGATACCAGCCCCTAAAAGTTAGAGTATGCATCTCAGGAGTTCTGAGCTGAGGCTTGGCTCCCTAAAATCTTCCAGAAATGAAGCCAGTTAACTGAACTTACCTTATACCATAATTAAACTCCCAAGGATGTCAAAGAGGATTAAAAAAAAATCCAAAGGACAGCAACTTCAAAGATTGAAGGAACATCAGCCCACAAAGATGAGAAAAAAATAGCACAAGAACTTTGGCAACTCAAAAAGCTAGAGTGTCTTCTTACCTCTAAACAACTGCACTAGTTCCCTAGCAATGATTCTTAACCAGGCTGAAATGGCTGAAGTGACAGAAATATAATTCAGAATATGGATAGAAATGAAGATCATCAAAATCCAGAAGAAAGTCAAAACCCAATCCAAGCATTCTAAAGAATACAGTGAAATGATACAGGAGATGAAAGATGAAATGGTCATTTTAAGAAAGAACAAAACTATCCGATAGAGCTGAAAAACTCACTTTACGGATTTTAGAATGCAACTGCAAATATTAACAGCAGACTCAAACAAGCTAAAGAAAGAACCTCAGAGCTTGGAGACTGGCTCTCTGAAATAACTCAGTGAGACAAAAATAAAGAACAAACAATAAAGAAGAATGAACAAAACCTCTAAGAAATACGGGATTATGTAAAGAGATCTGAGATACGACTAATTGGCATCCCTGAAAGGGAGGAAGAGAAAGCAAGCAAATTGGAAAACGTATTTCAGGATATCACTCATGAACATTTCCTCAACTTTGCAAGAGAGGTCAACATTCAAATTCAAGAAAGCAGTGAACACTTGTGAAATACTACACCAGAAGACCATCCCCAAGATACAATTATCAGATTCTCCAAGGTCAAAATGAAAGAAAAAATGTTGAAGGTAGCTACAGAGAAGGGGCGGGTCACATACTAAGGGAACCCAATCAGACTAACATCAGATCTTTCTGCAGAAACCTTACAAACTAGAAAATATTGGAGGCCTATATTCAACGTTCTTAAAAAAAGAATTTCCAACCAAGAATTTCATATTTAGCCAAACTAAGCTTCATAAGCTAAGGCGAAATAAGATATTTTTCAGACAAGCAAATGCTAAGGGAATTATTTGCCATCAGACCTGCCTTACAAGTGGTACAGAGGAGGTGCTAAATATGGAAGGGAAAGGCCATTACTGGCCATTACAAAAACACACTTAAATAGATAGACCAGTGACACTGTAAAGCAACCACACCAACAAATCTGCCTAATAACCAGCTAACAAAACAATGACAGGATCAAATCTGCACATATCAATACTAACCTTGAATGTAAACAGGCTAAATGCCCCGATTAAGACACAGAGGGACAAGTTGGATAAAGAAGCAAAACCCAGTGATATGCTCTCTTCAAGATACCCATCTCACATGCAATCAAATCAATAGACTCAAAGTAAAGGATGGAGAAAAATCTACCAAGCAAATGGAAAACAGTAAAAAGCAGGGGTTACTATTCTAATTGCAGAAAAAGCAGACTTTAAACCAACAAATACAAAAAAGACAAAAAAAAAAAAAAAAGGGAATTACATAATGGTAAAGGGCTCAATTCAATAAGAAGACCTATCCTAAATATATACACACCCAACATAGGAGCACTCAGATTTATAGAGCAAGTTCTTAGTGACCTATGAAGAGACTTAGATTAACTACACAATAACAGTGAGGAACTTTAAAACCCCACTGACAGAATCAGACAGATAACAACAAAGATAATCAGGACTTGACTTGGCACTTGACCAAATGGAACTAATAGACATCTACAGAATTCCCCATCCCAAAACAACAGAATTCTTCTCATCTGCACATAGCACATACTCTAAAATCAACCACACAATCCGGTATAAAACCATCCCCAGCAAATTAAAAAAAAACCCAAATCATATTAACCAGACTCTCAGACCACAGCACAATAAAAACAAATGCTAAATTGCTCAAAACCATACAATTACACGAAAGTTGAACAACGTATTCCTGAATGACTTCTTGGTAAATAATGAAATTAAATAAATAATGAAATTAAATAAATAATGAAATTAAAGCAGAAATCAAATTATTTGAAACTAATGAGAACAAAGTTACAAGATAACAGAATCTCTGGGACACAGACAAAATAGTGTTAAGAGGGAAGTTTATAGCACACGTCGAAAAGTTAAAAAGATCTCAAATTAACAACCTAATATCACAACTAGAGGAACTAGAGAAATGAGAGGAAGCCAGACCCAAAGCTAGCAGAAGATAAGAAATAACCAAAATCAGAGCTGAATTGAAGGAAATTGAGACACAAAAAAACATACAAAAGATCAATGAATCCAGAAGTTCGCTTTTTAATAATGACTCAGGTAGACCTCTAGCTAGACTAATAAAGAAAAAAAGAGAGAAAAACTAAATGAACATAGTTACAAATGACAAAGGTGATGTTACCACTTACGCCACAGATATACGGAAAATTCTCAGAGACTACTTTGAACACCTCTGTGCACACAAGTTTGAAAACCTAGAAGAAATTGATAAATTCCAGGCAACATACAACCTCTCCAGACTGAACCAGAAAGAAATTAAATCCCTGAACAGATTGATAATGAGTTCTGAAATTGAATAAAATGTATACTATGAGAAAATGCCTAGGACCAGATGGATTCACAGCTAAATGCTACCAGATGTGTAAGGAAATGCTGGTACCATTCCTACTGAAACTATTCCAAAAAATTGTGCAGATAGGAATCCTCCTCAACTCATTCTATGAGGCCAGCATCATCCTGATACCTAAACCTGACAGAAACACAACAATAACAACAAAAACTTCAGGCCAATATCCCTGATGAACATAGATGCAAAAATACTCAACAAAATAATAGTAAACAGAATTCAGCAGAATATCAAAAAGCTATCCCACCACAGTCATGTAGGCTTTATCCCTGGGATGCAAGGTTGGTTCAACATATGCAAATGAATAAATGTGATTCATTACATAAACAGAACTAAAAACAAAATCACATGACCATCTCAATAGATGCAAAAAAGGCTTTTGAAAAAATTCAGCATCCCTTCATGTTAAAAACCCTCAACAAACTAGACATTGATGGAACATGCTTTAAAATAATAGGAGCCATCTATGACAAACCTACAGCCAACATTATACTGAATGGGCAAAAGGTGGGAGCATTCTCCTCAAAAACTGGAACAAGACAAGGATGCCTTCTCTCACTACTACTATTCAACATAGTACTGGAAGTCTTAGCCAGAGCAATCAGGCAAGAGAAAGAAATAAAAGACATCCAAATAGAAGGAGAGGAAGACAAACAATTTCTGTTTGCAAATAATGTGATTCCATACTTGGAAAATCCCAGTCTTTTCCCAAAAGATCATTCATCTGATAAACAACTTCAGCAAAGTTTCAGTATACAAAATCAATGCACAAAAGTCAATAGCATTCCTACACCAACAACATCCAAGTTGAGAGCCAAATCAAAAATACAATCCTATTCACAATAGCCACAAAAAGAATTAAATACATAGGAATACAGCTAAGCAGGAGGGTGAAAGATCTCTACAATGAGAATTATAAAACACAGGTCAAAGAAATCAGAGATGGCACAAACAAATGGAAAAATATTCCGTGGATAGGAAGAATCAATATCATTAAAATGGCCATACTGCCCAAGCAATTTACAGATTCAATGCTATTCCTATCAAACTACCAGTGACATTCTTCACAGAGTTAGAAAAAAATTAAAAATTCATATTGAACCCAAAAAGAGCCCGAATAGCCAGGGTAATCCTAAGCAAAAAGAAGAAAGCTGGAGGTATCACGTTACCCAACTTCATACTATATTACAAGTCTACGTAATCAAAACAGCATTGTACTGGTACAAAAACAGACACATAGACCAGTGGAACAGAATAGACAGCCCAGGAATAATGTCATACCTACAACCATCTGATCTTCAACAAAATTGAAAACAAAAGCAATGGGGACTCCCGAGTCAATAAATGGTGCTGGGATAACTAGCTAGCCATATGCAGAAGTTTGAAACTGGACCCTTTCTGAAACCTCCCCCTGTCACCATATACAAAAAGTAATTCAAATGGATTGAAGACTTAAATGTAAAATGTAAAACTATAAAAATCATGGAGGGTAACCTGGGAAATACCATTTTGGATATAGGACCTGGCAAAGATTGCATGATGAAGATGCCAAGAGCAATTGCAATAAAAACAAAAATTGACAAAGAGCTTCTGCACAGTGAAAGAAAGCATCAACAGAATATTTCTGTATCAACAGAAACAGAAAACAAGCTATAGAATGGGAGAAAATATTTGCAAACTATGCATCCAACAAAGGTTTAATATCCAGAATCTATAAAGAACTTAAACAAATTTACAAGCAGAAAACAAACAACTCCATTAAAAAGTGGGCAAAGGGCATGAACACTTTTCAGAAGAAGACATACATGTGACCAACAGCATATGAATAAATGCTCAGCATCACTAACATTAGAGAAATGCACATCAAAACTGCAATGATATACCACCTCATGCCAGTCAGAATGACTATTATAAAAAGTCAAAAAAGAACAGATGTTGATGAGGTTATAGAGAAAAGGGAATGCATACGCACTGCTGGTGGGAATGTAAATTAGTACAGCTATTGTGGAAAGCAGTCAGGTGATTTCTCAAAGCACTGAAAACAGAACTATCATTTGACTCATCAATCCCATTACTGGGTTTATATCCAAAGGAATATAAATTTTTCTGCCATAAAGACATATGCATGTGTATGTTGTATGTTCATTGCAGCACTATTTACAATAGCAAAGACGTGGAATCAACTGAAATGCCCATCAGTGGTAAGCTGGATAAAGAAAATGTGGTATTTACATGCCATGGAATACTATGCAACCATGAAAAGAAAGAGAGCATGTCCTACACAGCAACATGGACGGAGCTAGAGGCCATCGTGCTAAGTAAACTAACGTGGGAACAGAAAACCAAATATTGCATCTTCTTATTTATAAGTGGGAGCTAAACATTGAGTACATATGGACACAAAAAAGGGAACATCAGACATCTGGGCCTACTTGATGGTGGAAGGTTGGAGAAGGGCGAGGATTGAAAAACCTGTTGGGTACTATGCTGAATACATGGGTGATGAAATAATCTGTACACCAAATCCCTGTAACGCACAATTTACCTATACAACAAACCTGCACATGTGCCACTGCACCTAAAATAAAAGTAAGAAAAAAATAGTGATAGCAATTAGAAAAAGAAAAAGAATTATTAGTGTTGGAATCAGTACTTTGCAATAACAGGCCCAGAGTGTATAAGACCAAGAAGCAGTATTAAAAGTAGATCATTGCATATCAAAAAATGACAACCACACACATTGACTGCAATATATTGTATCTAGAATTTTCTGTTGACACTATTTTTGAATCTGGAAACAGCAGACAGATAATCTTATTAGATAATGACCTAAATAAAATATTTCACTCCACTCTCCTCTCATATTCCACACATGTAAATACTTTTTGCCTTGAAACCTCCCTCTGTCACCATCAGACTGCTTTCAAAATAATAATGTTATTTTGAAGGCATTTGGATTAGAAAATCTTGATGAGTTGCCAATTAGTGTTACTGACAGATTTGTTAGATTTTCACTTAATCATTTTTCAGAACTTGACTATGGCTCAGACCTTTGACCTGCTGGTTAAGTATGTTGGTCAGTTTTTATGTGACTCCTGCTGATAATAGCAGCTGGTTTTATTATCCCATACATGTTAATAGAGGTTCCCACAGCAGGAAGGGAGTGAGCAGTCCCCCTGGCATCCTTCTGTCACTGCTATGTGCTGTTTTCAGGGAACAGTCAGTGCCTATGGTCATCATGGAGTCAGTGTTTCTCCCTTGGCTGCAGTCCAAAGGACATTGTGCCTCTCTCCACAGAGAAGCTGGAAGGGGCCCAGAGAAAGGCAAATGCAAGATCATGGGCTAGGGAGACTTGCCCAGAAGATGGGCCAAAAATGAGATCTGGAAAGACCAGAACTAAAAGGTGACATGAATGAGCTTGGAACAGTTGCTTGAGAGAAGTTTATGTATTAAAGTCCTAAATAGAGAACAGGACGGCTGCTCCGTGATGCCATCAGAAAGTCATTTTAAGAAAGTAATTTTAAGTAAAGAGATAGAATGAGCCTTCATCTCCACCCTATTTGCTGAAGATTCTCTCCAAGTTATGGTAACATCTGAAAATATGTTATAGCTATGACCTTTAGGAGTTAGTATGCCTTAAATTTGAATTAGAGACTATGAGAATAATTTAGGACTATGTAGCATAAAGTAAGAATTTAGATCCTGGCATTTAAGGCATTTAAGACTCTGTACTGGTTCCAGATATGAAGATAATTTTCTAGCTAAGAAACATGGCCTTTTGGCAGGCAAAGCCAGTGCTCATGAGCTGATAAAAATTATCCCATTGCTTGCTCAGTTGCCTTTCCAGGTGACATGAACAGCTGTTGCAAAATCACAGACCTCGATTCCTGCCAGACCACAGGCTACTGAGCCCAGAAAACAAAACCATGACTCATGGTGAATGTTCACTGTCCCTGAGGTGGATACAGTGACAACCACACACACAGAGTGCTATGGAAATTTGGGATCCATTTTCCAGCTTGTCCTAGTGAAGAGGCTACGCCCACTTATTCTTGCCAGAATCTAAAGATGTTTGGGATCCTCTTTTCCCCTTTCCCAACTGTGGGATGGAGTCTGTGCCCTGTGATAAGAGTGCATGCTCTAAAATAACCTGGTCTAACCTTTTATTCTCTCTTTGCCTGATTTTCCTGGGACTCTGTATTTGGGGAAGATGTATATTTTAATTCTGACTCTTTCTTCAAGTGTTAAGTCAGGTGAACTTGGGGCTCTTTCTGATCCCTATGATTATGTGGCAGCCTTCAGAATCCTACACCATGATCAGAAAGGCGGGTCCATTCCAGCTCTGTGGTTCTCTGATTTGTGACTTGGTCAGATAAGGCTCAATTTCTGGATTTGACTGTGAAAATTTGAAACATTGAAGTTAGAGAAGAAAGTGTTAAGTACTGGAAAAGGACCCAAGTGGTTCAGTGTCAGTCTGGAACAGGGGCACACATTCCAATATTTCCTAGGGCCAGGCAGGTAGCATGGACAAGAGAAGTAGGCCACAGATCTGGTTGGTGGTGTGGACAGGGCTACTGGGACCAGGTCTTTAATCCGAATGGGGATGCAGAAGCCTAGCACCAGCTGTTGTGGTCACATGAGGATGTGGTCTCAAGGATGCTAGCTCTTTCAGTTTTTTTTTTTTTTTTTTCCACAAGAAGCCAGAAAGTCAACATAGCAAATGAAACCCCTGAGTCTTAAATATTGGCCACCAATTCAAGTTGTAATGAAACAAATTACTCTGTGGTTCATATAAGACACATCTGCAGATTAGGCCTTAGGCTACCAATTTTTCACCTATGGTACAGGAAGACATTATAACAAAAAATTTTTGTTAATATTTTAAATGAAAATTTCTTTCTTTTTCTTTATTATACTTTAAGTTCTGGGGCACATGTGTACAATATGCAGGTTTGTTACATAGGTATACATGTGCCATGTTGGTTTGCTGCACCCATCAACTCGTCATTTACATTAGGTATTTCTCCTAATGCTATGCCTCCCAAATGAAGATTTCTTATACTCTGCACTCTTAACCACTGAGGAGAGTGTGCACCTACCTCTGAGGTGCCAGGGAATTAGTATGATACCACTGCGAGGATGAATACTTTTTGCCTGTTTCTTAAAAGTTCACGGTAATTTTGCCTTCTCCATGATACATTTATGTTTAATATAAAATTTTATTTTAGATTGCATACCTTTGTGTCTAGAATATGATAGATCTTCAATAAAAATGTGTAAAGTGAACAATTAAAGTGCAATTGGTACTCCTAGAAGAGATATATATGTATGTGTATATATATGTGTGTGTGTGTATATATGTATATATGTATATGTATGTGTGTGTATATATATACACATATATACATATATATATATGTATATATGTATATATATATATCCCATAGATTGTTTCCTGTATCCCAATGTGAGAAATGTCCCTTGGAATATGAGGTAACATGGCCATTCCATTGGTAAGTGATGGTGTTGGTGGCATCACCACCAGCACCTCCAGGCCACATTGCACTACTTGGAGCTGTTCATCAAATTCAACTATAAAAGATTTTAGTAGATTACTGGGATTGTTGTTCTCATGATTTGGGGTCAGATCCCAGCCTCTACCATCTTCCCACTCCCTTTCCCCTATATATTTATAACGTATCTACCATCTTCCCGACAGGGCGTGGAGAAGTAAATAGCCACAGTGCAATCCAACATGGAACGTGGCATCAGAGGTGCTGTGGGAAAATCTGGGCCCCGGACATGTGAAGGTTATGTTACCTGAGCGGCATATTGCATTCTTTTCCCTATCCAGGGATTCAGTCCTACAGATATTACCCTCGTTTTGGATATCTATTGCTGCATAAACTTAGTGGTGTAAAACAACAACAATTTATTATTACCTCTCTTGGTTCTGTAAGCCGACTGGACTAAGTTAGGCTGTTCTTGCTCAAGGTCTCTCTGTGGGTGCAATCAGGCAGTGACTGGGTCTGGAGTCATCTCAAAGGCTTTCTCAACAATAACTACTACTGGAATCCTCTCAAAGGCTTCCTCACATATCTGGCAGTGAATGCTGGCTATTAGCAGAAATCTTAGTGGGGGGCATTAGCTAGAACATTATATGCTACCTCTCCATGTGGCTTGGATTTCCTCACACTATGGCAGCTGGGTACCAAAGGCAAGCATTCCAAGAAGGAGAGAGCCAGGTGGAAGCTGTATTGCCTTTTCTAACTTAGCTTCAGAAGTTCCATAATTTCTTATAAAGACTTGCCCTGTTTTGGTGGAAGGAGACATAGAATCTACTTTTTTCCATTTTGTTTTTTTAATTGATACATAATAATTATACATATTTGTGAGGTACATAGAGATGTTTTGATACATACAATGTGCAGTGATCGTATCAGGGTAATTAGCATTTCCGTCATCTCAAACATTTATCATTTCTTTGTGTTGGTAACATTCAATATCCTCCATCTCTCTATTTGAAACTATATAAAATATATGTCAACTATAGTTATCCTCCAGTGCTATAGAACACCAGAACTTATTGGGAGGAGTGTTGAAGAAGCTGCAGGCATATTTTAAAACCACAAAACCTTCAACCTTTCCTTTGTGTTGCTCTGAAGTATCTTCTGATGGAAGCCTGGCAGCAGCTTCTTCATCAACACAATTAAGCTCTTACGGTTGCTGATAATGCTTCTCCCATCTCATGTGCCAGGTGAGTGACAATGGAGACAGCAGACCAATGATGATTTTCTCGGAATTGGAAGTCTAGCAGGGACCTGATCCTAGTACCATAATTGGGGTATGCATGCCATATAAGTCATAGAAATCAGAATATCTGAAGCTACAGTAAAGCTGGTAAACCTTTCTGGAGCATCAATTAACTCAAATATTTGAGAATAGAAAAAAGTAATTTAACTTGCAGGACTTTAATATATTATTTTTATATTAGAACAAATTGTCTGAATTTTAAATGAAGAAAATTTTCACGGGCATAGGGTTCCTCATGAAGCTCCCAGATTCTCTGTGTCCATTCATTCACTTCTCTTCTATGACACTAGGGATTCTTTGTGGAAGAGTTTATGAAGAACCAGCCCTTTCATTTTATTGTCGAAAACCAAGATAAAAGTACCAGCTCTTAGTAGTAGATTTGAGTCTAGATATTACTGTTTCTAAGACATGTGCTTGTCTTCACAATTCTCTGTCTTTCAGGACATTAGAACTGGAAAACATTTGCTGTTGCAGCTATGAATTATTGACTATCCAGCCCAGTTGTAAGCTCTAATGTCCTTTCCTTGCTTACTTCTTCTCTTCCACCTGATTCAGCATTTTTACTTTTGAGTAGCATTAGACTACAGTAATTATTGTTTGTGGAGTTGTTTCCTTTTTAATTTTATTTATTAAGACTTCTTTCCTATCTACTTCCTCTTATGACAAAGGAATTTCACTGTGGGGAGATTTTATGTGGCCGAATTTCTGGGTCTTGGCTATACCATCAATCATGTACTCTCACTTCCACCATCCCTGGCCAACTCTACCCTCTTCCTTGACTAGAGATCAAAGCTTGAAAACTAAACTGAGCTCAAAGCAGGAAACCCCTTGATTACTTTTTATGTTGCGGTAACAAATCACCACAAACTTAGTGGCTTAAGAAAATACAAATGTATTCTTTTATAGTTCTAGAGGCTGGAGTCTAAAATCAGCTTTACTGGGCTAAACTCTAGGTGTCAGCTGGTCTCTTTTGGAGGCTGTAGCAGAGAATCTGTTTCCTTGGCTTTTCCTGCCTCTACAGACCATCTGTATCCTTGGCTTGGGCCTCCTTCTTTCATCTTCAAAGTGCATCACTACAATCTCTGTCTCTATTTCCATTATCATGTCACCTACTCTTTTTGATGTCTCCTGCATTTTTCTCATAAGGACCCTTGTGATTATATTGGATCCGCCTGGATAATCTAGGATAATCTTCCCATCTCAAGGTCTTTAATTTAATCACATCTGCAAAGTCCCTTTTGCTGTGTAAACTAACAAATTCACAGGTTGTAGAGATTAGAATGTGGACATCTTCGGGGAGTCACTATTCTCTCTACTACACTACCCTCCAAAGGTGAACATGTCACCTAAATAGTAAAATTAAAGACTTCCCTGGGAGTGTTATTAGGGTGGGAAGAGAAGTTATTTTTTCCTGGGAGTGGCTAAACTTGAAGAAAATGATGTTAGGCTGCTGGCAACTATCTTTCCAGTTACATAGAGGAAGCTCCTCTCATGCAGGAGGGAATGAAGTCCGCTGATTGACAACTATAGCCAAGAGAATGGAAACGAAGGGCTGTGATGGCAATGTTTAAACACCTATATCCAGCTACACTTGAAATCAGACCTAACCCTAATTTCCCAGACTTAGGAACCAAGAAGTTTCCTTTTTGCTTGAGCTATTTTGAGCTAAATTTCTGTACTAATGACTACCCATACCTTTTTCTTAAACACTAAGGAGAGGAGGAGTTAAGGGCCAACTCAATTATTTTTATGCTGCTTTTAAAAGGTATGATAGAGTCTGTTTGAATATCAACAAGGTTGAAACTATCAAAATATGACTTTATAAACATCATTAGGTTTTGTTTTCCTCTATCTACACCAAATTACAAAAGAAAATTTGAAGGAGACTAAATTTAAAAACGAATATGACCATAACTGGGGAAGTTATTGAAATAATAAATTTCTTGACTTTTTGCTGCTGTTTTTTCATTTCCAAAAGGAAACTTCTCTCTCATAAGAAGCCTCTGTCCAGAATTGCAGGCTTCCTTGCTTAGAGGAAGGCAGGTAGATTGTGTTAGCAGGTTTTTGTCTTTCAAGGCCTGGAAATCTTTGTTTTGCGAGTTTAGCTCCGTCAGGAAATCGTAGTAGGCTTGTCCTGAGAGAATATAGTGTATGGAGGCTGGTGTTTAAAGAAGGGCAGAGTGGCCCAACTTTAAAGGAAGGCCATTAATAAATTATGATGGCCACAGAGTTTTTGAAGAGGTGGAGGTTCTTTCTCCTTCTCTTGAATCTGGGCTGGCCTTATGATTTGTTTTAACTAACAGAATGTGGAAGTGACGCCTTGCCAGTTCCAGTCCAAGCTCTTGAGAGGACCATCAGCTTTTCTTTACTCCTTCTTGGAGTACTCGCTGTTGGTATCCAGCCACCGTGGAAGAAGATTGTGTTGGACTGTTGAATGATGAAGCCACATGGAGAGAAGCCAGCTTGGGCTTTCTAATCTCAATAGGAGTTGCATGAATGTTCCCAGTCAATACCATGTGGAACACAAATGAGTCCTTCCCACCAAGTTCTGCCAAAATTGAAGAAATCTGAGCAAATAATTGCTTGTATTTTAAGCTTGTTGGGCTCATGAGCTTGAAATTGAGCTTGTGATGGCATTTGTGGATTACTGAGACTTTTGGATTCTAGACATATTTGTATCCTTTAATTAGAATAAAGACAATGGGTTGGGCTGGATCATGTTTTCACATTTCTTCTAGCTCTGTAGTTCTAAACTTGGCTTCTGACCTTTCTTTTTTCAGGCCAGAAGTCAGAGGTTCCTAGATATGTGGGCCGCCTTTATTATGATCATCTGGGAACTTGTCATAAAAATAGATATCCTAGTCCCTGCTCCTAATATTTTGATAAATTAAATTAAAGGTGGGGTCTGGAAATGTCATTGAGCCAGAATTGTATCAAGTTACATTTTAGGTTGTTCATTCACTTATAATGAAGTACATTATTTTCCTTTGAGTCCCATGTATAATCTTTGCTAATCACTTGCCTTAAATCTGTAAAAAGAAAATAATAAAAAGCCACAGCAATATTCCTTTAACATAATCTAACATTTTTCTTGCATAACTTCCTATACCAATTCCAGTCTATTTATTTAAAGACAGGATCTCAAGAGCAAAATTAAATTTTTCATTCTTGTCTTTAAGTGGATTGTGTACAAACCAATAGGTACCTAACCCCTTTCTTTTATGAATTTTAACTTAGGAAATAATGAAACTCCACTACATTTAGCCCGACATTTAAAGTTCAGATTTAAAGACCCTAAAAATATGGACTTCTCAGTAATAGGTATCTATATTGATACCTATTACTAACTAACTGGAAAAAAAATAAGTTTAATCTCTCACATTGTCTACTGGTATAAATTTTAAATGGATCAAATATTTAAGTATAAAAAAATGAAATCATATAATTACTGAAAGAACATTAAATAAGTTATAAGATTTGAACGAGAAAGGTCTTCCCATGACTCAAATTTCAGATGCCATAAAAGATAAACTAAGTAGAACCCAAAAATCTCTGTATGATCCCCCCCCCACCAAAAAAAAAAAACCTCACCAGAAATATGTTTAAAAAACAAAGAACAAACTAGGGAAAAAATCCTGTTTATTTATAAATGAGAATTAATATCCCTAATGTGTATAGAGCTTCTTTAAATTAAAAAGTATATATAATTTTTAAAAATCAACCAAATAAATGAACAGATATAGAAAAAATAAATATAAATGGCCCTTAAAATGTATGAAAAGATGTTTATTCAGGGAGAGGCCAAGATGGCCGACTAGAAACAGCTGTGGTTGGAAGCTCCCTCTGAGAATAACGAAAATGGCGAGTGAATTCTGCACTGATAACCGAGGTATCAAGGTTCTCTCATTGTGACTGACTAGGCAGTTGGCACAAACCATGAAGAGTGAGGAAAAGCAGGGTGGTGCCACCGTCCACCTAGGAATCACATGGGACAAGGGAGCTCCCACCCCCAGCCAAGGGAGTTGGTGAGTGATCATGCTACCCTGCCTGGGAAACCATGCTTTTTCTACAGATCTGTGCAACTCGCAGATCAGGAGATCCCCCTCGTGAGCCCATGCCACCAGGGCCTTGGGTCCCAAGCACAGAGCTGTGCAGATTCTCAGTGGCCACTTGGTTAGAGACTGCCTAAGACTACTGAGGTCCGGGGGGTTGGGGCCGCCATCATCACTGTGGCTGCCTGCTGCCTAAGACAACTGAGCTCCCCAGGGGATGGGTGGCAGCCATCATTGAAGCTCCAATCTGCCATTTTTCCCCTGCCGGTCCCAGGGATACTGGGTGGTTTAGAACCAGGAGGACTTCCTCACAGTGCAGCTCAGCAGCTGTGGCAGATCATGGCCAGGCTACCTCTTTAGGCCAGACCCTGACCCATCCCTCCTCACTGGGCAGGGCCTCCCTGCAGGAGTTTCAGCAACTCCAGCCAGAGTTTTAGGGACAGAACTCTGATCTCCCTGGGACTGAGCCCCTGGGGAAAGGAGCAGCTGCAGTCTCCATCAGCAAACTTAGCTTTTCCCCCTGCTGGCTCTGAGGAACCCAGGCAGTTTGGACAAATGGAATTGCCCCCAGTGCAGCGCACTCTCTCTGCCAAGGGGCAGCCAGAGTGCTTCACTAAGCAAGTCCTAGATCCTGTGCCTCCTAACTGGGTGAGAGCCCCCCAACACGGAAGGCCAGACACCTTATACAGGAGCATTCCTGCTGTCATCAGGTTGGTGCTGCTCTGGGACAGAGATCCCAGAGGGAAAACCAGGCAGCCATCTTTGCTGTTCTGCAGTCTCCACTGCCTCCAGGTGCAGGAGGGACCCAGGTGAATAGGGTCTGGAGTGGAACCCCAGCAAACCACAGCAGTCCTAGAGAAGAGGGCCCCGACTTAAAAGTAAAAAAAAAAACCAGAAAGCAACAACAACAGCATCAACAAAATAATCCCCACAAAAACTCCATCCAAAGATCAGCAGCCTCAAAGATCGAAGCTGGGTAAACTCATGATGATGGAAAAGAATCAACAAAAAAATGCTGAAAACTCAAAAAGCCAGAGTGCCTCTTCTCCTCCAAATGATCACA
Organism: Pongo pygmaeus; assembly: GCF_028885625.2. Lineage (NCBI taxonomy): Eukaryota > Metazoa > Chordata > Mammalia > Primates > Hominidae > Pongo > Pongo pygmaeus. The sequence continues at coordinate 164,162,155 of NC_085930.1, read as the reverse complement.
ACATCTCTCCAGCAGGGGCATAGAACTGGGTGAGGGCTGAAATGGATGAATTGACAGAAGTAGGCTTCAGAAAGTGGGTAATAATGAACTTTACTAAGGTAAAGGAGCATATTCTAACCCAATGCAAAGAAGCTAAGAACCATGATAAAACATTACAGGAGCTGTTAACCAGAATAACCAGTTTAGAGAGAAACATAAATTACCTGATGGAGCTGAAAAACACAAGAACTTCAGAACTCAACCACAAGTATCAATAACTGCATAGATCAAGCAGAGGAAAGAATTTCAGAGCTCGAAGACTATCTTGCTGAAATAAGAAAGGCAGACAAGATTAGAGAAAAGATAAGAAAAAGGAATGAACAAAACCTCCAAGGACTATGGGATTATGTAAAAAGACTGAATATATGACTGATTGGGGTACCTGAAAGAGACGGGAAGACAGGAAGAATGGAACCAAGTTGGAAAATTAACTTAGGATACCATCCAGGAGAACTTCCCAAGCTAATAAGACAGGCCAACATTCAAATTCAGGAAGTCCAGAGAACCCCAGTAAGATACACCATGAGAAGATCAACCCCAAGACAAATAATCCTCAGATTCTCCAAGGTCGAAATGAAGAGAAAATGTTAAGGGCAGCCAGAGAAAAAGGCCAGGTCACCTACAAAGGGAAGCCCATCAGACTAGCAGCAGACCTCTCCGTGGAAACCCTACAAGCCAGAAGAGTTTGGGGACCAATATTCAACATTCTTAAAGAAAAGAATGTTCAACCTAGAATTTTATATCCAGCCAAACTAAGCTTTATAAGTGAAGGAGAAATAAAATCCCTTTCAGACAAGCAAATGCTGAGGGAATTCATCACCACCAGGCCTGCCTTGCAAGAGCTCCTGAAGGAAGCACTAAATGTGGAAAGGAAAAACCATTACCAGCCACTGCAAAAACACACTGAAGTACAAACACCAATGACGCTATGAAGCAACTACATCAACACGTCTGCAAAATAAACAGCCAGCATCATGATGACAGAATGAAATTCACACGTAATATTAACCATAAATGTACATGGGCTAAATGCCCCAATTAAAAGACATAGAATGGCAAGCTGGATAGAGTTAAAACCCATCAGTGTGCTGTATTCAAGAGATCCATCTCACATGCAAAAACACACGTACGCTCAAAATAAAGGGATTGAGGAAAATCCACCAAGCAAATGGAAAGCAGAAAAAAGCAGGGATTGCAATTCTACTTTCTGATAAAACAGATTTTAAACCAACAAAGATCAAAAATGACAAAGAAGGGCATTACATAAAGGTAAAGGGATCAATTTAACAAGAAGAGCTAACTATCCTAAATATATATGTACCCAATACAGGAGCACCTGGATTCATAAAACAAGTTCTTAGAGCTTTAGAGGCTTAGACTCCCACACAATAATAGTGGGAGACTGTAAGACCCCACTGTCAATATTAGACAGATCATGAAGACAGAAAATTAACAAGGATATTCAGGACTTGAACTCAGCTCTGGATTAAGTGGACCTCATATATACCTACAGAATTCTCCACTACAAAACAATAGATACACATTCTTCTCAGCACCACATGGCGCTTACTCTAAAATCAATCACATAATTAGAAGTAAAACACTCCTCAGCAAATGCAAAAGAACTGAAATAATAACAAACAGTCTCTCAGACCACAGCGCAATCAAGCTAGAATTCAAGATTAAGAAACTCACTCAAAACCACACAGCTAGATGGAAATTGAACAACCTGCTCCTGAATGACTCCTGGGTAAATAATGAAATTAAGACAGAAATCAAGAAGTTCTTTGAAACCAATGAGAACAAAGAGACAACGTATCAGAATCTCTGGGATGCAGCTAAGGCAGAGTTAATTTATAAATGTCCATATCAAAAAGCTAGAAAGATAGCAAATTGACACCCTAACTTCACAACTGTTAATAAAGGAACTAGAGAACTAAGAGGAAACAAACCCCAAAGCTAGCAGAAGACAAGAAATAACCAAGATCAGAGCAGAACTGAAGGAGATAGAGACACAAAAAAACCCTAAAAAAAAAGTCAATGAATCCAGGAGCTGGTGTTTTTGAAAAAATTAATGGACCACTAGCTAGACTAATAAAGAAGGAAAGAGAGAAGAGTCAAATAGACACAATAAAAGGTGATAAAGGGGATATCACCACTAACCCCTCAGAAATACAAACAACCATCAGAGAATACTATAAACACCCCTATGCAATTAAACTAGAAAAGCTAGAAGAAAAGGATAAATTCCTGGACACATACACCCTCCCAACCAGGAGGAAGCTGAATCCCTGAATAGACCAATAACAAGTTCTGAAATGGAGACAGTAATATATAGCCTACCAACCAAAAAAAAAGACCAGGACCAGATAGATTTACAGCTGAATTCTTTCAGAGGTACGAAGAGGAGCTGGTACCATTCCTTCTAGAACTATTCCAAACAATTGAAAAGGAGGGACTTCTCCGTAACTCATTTTATGAGGCCAGCATCATCCTGATACCAAAACCTGGCAGAGATACAACAAAAAAGGAAAACATCAGGTCAATATCCCTGATGAACACTGATGCAAAAATCCTCAATAAAATAATAAAATACTGGGAAACCAAATTCAGCAGCAGCAGCAGCATACACACACACGACAAACAAATAAACAAAAAAACTGCTTATCTACCACGATCAAGTCAGCTTCATCTCCAGGATGCAAGGCTGGTTCAATATACACAAATCAATAGGTATAATTCATCACATAAAGAGAACTAAAGACAAAAATCACATATTATCTCAATAGGCACAGAAAAGGCTTTTGATAAAATTCAACACCGTTTCATGTTAAAAACTGTGAATAAACTAGGTATTGAAGGATCATAACTCAAAATAATAAGAGCTTTTTATGACAAACCCATAGTCAATATCATACTGAATGGGCAAAAACTGGAAGCATTCCCCTTGAAAACCAGCACAAGACAAGGATGCCCTCTCTCACCACTCCTGTTGGAACACCACTCATAACATACTATTGGAAATTCTGGCCAGGGCAATCAGGCAAGAGAAAGAAATAAAGTGTATTCAAATAGGAAGAGAGGAAGTCAAACTGACTTTGTTTTCAGATGACATAATCCTATATCTAGAAAACCTCATCATCTCAGCCCAAAAGCTTCTTAAGCTGATAAGCAACTTCAGCAAAGTCTGAGGATTCAAAATCAATGTGCAAAAATCACAAGCATTTCTATACACCAATAATAGGCAAGCAGAGAGCCAGATCATGAAGGAACTCCCATTCACAATTTCTACAAGAGAATAAAATACCTAGGAATACAGCTAACAAGGGAAGTGAAGGAGCTCTTCAAGAAGAACTACAAACCACTGCTCAAGGAAATAAGAGACGACACTAACAAATAGAAAACATTCCATGCTCATGGATAGGAAAAATCAATATGAAAACAGCCATACTGTCCAAAGTAATTTATAGATTCAATGCTATTCCCATTAAACTACCATTAACATTCTTCACAGAATTAGGAAAAAATATTTTGAAATTCATATGGAACCAAAAAAGAGCCAGTATAGCCAAGACAATCCTAAGCAAAAAGACCAAAACTGGAGGCATCATACTACCTGACTTCAAATTATACTACAAGGCTACAGTTACCAAAACAGCATGGTACTGGTACAAAACAGACACACAGACCAATGGAACAGAATAGAGATCTCAGAAATAAGACTACACATCTACAGCCATCTGATCTTTGATAAATCTTTCCTCTACCTATGTCCTGAATGGTATTGCCTAGATATTCTTCTAGGATTTTTGGGGGTTTTACATTTAAGTCTTTAATCGATCTTCAGTTAATTTTTGTATAAGGGATAAGGAAGTGGTCTAGTTTCAGTTTTCTGCATATGGCTAGCCTGTTCTCCCAGCACTAGTTTGAAATAGGGAATCCTTTCCCCATTTGATATGGTTTGGCTGTGTCCCCACCCAGATCTCATCTTGAATTGTAGTTCCCATAGGCATGGGCAAAGATTTCATGATGAAAGTGTCAAAAACAATTGCAACAAAAGCAAAAATTGACAAACAGGATCTAATTAAACTCAAGAGTTTCTGCAAGTAAAAGAAACTGTCATCAGAGTGAACAGACAACCTACAGAATGGGAGAAAATTTTTGCAATCTATCCATCTGATAAAAGTCTAATATCCAGAATCTATAAGGAAGTTAAACAAATTTACAAGAATAAAAAAAAATCAAACAACCCCATTAAAAACTAGGCAAAGGACATGAACAGACATGTCTCCAAAGAAGACATTTATGTGGTCAACAAACATATGATAAAAAGCTTAACACCACTGATTATTAGAGAAATGTAAATCAAAACCAAAATGACATACCATCTCATGCCAGTCAGAAGGGTGATTATTAAAAAGTCAAGAAACAAAAGATGCTGGTGAGGCTGTGAAGAAATAGGAGTGCTTTTACACTGTTGGTGGGAATGTAAATTAGTTTAGTCTTTGTGGAAGACAGTGTGGTGATTCCTCAAAGACCTAGAACCGGAAATAGCATTTGATCCACCAATCCCAATATGGGTATATACCCAGAGGAATATAAATAATTCTATATTATAAAGATACAAACACGCATATGCTCATTGCAGCACTATTCACAATAGCAGAGACATGGAATCAACCCAAATTCCCATTGATAGGCTGGATAAAGAAAATGTGGTACATAAACACCATGGAATACTATGCAGCCATATAAAGGAATGGGATCATCTCCTCTGCAGGGACATGGCTGGAGCAGAAAGCCATTATCCTCAGCAAAATAACACAGGAACAGAAAACCAAACACCACATGTTCTCACTAGTAAGCGGGAGCTGAATAATGGGAACACACGGACACAGGGAGGGGCACAACACACACTGGGGCCTGTCGTGGGGAATGGGGGAGGGAGAGCATCAGGATAAATAGCTAATGAATGTGGGCCTTAAAACCTAGGTGATGGGTTGATAGGTGCAGCAAACCACCATCACACACATTTACCGATGTAACAAACCTGCATGTCCTGCAAATGTATCCCAGAATGTAAAATGAAATGAAATTACATTAAAAAATGTTTATTCCTCATAATAAAATAAATCCAAATTAAAACTATATCAAGATACCATCTCTCACATAGTGAATTGTTAAAATCTAAAAGTTTCCCTTCAGGTACATTCATATGTTGCTAGTGGGAATATAAATTGGTACAACTCCTTTAGAGAGCAATTTGACACCAATGATCAGAATTACAACTGTCAGAAGCATTTGAGTCAGGGCAATGCCCTCTTGAATAGGGGCTACGTAAAATTAGGCTAAGACCTGCTGAGCTGCATTCCCAGATCATTAGGCATTCTAAGTCACAGGATGACATAGGAAGTCAATACAAGAAGATGACATAGGAAGTCAATACATAGGAAGTCAATACAAGGTCATAAAGACCTTGCTGATAAAACAGGTTGCAGTAAAGGAGCCGGCTAAAAACCACCAAAACCAGGATGGCAACCAAAGTGACCTCTGGTCATCCTCACTGCTACACTCCCACCAGCGACATGACAATTTACAAATGCCATGGCAACTTAAGGAAGTTGCCCTATATGGTCTAAAAGGGGGAGGCATGAATAATTCACCCTTTCTTTAGCATACAGTCAAGAAATAACCATAAAAATGGGCAATCAGCTGCCCTCGGGGCTGCTCTGCCTATGGAGTAGTCATTCTTTTATTCCTTTATTTTCTTAATAAACTTGCTTTCACTTTGCTCTGAATTTGCCTTGAATTCTTTCTTGTACAAGATCCAAGAACCCCTTGGGGTCTGGATCGGGACCCCTTTCTGGTAACACAACTGCATTTACCCTTTGACTTAGCAAGGTCACTTCTGGGTATTTATCCTATGGATATTCTTTCCCTTGTGCAAGATGATGTATGTATGAGGTTGTTATAGCAGTGTTTGTTGGAAATGGTCCAAGTGTCCAGCAAAAGAAGACAGGTTAAGTAGCTCATGGACATTCAAGAAAGGGAGTACTACTTTGCCACTAGGAACATGTAGACACCACACACGGATATGGAATGGCTCCAAGATACATGGTTACACAAAGAAAGCAAGGTTCAGAGCAACATGTGTAGGCTAACCTTTGTGTAGGAAAGAGAGAAGAGTGCACATTCGCATTATCTTGTATTTGAATTTAAAATCTCTGTGATATGTTTACCCATGTAACAAATCTGCATATCCTACACATGTATCCCTGAACTTAAGATATAAGTCGGAAATAAAAAAAAAAGAAAAGAAGTGTTGGGCATGATGTCTAAAAGAGAATTGATATCAACTAAATACTGTCAACATACAGGATATGACAATAAAGAATTAATACTGACTAGCTACTAGATATAAAAATGCATACATATAAACAAGTGTATTTTTCCAAATAAACATCTTGAAACTAAAAAAAAAATCTCTGTGATAAATAAGAAACTAATAAAATGGTTGAGGATAAGTGGAGCAGATTGGATTCAGGGATTGGTAGGCTTGAGACATCTTTTTCTTTGTTTTGCAATTACCATGTGGCTAATAGTTTTACTGAAAACAGGAATATCTGACAATATTTTTTAACACTTGGACCTAACAATAAGAAGAAGACTTTTTACTGTATTAATTTCTGTACTGTTTCATTATGAACCAGATGACTACATTTCCTATCTAAGATATAAAAAAAATATGATAAAGCCTCTGTGAAAAAGCAAGAATGGGCAGATCTCAGATGAATAGTGTCATAAATCAAAATAACATTTTGTTCAGATGAAAGTGAAGGGAACTATAGAAAATCGCACACCAACCACAAGAGGAAAACTCCTGAAGAAGATTGTATAATGAACGAACTGCAGGGACCTTCAGATGCATTTTTCCAGGGTGAGAGCGGGACCAGCCATGCTACCTCAAGCAGTGTGTTGAAAGATTATTTTTTTTTCCCTGGTACAGAGAAATCCATCTACTGAAATGTTATTTCAAATAGGCTAAAAACCACAAAGAAAAGGTGTTACTATTCTTCAACCACGTATTTTGGCTGCAAATAAACATTTTCACAGTGCTGTAACCACGAGGAAGGAGCCTCTGGCATTGCTTAGGAGACTCAATGTCACAAAATTGCTTCCAAAGCCCCAGACAAGGGAAATGAAAAGGAGAAAATGGTCGCAACCATTGCTTTTATAAGAAAAAGATTTAAAAAAATAACTATGCCCAAATCCTAGACAACATTTTCTGTTGCCTCATTGGTCTAAACTGTGTCACTTGGCTATTCCTAAATGCAAGGTGGATGGGTCCTGAAAGTGAGTATTTAGCTTTGCTAGCCTTTGTAGTCAAAGCAGGAAGTAAGAAGAGTGTTGGAAAGGCTGGTTGGGTTAGCTAATGTCTGCCCTGACTGTAAGTAGGGGGCTACCTGGTGATGGGAACACTCTACCCATGCTCTCTTCAAGTGCCAGCGCTCAGTATAGTCCCAGGTGACTAATTAGATCCCTAGCTGAATGCTTATTTGAGGCTGATTTCCCCTCTATTAAAGGAAGATGGAATAACAAATTTCTTTGAATTTCCTAGGCCTTTAACTTTTAGGAACTGCCCAGCTGTTTTTCTTTAGCTGTCCAAGTCTAGTGCACTTTAAAATAATGCTATTCAAACCCCGTGTTTGTGTTAATTACTATTATGATATTTTCAACTTTAAGAAAAATTTTTTTAAAAAAATTTAAAGATGGGGTTTCACTGTTGCCCAGGTGAGTGCAATTGCCCAGTCATAGTTCACTGCAGCCTCAGTGTCCCAGGCTCAGGCAATCCTCCTGCCTCAACCTCCTAAGTAGCTGGAACTACAGGTGCACACCACTATGCTTGCCTAATTTTTAAATTTCTTTTTGTGGAGAGGAGGTCTCAAACTCCTGGGCTCAAGCAATCCTCCCATCTCAGCCTCCTGAGCATCTGGGACTACAGGTGAGTGCCACCAAGTCTGGCTAAGTTTTAAATTTTTTTTAGAGACTGGGTCTCACCGTATTTCCCAGGCTGGTCTTCAACTCGTGGGCTCAAGCTATTCTCCTGCCTCAGCCTCCCAAAGTGCGGGATTACAGGTGTGAGCCATTGCACCCAGCCTATTTCCAACTTTAAAATGGCTATCAGTAAGCACTTAAGTAACATTTGTGAAAGTTACTCACTGAATATTTGAATGTCCTGAATGGGACGTTCTTTAAGAAATCCCAAGATAAAAAATCTCTCTGGTTTGGGTTAGATTATTTCAGCACCTTTGGCAGCTTGAGAGGCATTTCTGATCACATGACTATTAAAGATTTGCATATAACCTTTCAGCCCAATCAAATAATTAATGTAAGCCAATTCCGGTAAAATGAGAGTGAACATTCTTAATCAGAAATTACAAATTTAAAAAGGTGTTACTTTGCCATCATGGAATACTATGCAGCCATAAAAAGATGAGTTCATGTCCTTTGCAGGGACATGGATGAAGCAGGAAACCATCATTCTCAGCAAACTAACACAGGAACAGAAAACCAAACACCACATGTTCTCACTCGTAAGTGGGAGTTGAACAATGAGAACACATGGACACAGGGAGGGGAACATCACACATTGGGTCCTGTTAGGGGGTCGGGGGCACGGGAGTGAGAGCATTAGGACAAATACCTAATGCATGCGGGGCTTAAAACCTAGATGACGGGTTAATAGGTGCAGCAAACCACCATGGCACATGTATACCTTTGTAACAAACCTGCACGTTCTGCACATGTATCCCGAAACTTAAAGTTAAATAAAAAAAAAAAAAATGGTGTTACTTTGCCGTTACTCCCAGAGCATGGCTCTCCAACAGGTTTATGTTACACTAAAGAACAATTTAAGTATTCTCTTATTAAAATTCAATGTTAACTTTTCAATGATCTTTTTTTTCAAGAATGCACTGTACTTAACATTGTACAGCCATTCCGCAAATTGATATTTACAATATTCAGGCACAGGTGGCATTTCAATGCAATGATCTCCCTGACAGAAAATTGCATTGGTGATTTTGTTCTAATGTTGTTTTCAACTCCAGCTAATATACTGTGATTTTGTGGTTGTGCATGTTTAAATATGTCATGGTTTTTTGAAAATCTACACTCGATTTTTTTTTTGCTTTTAAATTCAGGTTCGTAAAACCTGATTTTAGAGTAAGAAATGTATCCTGAAGGATTTCAGGCTTCCCCACAAATACAAATATTGACTCTACCTGCTTTCTGATGCTTGATATCCCTACAAAAGGAGACAGATTTTTCATGTTACTATTATAGAATCCTTTGAATGTAAAATCCCCTGGAAGATGTAATACCTAACCTTAATGGGAAAAGGCTTTGCTCATCCTGGTGATGAGATGAGGATGAGAATGAGGAACAGATCCTAACAACTGGGTGGAAAGAGACCTCAGTGAGGTATTTCTCACTTGGTCAAATAAACATTTCTTAAAGGAGGGACAATAATCCACCCCTAGAATTCACTATCTATTCATTTGCTCATTTAACAAACTTACTAAGCAACTACTGCATAAAAGACACTGATACAGAAAGAAAGGTCACTGTTGGAGGTGAAAATATAGAAGGCTCAAGGGCAATAGTTTCACAACATATTTAATGCTCAAGAAGCTCATAATTTTTTTTTTTTTTTTTTTTTTTTTTTTTTTTTGAGATGGAGTCTCACTCTGTCACCCAGGCTGGAGTGCAGTGGCACAATCTTGGCTCACTGCAACCTCCGCCTCCTGGGTTCAAGTGATTCTCCTGCCTCAGCCTCCTGAGTAGCTGGGATTACAGGCATGCACCACCATGTCTGGCTAATTTTTGTATTTTTAGTAGCGACAGGGTCTTGCCATGTTGGCCAGGCTTGTCTCGAAATTCTGACCTCAGGTGATCCACCTCGGCCTCCCAAAGTGCTGGGATTATAGGTGTGAGCCACCACGCCTGGCCAGAAGCTCATAATTTAAGAACATTTACACAGATATCCTATACCTAAAGCAGATTCAGACCAAGTGTGTAGCAGACACAGACCCCTAACGGTCCAACTGCTCTTTTCACTGCCTGAAGTCTCTACAGGGTGCAACTTGAACATTTTTGCTTAAGGGATTGAAATGAGCACCCACACTGAATGGTGCACCATTCTGAAGAGCTGCCACTCATAGCTCAGCTGTCGCACATCAAGACACCTACTATTCAGTTAGCGGTCTGGTCACAGACGTTGACATCCAGCCTCCAGAATTCTTGCAATGGCCCTGATGTTCCACAGGAATGAATGGGTAGGAGTAGGAGGCCACCTAGCTGGCACCAGGGCTGCAAATTGAATGTTTACAAGAGCACATAGAGGCAAAGTAGTTAAACCAAGTGACACAGTGCGGCCCAAGGTGACCGTGCTACACATGCCCCATCCAAAGAGGACAACAGCTCTTCAGCTCCAGCTCATTGCTATCCAGATCTTTACATTTTTTGAGAAAAGCTCTAAATTTATATTTTATATTAATAACTAATACAAATCTTTAACAGTTTGGGAGCCAAATGAAACATATCTGTGGGCTGCTGTCCATTTGAATTTCTGATTTAGAACTTACTAGAATATCTTACTCATTGACCAAGGTTATGTTTTCTATCTTCATCATTCCACATAACTGAGATTGGCCTTATAGATCAATATATGCAATAGAGGAGGAATTGAGAGGTAAAAAAAAAAAATCCTATAAGATGCACTAGTTATAGTACAATTAAATAATTTGCATGTTATATGAATGACAAAATCAGTCACCTCTGGTAAGTTACTTAACCTTTCTTTCAATTTTCTCATTTGTAAAATAAGGATATACTAGTGTCTACCTTTACAGGTTGTTGTGAGGATTAAATGAGATAATGCATTAAAAGGATCATACAGAATTAATGACACATGCTATTGAGGTTTTGAAAGGAGGCCCAAAATAATACCTCATTTTGTTGCCCAATTTCTGAACCAGTTAAAATAGAATTATTCCATGGAGAACTAAAATATCACCATCATCAATGATAAGGGCTAGGTTGCAAGACACAACTTAGTTTGACCAACAAAATGGGCTCGCTAACTGCTTATCCCCATTATCAGGCCTGGAACCACTTATCTGAGGGAAATTTTGCTTTAGAGGAGCACTTAACCCAGGTTACTAATTACCCTTGGTCCAGATGCAGAGGAAAGAGAAGAGGCTTTATGTCTTTTGTTGCTTCCACTTTTGATACATAACTTCTACTCTACTGAGAAACATTGGCAAATTGCTGTTCCCTAATAAAAGCTCTTCCCCAAGGGAAGGAGTCAAGGGTGGGACAAGAGGCCAGAGGTATTGAAGAGAAATCCTCCTCATGGGAAAAAAAAGGTAGGGAGTGAGGAAGAAGCATTTTCCCTAATTATTATTATCATTAATTATTATCATAATGATTATTATTATCCTTAATATGTAGAACCCTGACAGTTTTCAGCCTGACAGCTTTTCAATGAATTGCAAGGTAGGCCCTGCCCAAATGTAAACAATGTATCCCTAAATTGGAATTCTGCAAACTGTGTTTCCTAAAATGCTAAAAGATGTGCTGGGAAAAATGCATTTCATCCTCAAATAATTCCTGGATTAAGGAAACCAAAATAGACTTCTTCATTATAGACTATCTTTTCTTTTTTTTTTTTTTTTTGAGACGGAGTCTTGCTCTGTCTGCCAGGCTGAAGTGCAATGGTGCGAACTTGGCTCACTGCAACCTCTGCCTCCTGGGTTCAAGCGATTCTCCTTCCTCAGCCTCCCGAGTAGCTGGGATTATAGGCACCCGCCACCACTCCCGGCTAATTTTTGTATTTTTAGTAGAGACTGGGTTTCACCATGTTGGTCAGGCTGGTCTTTAACTCCTGACCCCGTGATCTGCATGCCTCGGCCTCCCAAAGTGCTGGGATTACAGGTGTGAGCCGCTGTACCCGGCCCCACTATAGACTATGTTAGAGTTTTTGGTGTGCTAATGTAAAACATTGGATGTACTGATAAATACACATAGTGAACACCTCTATTTTAAACTTATTTCTGCTATTATACTTTCTTCCAGCATATTTATTAATAGTTGAGGAACAATGTTCTGTGAATGACAGTTAAGGAAAAACTAATTCAGATTTAATTTAATAAAGTAGTTTATCCCAATACTCAGGAAAACCAACACAGGTTGTTGCATATGGTATATGTAAACTCACCACCAACTTTGACCAAACAAAATGAACACACAGAAAGCAAAGTACATTTTGTAAAGTACACCCACCTTAAAAATATTCCTTTTTTTAACCCTGACCCCCACTCACCCCTCCCAAAATAACAGCTGTTAAGCGAATTCTCTCTTAGGCAAAGGTTTATTGCTTTGTCCAGTTTGGGTTATCAGTGGCCTTTGTCATTTTCAGCTGGGCCCCTTACTCTGAGTGGGCTGACCTCTGTGTTGAGGCATGATATACACTGTTGGGAGGCAGGGGACATTTGAATTTTGGACTCATTAAATTTAGGTTTGTAATGAAAACAAAAGATTCTTGAAAAACTGGTTTTGACCTGGCAGTTTATTGCTTTACTTCTAAGGTTGTCGTTATAAAAATAAAAGAATTAGAAGTCATTTGCTTCCAATTCCTTTATAACTCTTGTTCCCAGATGTCGTATTAAAAATTATTTGTTTAAACATAAAGTTCTGAATATTTTTATTTAATTCAACACATTTATTTTAGCTTTGTATTTGGCAGGTATAGAAGTCTAACACATTTCTAAAACTATGGACAATTGTTCTTTCGGTTAATTTGTATGATACCCTATTTCAGCCTTGTTGCTCTCATTAATTAAAAAAATAGCAACTAATATTTGCAGAAGGTGTGCCAAGCATATTATTCTGTTTGATCTTCACAAAAATCTTCTGAAGTAGATGCACTTATTTTGTCCATTTCACTGATGGTGTCTGGGGTTTATAGAGAGGCTAAATAATTCCCAAGGCCACCCAGTTGTATGTAGCAGTAGCTAGATGGGAATCCAGGCCACCTGTACCACAGTCTGCCCTTAATCGCCATATCCAGTTTAAGAGTAGTACTTGGAGATACAGTGCTTAAAATCCATCTGGTTCTTCAGGGTCTTTCCAGAGTCATAAATTTGTGTGAATCCAAACGTACTTTGTTTACTGTTCACATGAATGAGTCTATATTTGGTAACTCCCAGGGCTTTCTCAATAATTAAAAAACCACAATGTTCAGATCATCCTGGGAGGGAAAGATTAATAGGAACAAAGAGTTAGCTCATCTTGCTTAATTGGGCCAGCATGAGTAGCTGAATAAAAAAGAAAAAGCCTAGTTCAGTAACGGATGGGAGAATGTGGATTGTGTGCTGGAGCTTTAAATGGAAATGGATGCAACGCATGGCAAAAATCCATGCTTCTTAGGAACATGAAAGATACTTTACAATTAAGGCCAAGGTGAAACAAAAGTAGCAGAAATGCTAAGGCCTCAGATACCTGAAAACTGCTTTCAAAACATTTACCACAAACTATGATTTCTTGACATAGACACCTTGGCAGATGTGCCAAGATTTATGCTTTAGCTGCTTTGAGTTCTGAAAGAGCAGATAATCACAAATGAGGAAAAACTGCCTCTTCAAATGCAGAAATATTTCTTCATTTAGATATGTTGTGGTTTTGTTTTTCCTTCTTTATGTTGTTCCAGCTTGAGAGATGTTCTATCATGTGAAACAGATTATAATCTGTGTGATCATCTGAAAGTATATTAAAGCCACAATGTCATTTGGCCGGCATGCTGCTTAATTTGGTGGAAAAACTGTAGTCCCTGATTTTAATAATCAAATACTCAACCAGTTGCATTCTAGGAAGATAATCAAATTATGCTCCCCTGTCTTTTCCTTCCTTCAACCCCTGCCCGATTGAGCATGAAGGTTTTCAAGAAACCTTTTATTGAGCATTTACCAAAGCTACTGTATGAGATAATAATATGCCTGAAAGAGTCCTTTCTCCAAAGAAGACAATATGCGTAATCTTATGGAGTGTCCCACATACACATCAAATATCTCACACAATGAGGAAGACTGGTGAGGGCTCTAATGGGGATATGAAACTTGGTGGGGCCCAGAGTAGGCAGAGCTGAACTCTGCCTGGGAGGATTAGAGAAGATGTCACAGAGGAGGAAGCATCTGGGCTTGTATTAAAGAATAAGGAAGATTTTGACTGGTAGAAAAAATGTTAGGGGTTTGGTGTGGTGGCTCATGGCTGTAATCTCAGCACTTGGGGAGGCCGAGGTGGAAGGATCGCTTGAAACCAGGAGTTTCAGACCAGCCTGGGCAACATAGTAAGGCCCTGTCTCTATAATAAAAGAAAAAAAAAAGTTAGGTAAAAATTTTAAACCTTAAATTAGTTGCAATCAAAAAGCATTTGTGGGGCTGATGGGTAGTTAAACGTAACATACTTAGTTAAAGGAATCCAAATCAACTTGAAAAAGAAAACACAAACACGTTTGTTTCAGACTCAGCCTGTGGATTGTCAGTTTTCAACCCCTTGGGTTAAAGAACAAAGGGCATGAGACCGTAGTCAATAACCCCCATCCACCAGGCAGACTGTCAAATCAGCTTTTTTAAAAAATAGCCTTACTCTTAAATATGAGCAAACAATCAGATACCTGAAGAAAACCGTTACCATGAAAGACAAAAACTAAAACAAACACATATACACGAAATAGACAACTAAGAGGAAACCAAAACTATGCAGAAACATGAAAAAATGAAGAGGAAAACTACCATAAACATCCTGGGTGAGACAAGAAAAGATACTGTATCCTTGAAACATGAGCAAGATGCTATTGCAAAAGGAACATTCGGAGAACAAAAAACCTTAAACATAAAAAATGTGAAAGTGAGTATAAGAAAAATTTAAGATTAATGTTGAGAAATCAAGTTGAGAAAAGTTCCTGAAAAGCAAACTGTATTCATTTGCTATGGCTGCAATAACAAAGTGCCACAGACTGGATTGCTTAAGTAATAGAAATTTATTTTCTCACAGATCTGGCTCGAAGTCTGAGACCACGGTGTCAAGAAGGTTGGTTCCTTTGAAGCCTTCTCCCCTTGGCTTGTAGGTGGTTATCTTCATGTTCAGATGGCATCCCCACCCCCTCCACTGTGTGTGATTGTGTCCAAATTTCCCTTCTTATAAAGACGCTAGTCATATCAAATTAAGCCCACCCTAATGAACTCCTTTTAACTTTATTACCTCTTTAAAGACACTATCTTCAAATACCACCTTCTGAGGTATTTAGGATTAGGACTTCAACATATGAATTGGGGTGGGAGGGGAGAGAGGACACAACACCCCATAATATAGACCAAAAAGACTTAGAAATGGAAACTGAGAGTCAGGCAGGTGGTGCACGTCTATCATCCAAGCTACCCAGGAGGCTGAGGTGTGTGAAAGGAAAATAAAATCTCAGGACCTCAATTCACTGTGCCAAGAGGTAAAAATTAAGCTGAAAGCTGAGTCATGCAAGAAACTGCCTTTCATTTTGTTCCTAAGCAGATAGTTACAGAAAAAAGGTTAGATATCTCCACAGGTAGCTACTCTATGTTCACCTTATGTAATGTAAACTGCCAACTTACTGAGTACCAGATGAATACACAACTGACTTTTCCCCAACTGCACCTTTTCTCCTGCAACATATGGATTCAGTAGTGTAACCATACCTCCCTCTTTCCCCTCAGCTCACTTTTCCCCTTTAAATATTGAAGTCCTCAATCATCTTTGGAGAAAGGCACAGACTACAGACTGTTTTTGTGATTCTGTGTTCCTTTCTTCCAGGTATGTCCTTAACATTGGGAAAATAAACTAAATTGACTGAGACCTGTCTCAGATACTTTTTGGTTTACAGGTGGTAGGACTGCTTGAGCCCAGAAGATCAAGGCTGCACTGAGCCACGATCATACCACTGCATTCAAGCCTGGGTGACAGATCCAGATCTTGTCTCAAAGAAGAA
The DNA here is from genome assembly GCF_028885625.2 of Pongo pygmaeus. NCBI lineage: Eukaryota > Metazoa > Chordata > Mammalia > Primates > Hominidae > Pongo > Pongo pygmaeus. Next base: position 164,146,038 of record NC_085930.1, on the reverse strand, counting down.
AAAAAGACAAGAAAGAAAAAGAAATGGAAACTAGGAGAGAAAATAACAGTACAGGAGTCAAGAAGAGTATTGATTAAGAAGATCCAGTGTCTAAAAAATGAGTCCCAGAATTAAAGAGAGAGAGAGAGAGAGAGAGAAAGAAGAAGAAGAAGAAGAAGAGGAAGAGGAAGAGGAAGAGGAGGAGGAGGAGGAGGAGGAAGAAGAAGAAGGAGGAGGAGGAGGAGGAGGAGGAGGGAGGAAGAGGAAGAGGAAGAGGAAGAAGAAGAAGAAGAAGAAGAAGAAGAAGAAGAAGAAGAAGAAGAAGAAGAAGAAGAAGAAGAAGAAGTCATTCATGGAGAAATTTATGAAAATTTCCCCGAATTAAAAGACTCAAGTTACAGGATTAGAAGGGGCTATGAATATGCAAGAAAATTGGTAAAAATAGACCCATACTATGGCAATCATTAAAACATTTTTTAGAATACTGAGGCAAGAGAAAGATCCCATAAACATCGGGAGAGAAAAACAGATTATATGCAAAAGATCAGGAATCAGAATGTCTTCCAATTTCTCAAAAGTAATGTTGAAAGCTAGAAGACAGTGGAGCAATGCCATCACAACTTTGGAGGAAAAAAAAATTTTTCAGTATGAATTCTACATTAGTTAAGTTATAAGTCAAGTGGAGAATAAAATAAAAGCATGTTCAGAAAAGCAAAGTATCTAAATTTGTTCCTATGTGTTCTTTCTCAGAGCTTCTGGAGGATGTGCTCCACCAAAATTAGAAAGTACCCAAAGAAAGATTTAGATGGACTAGTGGTTTTTATCGTTAGCTATTCATTGGAATCGACTGTAGTGCTATGATGCATCTTGTCTCAAACTGTTCTGAGTTAATCGGTCTGTGATGAAGCCTAGGCATCAGAGTTTTTTAGCTTTCCAGGTTATTTTTTTATTTCCCAGGTTAGGTGTATTCAAGGTAAACGTGGAGAAACAAGAGCCAGGAAAAGAATCTCCATGATGATAGAAAAAAGGATTTTGGGGCAAATATTCTGCACTGAGAACAAGGTGCAATCCGTCTAGAATAAACTAGGGAGGAAAACTCCATGACAAATTTCTTCCAGTAGATGAAATTGGTATAATATCTACTGCAAAGTATAGAGAGGAGCTTTAGACAATTAGTGGAGAGTTTGGGGTTGAACAAATCAGGAGTATAAAGGAAACCAAACAAATTTTAAAGCAAGAAAATTACTAACTCCATGGAAGCAAAAATATATGCAGGGAAGGAAAAGTTCTCTGAGCTGACTACATGACCCAATTGTGGGAAGAGTTTGACTATTGGAGAAGAGGGGAAAGGAAGTGTACATGTGTGTAATGGGGGGGGTGTGTGTGTGTGTGTAAGAGTTAATTCTCTTCTTCCATGGTGGGAAGTCAATAGGTAATGGTCAAAAATAAAATGTCAAAAAGTAGCAGTTCAAATATACCATTTAGAAAGCTAAAAATTTTGTAAATGGTTGCTCTGGAGTGTGGGAAATAGGCTAGAGGGCTGGGGATTGCTGTTTTTCTTAGCAAGTTTTGTGAAACTATTTGACTTTCTAAGTGATGCACAGATTTAACTTTATAAAAGTAAAAATTAAAAAATACAAAACCCAGAAGCACTAGGAAAGAAAAAAAAGGGGATGGGACAAACTGCTGAAGGATGACAGTGACAAAAATGAAGACAGAGAGAAGCTAGACCTTGCCTTGATTTAAACATTGATATCTGGGAGATCAGCCAGATCCTTTTACTGAAAATGCTTTGAGTTGAGATACCAATATGGCAGACATGTTAGGATGAAAGAGCTGTCACTTCTTTGAGGGATTAGACCTGTCCTAGATTACCTGTCCTAGATTTTCTTTAAGGTAAGAGAATATCAGAGAGTAGAGCCATCTAAAGAGACCAAAAAATATAGGATTTCATTATTCAACTATTTATTCAACAAATATTATTGACCATCTGCACTGCACTGGATGTTTGCTATAACATTGTCCTGGATGTCAAGATATATATATATATGTATGTATGTATATATGAACACCACAAAAGCTTGTGGCTAAAAAAGAAATTATTCAGAAAAGATAGATCAAATAATGCCTAATAAACTCTGGTTAGAATTATGCAGCTTATCAAAGAGAAACAAAGAGACATTAAGAGTTATATGCAGGACTGCATGTGTAGAATAGATTATAAGGGATAAGGATGGATAGCGAAAGGTGATTGCAGCAACTCATGTAATATTGGCTTAAACTAGGGAAGAGTCAGTGAAATGATGACATGCAGACATGTAGGAGATATTAAATTCCATAGAATTCAGAATTTAGTGATTGATTGAATATGGGAATTGATGACAGAAAAGGAGTAAAAAAGACAGCCAGGTACTGGGTGTAATGGCATGAATGACAGCATCATTCTCAAAGATATGAAGAGAGGCAGATTCCAAGGGAATCTGGTTCCATTTTAGACATATTGAGTTTCATATGAAAGGACAATGGCCAATTAAACATGTATGTTCAAATGTATAGAGTAGAACTCTAGAGAGATAACTGTACAGATGACATAAAGTTGAGAGTCCCAGTTGACAGTTCAAGGCATACATAGAGACAAGATTATGAAAGAAGAGCACAGAGAATAAGAAGAAAAGACACTTTTGGACAGAACTGTGAGGAGGACAAGTATTTACAAAATAGTCAAAGGATTAAGTTGCTGAAGAAGAAATTGAAAGAAGTGGCAAACTGGCAAAAAGATAACCAGAAGACAGAGATTCAATTAAGAAGAAAAAGAGTATACATGGAGGTGTGGAGATAATAAATAGAACAATGCACTTGAGGAGATGAGCAAGCTTCAGATAAAGAAGGAGGAATGCTATCTCCTCCAATTCAACAGGAGAGAAGTAGAAAAGGATAAATGCAGATACCTATAAATTTTAACTTTTTATTTGTTTTTACTTTTTATACAGATGGAGTCTACTGTGTTACCCAGGCTGGTCTCAAACTCTTAGACTCGAGCAATCCTCCTGCCTTGGGCTCCCAAAGTACTTGGGTTACAGGTGTGGGTCACCACACCCAGCAGTAATTTTTAACTTAGATGGCAGTAACTCAACTTGAGTCTAAATCCACTTGATTCTCTTTTATCTTTGAAGTAGTAATCAAGGTCGTATGCTGAGAGTAAAAGGGTATAGTCGATTTAGAGTTATGAGGAAACTGGAGAATGCATGAAATTCCTTTCATGGAAAATGAGAAATAAACCTATTAAGAAAATATAGAAAGATTCCAGATAGCTTTGAGAGCTCTTGTGATGTTGGGAACCATGCAGTCTGTATTACATAATTTTCTCTAGCAGCCTTGCAACCTGTTAAAACGACAGCCCTTAAAACCTGCTGTCTTTGGCCGGGCACAGTGGCTTACGCCTGTAATCCCAGCACTTTGGGAGGCCGAGGCCGGTGGATCATCTGAGGTCAGGAGTTCAAGACCAGCCTGGCTAACATGGCAAAACCTCGTCTCTACGAAAAATGAATCGCAAATTAGCTGGGTGTGGTGGTGGGCACTTGTAATCCCAGCTACTTGGGAAGCTGAGGCAGGAGAATCGCTTGAACCTGGGAGGCAGAGGTTGCAGTGAGGTGAGATTGTGCCATTGCACTCCAGCCTGGGCAACAAGAGCGAAACTCCATCTCAAACAAAACAAAACAAAAAAACCTGCTGTCTTTAATTTCCTTTGTGTTTTCAGTCCACACCATCACTTACAAAGCACTTATTCTTAGTCATTACCTTACTGCAAAAATTCATGTTCGCAGCCAGCAGTGGAGTAGAGGTGGGTGTGTTTACTCAGGATTTACTTGAGGGATTTTTTGTCTTAGATGAATGGGGAGGTTCTGGTAACTAGACATAGTAGCTAAGTTTCATCCTAGTTGGATGTAAACATAAAACAACATTTTTTGGAAAGTTGAGAGTGATAACTGAGACTGTCTATGACAACAAAACTATAGACAATCTAAGTCAACATGATTTTGTTGTTTGTTTCAGGAAAATTTTGTCTTGGGAAGAAATACTCTAACCAATAAATAACTTTTCTATTTGTTTCAGAGAATTCCTACATATCAACCAATTGGAGATAACAGTCTGCTCATCTGGGCAAATTCTTGCTTATCACTGTTTACATATCAAGTTTGGTTTTAAGACCCTTGCCTTGCTGGACCCACCAGTCTTAAAACTATTATGTCACAGAATTTGCTGAATCCCAATCAGTTCCTCACTTTGAAAGCCCCACCCTCACCTTAAACAACTTGAGCTTTGACCTGAAAGTCCTATAAAAATCCCAATTCTGGCAGGGCACGGTGGCTCATGCCTGTAATCCCAGCACTTTGGCAGGCCGAGGCGGGTGGATCACGAGGTCAGGAGATCGAGACCATCCTGGCTAACATGGTGAAACCCCGTCTCTACTAAAACTACAAAATATTGGGCATGGTGGCAGGCACCTGTAGTCCCAGCTACTCTGGAGGCTGAGGCAGGATAATGGTGTGAACCCAGGAGGCGGAGCTTACAGTGAGCCGAGATTGTGCCACTGCACTCCAGCCTGGGCAAGAGAGCAAGTCTCTGTCTTAAAAAAAAAAAAAAGAAACCCAACAAACAAACAAACAAACAAAAACTCCCAATTCTGATGTCCCCTTCTGAGATACTGCTAAGACTATATCAAGTTCATATTTTAGGGAGGTTCAAGGGAAAAGTTTAAAGAAAACAAATGATTGCAATTCAGAACTTCTCACCAGTTCTTGGCTATAAAATCTCTCCCCCAGGAACCAGGTTCAACCATTTTAAATTCTCCAAACTTTTCTCTACTCCTCCCTGATGGATGGCATATTGTAGAAACCCCTCCTTCTAAATACCTCTCGTGCTGAATCCATTGTCCTCTCCCTCATCCTTACCTCCCACAAGAACTCAATTAGCAACATCTATTGACTCTGCCTTATAAGTAGCTCCCAAGTCCATGTGCGCTTTACCATCACCACAGCTGCAGCCTGATTCAGCTCATCTGGACTTGTGCAATGGCATCATAATTCTCTGCCAGTGCTTCTTAACTGCATCCACAGCATGCAATGTTTGCATTGCACATTGATGTCAACGAAAAGGTGTGCTTGTGGCTGGAAACAGATATAGATTCTGGCTACTCCAGTTTCCTCCTAGTTATCCCAAAGACTGAAGAGATCAATATCTTGAAGCATTTACAGATACAGGTGTTATATCCTTCCTAGTACCCTGGGTAGGAAGTTTTGCACTAGATTCTTCCCAGTACATTAGCTTTCAGAGAATTTATCTTGTATCACCAATTCTTAACAGTGTGCCTATCACATACTAAGTATCTAACGTGTGTCATTGAATCGATACAAAGTTCTAAAGCTGATATCTTGAAACAAAGATTCTTCATTTCGTGATGAGCAAAAACTTTTGGGGATCCATAATAAAGCCTTACTTCTATGCATTCATTTATGTTTCTTTCAAGACCATTTTATAGAGCTCTCTCTCTCTCACTAGAAAGCACCTTTTCAATTTGTCCTGGAGTTCTACTTGGGAGATGCCTGGACTATCACTTAAGGCTCCTGGCCCCTGCTCTGTATTCTTACATTGCTCTATGCTTTCTTACGTGATGTGTTCCACTCAGGACACCCCTCATCCCATTTTTGAATGAGCCTGAAGAAGCTTGTTAATCCTTGAAAACCCAACTAACTGTTGCTTCCTCACTTAAACCTTCTCAACATGACAGTTGCCTTTTCATATTTTCCTAAAGTACTAGATAAATAGTCTGTAGTGGAGTAAAAAAAAAATCTCATTACCAGGTAACAATTATTCTTAGGAAAGAAATCACCTTTGTTTGGGAAAAGGTCTTCATAATCCCCAAAATAAGTAACATGTTAGCAAAAGATCTGGCAATAAAATAAATGGTCCAATGATTGTGAATGAGAAATGAACAGAAATTAGTGAGTAGAGGGGACTGGGCAAAAATAGTTGACTAACACGGCAGAGCAGCTTAAAGACTTACAACAGCGATGTCAATACTTAATTTCAGGGCATTTGTATCCTTATATTGTGCATCCCATCTGTATTTCTAAAGCTTTCAGTGAAGTATGCCACACATTCAAAAGCCTCATGAAAATGTAGTTATTTCATTTATTTTGGAGAGGCATATTTGGTTTAAAAGTAGTTGAAATAAATATACACTAAAAAGGCATAGAGTTAAAAATAAGAAGTTGACAGAGTAGAAAGTCAAGGCTGCAGGTGCTCATGAGTCAGGGAAACAAAAGGGGATTTATGTCAATCTTCTCTAGATTTCAAGGGACAGGAAAACTTGAGCTGCTTCTGAGATTCATTTCAATCTTAGCAGTTATCGGAATCCATGTTACATCAGCAATGATTGCAGGTGATGTGTATAGTCTTGGGGGCAGAGTCACATTGAAACATAGCTGCCTCTGCTTTAGTCATGGATGTCGAATGGGGAATGGGCCACTTCCTAGAAGAAGGGGGTTCCAGGCAGGAAAGCAACAGGAGTCTGTTCCAAACAATAATCTTCTTTACTTAACTAAGATATAATTATTAATGTCACTATTGGGTCATTAATCCTGTGTTGTATATTATACTGTCAATTAAGAGATCCATGTAGGGCTGGCCGTTACAATACACCATAAACTTCTTGTGGGAATATTACATTGCTAAGCACTCCCTTTGTACCAAACACATGAGCTCAAGGGTAGTTTTTATGAGGGCAGAAATCGTATCAGTTCTGTTTACCATGGTGTCCTAGGACAGTGCCTGGCCCACACTAGAAGCAAAATAAGTATTTGTTGAACAAATAAAAATTTAATAGTTGCTCAATTAATTTTTAAATAGTTTTGGAAATAATGTATTCCAATGAGCTGGGGCCAGAAAAAATGTGGTGTTTGATGACTGATGAAAAATACCTACAGAATGTGCTGATCTATATAAGCTATGATCGTGTTCTCTTTTTCTTTTCTTGGTGCCAACTAACCTCATGTGATCCACAGTGGAAGCACGGTTATCTCAACTCTCTGGCAATTTTCTGTGTAATTCACAAACGAAGTTCAATATTTGCCAACAAATTGAATTGGGTTGACTAAAACACAATTTTATTTTCCACACTGTTTGAATTCTATTCCCGTTGTGCTTTTTAAAAAAAACTAGAAATGCATATGAAAGCATGACCAGGATTGGGCTGTTGGAGGCTAGTGCTGAAGGTTCTAAGAAAAGATATCTATGAAGCCTGTCACTGTTCACTCCTTGGATCATCAGAGTCACTACCTGCCTGCACTGAGCTGAAATTTATGACTGAGTTGTATTAGTTAAACATCTTTCAGTTTCTGAGCAATATCAATTTCCTCTGTGAATTAAAAATACATTTGTCAATATCATATGCTTGAATCTTGGAAAATACAGTTCTAGGAAGAATTAAAATTACTTATCAGACTAAAAGCTTTTATATTGTAAGCAATTCATGTAATTAAAATACTTGGTTATGTCTGATGGCCTCATTTTCTAAATACAGTAGTGATCAGAGTAGAATAAATATTGATCAAATATTGTATTACTTTTGCCTTCTGAATTTTTTATTTTTCTGTATAATTTTGTGTTATGTAATTTGCAGCTATTTGTTTTTGCCCCATGTCTTAGTGTTTACTAAATGGTGGCTGTCTTAATTTCCTGGGGCTGCTGTACAACAAACATGGTGGCCTAAACAACAGAAAATTATCCCAGGTTCTGGAAGCTAGAAGTCCAAGATCAAGGTGTCAGCAAGGCTGTGAGGAAGCATCTGTTCCATGCCTCTCACCTAGCTTCTTCTGGTGGTTTGCTGACAGTCTTTGATGTTTCCTGACTTGGTTTCCCAATCTCTGCCTTCATCTTCACACGGGCATTCTCCCTGCATGTCTGTCTTGGTGTCCAAATTTCCCCTTCTATTTATTTATTTTTTGAGATGGAGTCTCGCTCTGTCTCCTAGGCTGGAGTGCAGTGGTGCAATCTCAGCTCACTGCAACCTCCACCTCCCGGGTTCAAGCGATTCTTCTGCCTCAGCCTCCCGAGTAGCTGGGAGTACAGGTGCACGCCACCACGCTCAGCTAATTTTTGTATTTTTATTACAGACGTTGTTTCACCATGTTGGTCAGGCTGGTCTCGATCTCCTGACCTCGTGATCTGCCCGCCTCGGCCTCCCAAAGTGCTGGGATTACAGGCGTGAGCCACCACACCTGGCCCCAAATTTCCCCTTCTTATGACATGAGTTATACTGGATTAGGGGCTACCTAATGACCTCGCCTTATCTGCAAAGATTCTATTTGCAAATATGGTCACATTCACAAGTACTGTGGGTTAGGACTTCAACATCTTTTGGAAGGACACAATTTAAATCATAACAGTTGCATATTATCATCAAGCAATAGTGTAAAGTAAGGTGAATAAGAAGTAGAAATTTCTTGGGAATGTTGAGTTAGGCCCTGAAGGGACAGGGTACTACAAGGTCTAGTGGAGAGAAACTGAATGCTTCATGAGCTGTGGGAATACAGATTTACTGTGATTCCTTTGATTGCTATGTTATACCTAAGTAAAGCACAAATGGAAAAGCTTTTTTGAAAGAGATAAATAGCAACAATAACAAAAGAGCTAGATTTCAGTCCTCGCTCTGCTATTTTTCCAGCTAAGTAATCGTGTTTGAGCAAACCAACTTTGGCAAACCTCGTTTTCTTTGTAAAGGGAAGATCTAATAGCTTGAGGCTTAAAGGAGACACCCTAGGTAAGTACCCAGAAGCGTATCTGTAATTTAGCAGAGCTCAAAAAAAGGACTTCCCTTTTTTTCTGCTCCTTTTTCCATTCTTCTTCATTCTGTCCGTTAAGTCTTAAAATTGCCCATACTAGTGACTTTAAATAAGTGAACATTTTATATCTTCATACTGTAATTTTTAAAGATAAGTCACTGAAGGATGAGGTTGCAGTATGGAAAATATATATTGTAAAACCTGAAGAATTCTGAATTGCTCTTCCACTTCCTATTCTGAGTCCTGGAATTTAGGGTAAAGGCATTTGGTCTCAGCAGTTCCTTTTCAAATGCTTTCCTCTGACCTAGGAGACTGTGACATGAACATATGAGCATCCAATGGCTCTTGAGGGGTGGGGCTGTTTATTAGACAAGTCAATAGTCTTGAGAAAATATGAGGTCAGAGTTGTTAGGTCCAAAATGCTTTGAGTCGTTTACTTAGTATTTATTAAGCTCCTATCCTGTGCCAGGCATTGCGATCAGCGTGGGTGTCTGCCCTTGAAAAGCTTGTCTTTTCCTCCTGTGGGAAGCCTGTGCTTCTGTATGTGGGCAACTGCCCCCACAGGTAGGTTCCTGGATGTGAGGGCTGGGGAAGCCAAAGGTAGGGAACTTGAGGAAAGGATGCTATCAAAGCTATGGGCAAAGAGGGTAAGGCTCGAAGGACGCACTTCATTAAATGGGTGATCTGCCTTAGAACTGATCCCGATGGAGAAAAAAAATAAACTTTGCTCCTTAAACCATGATTATTGTGATAAGGCAAAGGTAAATGTTTTTGTTGTGGGTATCCCATGAAAAATACACCTCAATGCAGAGCACATTGAAAAATGAGTAGGGGAGTTTGTACAATATCCTGAAGGCAGCCATGTTGTTTAGCAGGCACAAGTAACAATGCCCTGTTATGCAAATTAGGAGAGAGCATTGAATTTAGGCATGATGGACCTAATTCAATGATAAGAAATAAGGCAAGCATGTGCTCCCCTCAGGCTCTTGTTCTTATTCTTCACAGTAACGTATTGTTCCCTTTATTTAGTCATGCTGAGACTTCAAAAGTGTTTTCATGAAAAACAATGTTGGAGCTGGAACAGATTTTAGACATCATCTAGTCCAAGTCACTCAACTTAGATGAGAAATGGAAGCATGTGAAGATGAATAACTTGCTCAAGGTCATGGCTTTTTTCAGGACAGTTCTCCTTACTTCCAATTCTGTTTTCTTTCCTTTTGAAGTTGTTAGTAAAAAAAAAAAAGTAAATGATTATTTACATTTTTAATTGTCAATTTTTCCATGTATACTTACAAATGGGGCATAGATTTTCTACTTTTACCTACCTCCATCAAATTCAAGTTAAATGTTGGTTTTAAATGAGATTTTCTGTGATTTATACTTGAATTGTTTGAAATAGACTTCATTCGCTCAGGAAACTTGAATTCTTTCCCTTTTTTGCAGGGTTCCTTTTTGTCTGTAAATAGTCATCTTGACATGCTTCGACCATTCCTCTGGCTATTCTCACCATTCGATTTCAGTTTTTATTAACTTCCAGGTGTTAGGCAGCTGGTCTCCTCTTTTTGGGTTCATCTTAATTTTTGGGTTACTCTGTTATTAGCCTGGACTGTTTTGTATAGACTATCTTAATGGCTTGGCCTAACTCCAAATTACAAAAGGTTTGTAATTAGTGAGACACTTGCCAAATTCAGTTGATTTCAGAATGAGCCATGGTTTTTAAATATTTTTCACTAATTTTTAATACTGGCCTTACACGACAAGTTTATTTATGATCTTAGAATTAAAAAAAAAAAGTCATCTCAATGTTCAAAGCTGGGAATGTCAAGTAATTCTAAATTTGTTCTTCAAGGTTCATAAGTCACAGGCATTCAAACAAACAAAGGGATTATTATCTCTGTTTTATATTGCTTAATAAAGCTGGTATCTTGCAGGCATTTATTGCATAAATACCCAGTTTTATTAGTGTCAAGAAAGAAGCAGTCTCTATCTTCCTTTTGAAGACCTAAGTGATACACAAGCCTATTAGCCACCAGATTAACCAGTGGTGATACACATTTTGGAAGACTGCATGGCCACAAATGTGATCTTATTTTGACATTGCATGTCACTAAGCCTATTAACAAGAATTTCTTGGATTGTCAAAGTCTTCATCAGTTCAGATTATCTGCACTGACCCCAAGATGACTCATCAGGGAAGAGCTAGAATCCTAGGAAGGGAACAGTGTAAGTGGGTACTTGCCTGGCTAGGCTGAGGCAGCTTTACAGGCCATGATTTTCCTGCTCTCAGCTCAGAGGCAGAAGGTCCCCGGAGAGAAAGTCCTTTTGAAGAAGTGTTGCTCTTTTCACAGGCCCCTCAGCAATGTCTCCAGCTGGATTGCCCTTCTGGGTAATACAGCCAATCTACACATTAGCAACAATTGTCTCTGGGAGGGGTAGTGTGGCATATTGATTGAGCAAGCTGCCTAATCTTTGGTAGGAAGCATTCAGCCTGCTGAATTTGTTCAGGTCAGAGACTATTTAGGCTAATAACCCATGTAATTTTTAATTTTTACGGTATCTGCTCCCCATTTTCTTGCAGCTCAACTACTGTAAATAATGTTCCCACACAATATAAAATTTCCTTGCAAATCTTTAAACTGTTTTAAATACACCCAGTTTCTCCACAGCCGTGTTCTGAGAGTGTGTACAAGCCATCAGGCTGTGGGCCCACATTGCTCAAATAGCTTTGGGTCTATTTGTCACATTAGGTTGCCCTTTCTGCCAATCCTTGTTCCAGCTCTCTTGTTTTCCCAAGTGAGGGTAGTGACTTGTGTGGTCGCTGTTTCTTAGGGATAAAGTGTTTTAACATCTGTTCCATTTTGTAGGAGTTCTGTACTGTGGAACACACTGAGCTGTACTGAAACCCATTTTGTGAGAATCTGGAGAATGGTTCTTTGGAGGATCAATGTATCATTAAGCCCTCTAGGCACAGTGTTATGATCAGTAAAAAAGTTTAGACTTGAAAAGGTTATTGGCTCCAACATACGAAAACTTTTGTATAGTTATACATAAACCATATTTCATGTGGGATCTGTGTACATTTCAATGTTTAATATGAAATAGGATAGAGCATCTAAAAGTAAAAATGCACAAGGTCTAGGAAGCTCTTCAAAAGCCCTGGTTTCTAAGACATAAAATTTTAAATCTGAGATCCACTGAATATTAGGTGGGATAGACACCTCAGATATCACCTAGTTCCACTCCATCCTCTCTAGTTTCAGTGTTTTGCTTGCTTATTGGCTCCCAGATGAGGACGTGGAGTCCAGAGAGGGTGACTCTCCCAAATCTGCTCAGCCAGTTAAGGACACAGACTGAGTGAGTGCACACATCTATCTCCTGGACCATCACACAGCAGTTTATAGCTATATCTTGATAAGGCCAACTAAACTCTGGGTTGGAACTAAGAATGCAATTTCAGCATTTCACCAAGGATCTCAAATGAAATGAGAAAATAAATTTTAATCTCTTAACTCCCATAAAATTGGGACCAACATTGCAGAATGAGGACTGTTCTGGATCCTTCCTAAGTCTGGCATATGTTAGACACTACACTTAAGGGTGTACTTAACCGCAGAGAGCAGCAGTTACAGAATTGCAGTGCAGAAGTGCAGAGAGCAGCAGTTAAAAGGACAATAAATTACAACCAATGTTTAAGGATGTTGCTTTTTAGAGCAGTCAAAATAACTACTGTGGAAGAGACAGAACATATATGAATATTTATGAACTCCTTACATTTCCCAGTCTTGAACGTGACTAGTTCTGATCAATGAAGTGCATGTGAAAATTTGGGCCCTCGCTTCTAGGTCCAGGCTCAATGTGCTCTGTGTCTTCCCCAGGCTCCCTCTCTACCGCCCCCCTCCAGTGACGTGTTGGGAAGAAAATAATTTCAAGTTGGTAAGTAAAAATACTAGAAGGTGGGCAAGGTGGCTCACATCTGCAATCCCAGCATTCTGGGAGGCCAACTCAGGAGGATTGTTTGAGCTCAGGAGTTCGAGACCAGCCTAGGTAACATAGGGAAAACTGTCTCTACAAAAAATTAAAAGTTACCCAGGTGTGGTGGCACGTGCCTGGGTCCCAGCTACTTGGGGGTTAGGTGGGAGGATTGCTTGAGCCCTGGATGTCGAGGCTGCAGTGAGCCATGATCATGCCACTGCACTCCAGCCTGGGTAACACAGTGAGATCCTGTTTTAAAAACAAAAAAACTAGAAGGAGCCCAGATAGTGGAGTCACAGGTTAGAGAAGAGCCTTCCAGGAAACCTGCCTAGTTACATAGGACTTTGTGTGAGGGAGAACAAAACTTTTATTTTGTTTTTAAATTTTGGGAGTGTGTGTTTTAGTAGCCAGTATTAATTGCCCCCAACAAATCCAACAACTTTAAAAATTTAACTCATTCATTCATTTCCTGTGATTGGCTGGAAGGTCATATGAGAGAAGTGGCTACAGAGGACATCATTAAGAAATGACTTTAATAAAATTCTCTTTTGTCTTTAAACCCTGAATGGGGTAGATTTCCAGACTATCATGTAGCTTTTAGCACCTAAATCTAAAGTTTAGGCCTACAGTTTTTCTTCCCAATGGATATTATTTCCGTGTTGACTACACAGTCCCTGGCGTTCTATCATGCATTTCTCTGGTCATTCCTATACACATACTTAAACATTTGTTTATTTCTTCCAGAGACTGATAGCTGTTTGCATTTGTCAGCACACAGACTAAGTTGCTGTAACAAAGAGGCCTTCCTCCTCTACCAAAAAAACAAAAACAAAAAACTCAAAGTTAACAAGTCAAACTCATACAAGATAGGAGTTTATTTCTCTCTCAACAGTCCAGAATAGGTCAACAGTGAGAGTGACCAGTGACCTAGGTTTTTTCTATCTTGTTACTTTACCATCCCAGCTTGAGGCTCCCTCATCAGCCCCACATCTGTCAAGTCCAGATTGCACCTTGCAGTTTAAGCAACTTCATTTCTAAATGATGTGACCCAGGTAGTATATATAGCTTCATCTCATATTCTATTCTAATCACACGTCCACTCCTGGCTGGAAAATGTAGTCTCTAGCCAGGTTGGCTCTGTGCTCAGATAAAACTGGGGAATTCTGTGATGAAGAAAAAAAAAAAAGAATGGATGCTGAGACACAATTAGTAGTTTTTTACCTGACAAACCACTTTGGGACCTTTAGGTCATGCTTCAGTATCAGAAGGAATCTGTTTTGTCATATTCTGTACTACGCTGCAGTGTATTCATCTGTAAGTGAGAAGCACTGACATCTCCTCAAATAACAGTCAATACCTTTAATATGATGTAGCAATCTTATATTTTTCCCACTATTAAGAAACTAAGGCATGGAAAACATTTTCCTTTGATATTTTTTAAAGTACCATTCTGTGAGCCTCCACTGTGTTTACCCTAGGGCTGAGGTAGGCCTGGAGATAAGGGACTAGCCAGAATATTTAACACCAGTCAACCAGAATGGATGCCAGCTGTGGATGGATGGCACACTTACCTAGGCACGTACCAGCTGAGTATCAGCCATGTCTAGGGGCTGAGGCATCTCAATAGGAATTTTAGAATGAGGTGAGGAGCCTCATAGGAGATAATTTAACCTAAGGGAAGTGAGTTGAAATTCAAAAGTTTGGTTTGGGAAGGAAAAGATTCTAAGCTCACTGCATTATCTGTCACTTGGAATGTCAGCATATGTTCAAATTTGAGTCCTACGTGAAGAAGTCAGCAAACAGGCAAATAAACATGATAGACAGAGATATGTTCCCCTCCCCCCATAAAAATCCATCAGATGTAGGAACATGAGATTTCAATCATCTAGTAGTTGATGCAATGGAAAGATTCTATGCTGCAATCTTTGGCAGTAACAAGAGATAGTGCCCTTGGGTCAGATGACAATGCCATCAATGTCTGGCATCAGCATGCTCAGAGATATATTACTAGGGACAGGTAGCTGTGGCTGTCCCTTTGGTGTGGATTGGATTGGCAGCAGTAGCCCCCTTTGTGGACACTGAAGCATAGCTGCTGCATTAGAAATTGGCATTAACAGAGGAAATCTTTGCAGAAGACTGGAACTGGGGAGCAGGGAATTCTTTAGTAGTCAAGGGTCCCAAACTTGGTTTTTTATGGGACTTACGTGTGAGCCATGTAGGACTCTCAGAAATATTTGAGAGAAGCTTAAGAGGGCCTGGAATTTGTCTCTACATGATGATGCAAGTTAAGACAGATTGTTTGACATTTACTGTGACACTTTCTCTACCATCTCTGTTTATTGTTTTATAAATATGGACCTCACAGTTAGTGCTCTTGATCTGTTCCATCTAGTGCTTGAGTCCTCATCAGGTAGAGATTCAAGCCAATTATCCTTACTGCCCCACCATACTTGTCCCATCATTGATTTGCCAGGATTCCCAGAAGAGGGAAGGGTGCCAGTGTAGCACCCTTTCTATTCAGGAACAGGCAATCTTGAGGCTGAAATAAAATGGGCCTCTTCACTAAAGTATCTCATTTCATTCAACTTCAGTTTCTTTTCTGCCTTGATCTCACTTTGAGTACCATTTGCTGCTGCTGATTCACAGCTCCGTGACAAAATGAGAATCATACTATTAAGCAAGTTTCTCGTGTTCTAGCCTTTTGTCAACAATTTTTCTAATTATGTTCTTCTTATCATTAATTTTGTTTCTTAGCATTTTAATCTGGCAAGATGTTTTACCAGAGGAAAGGATACAAAAATCGTTTTATAAAATGACTCGAGATGGTTTGGGGGTTGGCTTAGTTGGATATGCTGAAGATATTTCAACAGGTGTGTTTTGTGGTAGAATAATTAAGGACAATAGCATAAACTCACCTTTTAGTTCCCAAACAGAAAAAAAGAAAGAGTGCTAAAATATGCTTGATGCTGTAACAAGCCCTGAAGTTTCAATGGTAAAAACAGACATGAAGTCTGCTTTTGTGTTGTCTACCAGGTCTCTATTTTCATGTTAGCACAATCTTCTTTTTGGCAGAAAATATGGCTTTAAAATTTCAAATGCACTTCCAAAATTAAAACTTCTTAGTTTGAATTCTAGATGCCCCCAGTTTGGCTCTGAACTACCTTGAAAAATAACTCTTTTGTCTAGTTAGTTTGAGATAACCCAACTGACTCGAAGAACTGTCCCAATTACGAATGTTGATTCAGGTTGTATTCTTCTCTTGGAATTCCCATCCTACCATTCACTCTTGGGAAAAAAAAAATCTCTCCGTCTTTAAAACCTACCTCAATGACACATTTTACTAAAGACTTTGCAAATATTCATAGGTAAATGTAATTTCTTCATTTGATTCCTCCATCACTTCCATCATTACTGAATCCTATATCATATTCTATTTATTCTGATAATCTTAAGTCAGTTCAGGCTAGTACTATAGAAAATTGTAGATTAAGTAGCTTAGAAACAACAGAAATTTCTTACAGTTCTGGAGGCTGGAAAGTCCAAGATCACAGCACCAGTAGATTCAGTGTCTGGTGAGGGCCTTCATCCTGATTCATGGATGGCTGTCTTTTAACTGTTTCTTCACATGGCAGAAAGGGCCAGGGATCCCTCTGGGGTCTCTTTTACTAGGATACTAATCTCAAACATGGAGGTTCCACTCTCTTGATGTAATCACCTCCCAAAGGTGCCACCTTATAATATTGCCTCTTTGGGAATTAGGTTTCACATGAATTTAGGGGACATAAACATTCAGTCTCTAGCACTGACTTAGGTTAACCCCTCAGGTTAGCATTAGCACACATATTGCCATTGTGTGAAGTAGAAAAAGGCACCTCTTCCTCAAGATACTTGACTTTCATCTGTTGGAAGGTTCCTTTAGGATACCAATTCTATAAGAATAAGAAAATTATAGCCATCTGTCTGAAAAGCTACAAATATGCAAGTCTACTCTAACTAAGGTAAGAAGTCCCGTAGATTGTATATGATTTAGATGATGGCCCTGGTTTTACTTCCTGGACTGTAAATTGCCTTTGTAAAGTGCAAATGCTGAACAGCTGATTCTCCAGGAAAAATAAGCCAACCTAACCTGACTTCTAGTGTTGGCTGATTTCAAGCTACCAGTATGACATCAACTAGCTCATGGGATTTCTGAAAATTTAATAATCAGCTCTCATGAACTGTTGAGGCTGGCTCCAGCACATTGTGGGCTGGGCTTTGTTCATGTACTTTGCTGTCTATAGAACTCAAAGGTTGAGGAAGCCCTGAGCAATGTAAATATAGAACTTATAGATGCTGTACACTTAAAAACCAGCAATATTCTTTATGTTGTTACCAAGGACAGCACACACTTGCCAGAGTGACCATCCTTCTTTATTCATAATGCTTAAGCATTTGGAATATATATTTTTAATGACATGCTCTTTAAAGCTGGAGTGCTGAAGTTCCTTAGAACAGAGCAATTCATCATTAGCTTGCCTAGGGTAAAAACAATACATATAAATAACTTTCAGGAAAATGCACTGTGCCAGGTGCAGTAAAATCTGAAGGCTGCCTTATGATTAGCATTTCTACGGTCCCGAGTTTCTATTTTCTCAAAGCTTTGCCTAAACAATTTATATTTTAGCTACTTTAGTGGATAAAGCCATAAATATTTTCCTGATATATTAGTGCTTATACAGGGAAGGTCCTCTCAGTGGTTAATTAGTTTGCATGCTGTGATGAAAGGTGGGTGATAGGCAAGGGTTGTTAACTGCCAAATACCTAAACTCTGTATGATGAATTATGTTTATTTTATAAAGGCCAATGTTTTAGTCTTTGCATGAGTGAATCAATTATGATCACCAATTTTAGTTTAAAATAATACCAACTCATCTCTAGTTACCTCAAATTGATGTTGTATCCCTAAAGTCACCATTTAAAAACCGGTAAGTGAAGAATAGTAAGTAGTTTGAGATGAAATTTTTATAGTTGCATATACTTTACCACTGGAATATCTAAGATTAGAATTCTTTTCAAAAGGTTTAAATAATTCTGAAGTATTATTTGCTAAATAATTACTTATACTATGTGTTTTCTATAGCTGCTATAACAAATTACCATAAACTTAGTGGTCCCCAAACAACACAAACTTATCTTACAGTTCCGTAGATCAGAAATCTGACATGGTCTCACTCAGCCAAAACAATGGTGTCAGAAGGACTGTGGTCTTTTCTGTGGGCTCCAGAAGAGAATCAATTTTCCTTGCCTTTTTCAGCCTCTAGAAGCTGCCTTTATTCCTTGCCCTGTGACCCTTCTTCTCCATCTGCAAAGTCAGCAAGTGCAGGTCAAGCCCTCCTCACATGACTTCACTCTGACTTTCTCTTTCGCTTACGTCTTTCACTTTGAAGAACCCTTATTACATTGGGTTATTATCCACCTGCGTAATCCAGCCTACTCTCATCTTCTTAATGCCAGCGGATTAGCAACCTTTATTCCATCTGCAACCTTTAGTTCCCCTTTGCAATATACTCTGACATATTCATAACTTTTGGGAATTAGCATGTGAACATCCTTCGGGGACCATTATTCTGCCTACAACATACCTAAATGGCAAAAATGTGTTTACATTTTAATAGTTCCTTTCTGAGCAAACTAAGTTTCAGAGGCGTTAAATAGCTTTCCTGAGGTCTCCGGGCCAATGACGTTTTCTGAGCAAAGTGAAGATATCTGCATAATGCTATAAACTGTTTTCCCCAAAATTATCATCTTGCACAAAACTTCAATTTTGGACCGGGCTCTTGGCTTACACCTGTAATCCCAGCACTTTGGGAGGCCGAGGCGGGCAGATCACTTGAGGTCAGGAGTTTGAGACCCAGCTTGGCCAACATAGTGAAAACCTGTCTCTACTAAAAATACAAAATTAGCCAGGCGTGATGGTGCACACCTGTAATCCCAGCTGAGGGTGAAGCAGAATTGCTTGAACCCGGGAGGCAGAGGTTGCAGTGAGTCGAGATCGCAACACTGCACTCCAGCCTGGGTGACAGAGCAAGACTCCGTCTCAAAAACAAAAACAAACAACAACAACAAAAGAAAACAAAAACCACTTCAATTTTGTTTTGAGTATGTTCCTGCTTTTGCTCTTTCAACTTTTGAAGAAATCTCTTACTATTTAAAGGATTGTACTTTTTGTGCCTTTTCTGTTTCAAGTGTCTAGTGAGAAAAATGATTCAAAAGGGGTCAAGCAAGTGATTCACTGAAAGCAACATGAAAGATAATATGTTAAAAAAACAAAAAATAAAATCCTGGTCTTTTAGCCAAAAGCCCAGATTTTTAAAGATCCATAGAGCTTAATTAATGCCAGGGAAAAGTCGGAGGTAAGAATAAAGGTCTTATATTTTAATGCAGTTGCAAATATAATTTATTGGCAATTGGTACAGTATCCTTCCCAGAGAGGTGTAAGTGATTAGGGCCATTTTGCAGAGAAGGAAATTGAGGAGCCAAATGCTTATAGACATTTGGAGGGTCTTTGCTTTGACCTTCTGTGTCCCTAGGTCTGTCTGACTCTCTCTGGATTCAGATGTTTCACAACACTGTTCTCTAGTTCCTGGGCACTCTCATATCTCTCACCATTCTCCAGAAGTGTGGTTTGCAAAATTCTGCCTGTCTGCCTTCTGATTTTCACAAGGCCTTGATCCTAACTATGATTTTAATTCTGAGACAATAGAAATGCAGAGAAGTTAGTTATTTGCTCAGTGCAATGAATTAGCAACAGGGCTGAAATAAAAGCAGAGTTCTACATTCTCGGGAATAGGATGAAATGTTATCCTATCATGCTTCTAGCAAAATGCCAAGAAATGCTTAAGGCATCTTTCACATCATGAATAAACTTTGAGAGTAGCATAAGATGTTCAAATACATAAGGAAGGCTTTTCTTGGTACAGGCATCAAAAAGGCAACTGTCAATAATGAATAACTGTGTCAACAGATTCAGAGTGTATACGTCCCACTGCTATGTTCTTTCAGATTTAGCATTGCTACAGAGTAATTGTGGGGTTCTTACTATTTTGTTGTCTAATTTTGCATGTGAGATACCTTTAGGCCAAAATATTTCCTTATGTCCTGCTTTAATTGCCAAAATCCCAGCCATATTGTCAAATGCAAATTACATTCTATCCCATCCGGGATGTCTTTACCATGATAGGAAAGGAAATTCTCCTCAATTTTCAAATTTTGTTTTCTCTATATCTCTTGGCATGTCATATGTTTAGCCGTGTAATATGTTTGTGTATATTTTTAGTGTCTCTACTATATTAAAAGGACAATTGTTTTCATTTATCTTCTAATGGATCTAGTATAGTGCACCACACATAAATAATGCTCAATGTTTCACCAATGAATAAGTGAACACATGTAGTAGAGAAGTACAGTACTGGCTAAACAATATTGCTTTATCTTGCTTTTCTTTTCTAACTTTGTGTTTCCAATATAGTATCTTGAACATATCAGATGATTAATAAATATTTATTGATAGAATTACTTAAAATAATAATATGTATTATTTCTTTTAAAATAGGAGACATATAAGTAATATACTACTTTTCATTTCATTCACTTTTCTAAAAAGATATATGTTTTGGGAATTATTAGCTATAAATAATAAGTAGATTTTTTTTTTTTTTTTTTTTTTTTTTGTGAGACAGAGTCTTGCTCTGTCACCCAGGCTGGAATGCAGTGGCACAATCTCGGCTCACTGCAAGCTCTGCCTCCTGGGTTCATGCCATTCTCCTGCCTCAGCCTGCCAAGTAGCTGGGACTACAGGTGATGGCCACCACGCACAGCTAATTTTTTGTGTTTTTAGTAGAGATGGGGTTTCACCGTGTTAGCCAGGATAGTCTTGATCTCCTGAGCTCGTGATCCTCCTGCCTCAGCCTCCCAAAGTGCTGGGATTACAAGCGTGAGCCACCTCGCCCAGCCAATGAGTTGATTTTGATAGGATTAAGTGCATTTTATAGTGAGGTACAGATTTGATAGTAAATTTACATAGACTTTGCACTTCAATATAACTTGGTTTAGTCCCTGGTCTTGTCATTTTCTGTGTGAATTTGGACAAATCAGTTAAACTCTCTGAAACTTAAATTCACCATCCATGAAATGGGGGTACTGGCTGGGCAGAGTGGCTCACGCCTGTAATCCCAGAACTTTGGGATCACGAGGTCAGGAGTTCAAGACCAGCCTGGCCAACATGGTGAAACCCTGTCTCTACTAAAAATACAAAAATTGGCCAGGCGTGATGGCAGGTGCCTGTAATCCCAGCTACTCGGGAGGCTGAGGCAGGAGAATTGCTTGAGACTGGAAGGCAGAGGTTGTAGTGAGCCGAGATCATGCCACTGCACTCCAGCCTGGGGGAAAGAGCAAAATTCCGTCTCAAAAAAAAAAAAAAAAAAAAAAAAAAAAAAAAGGAAAGAAATCGGAGTACTAACATTAACCTCACAGGTTAGCTATATTAAATGAACACTTTATGCAAACAACCTAAATTATGTGCCCGACTCACAATAAATAGTATCATCACTCTTCCTTCCCATCCTTCTTTATTAATAACTTTATTTTCTTAAATATTAAATCTAACTAAACTATATAATGTCTTCTTTTCGATCAAAATGAAAATTAAGATAACATTTATTCTAAGAGTAATATGCACAATATAATCCAACCCAAAATGTTTTGTGAAGCTTTTGAGAATCATCTGGTAATTACTGGTGTTTTGAATGTCTTTTTCTTTTCCTTCTTCTTCTAGGAATGGTGCTTTTCTTCTTTTGAGAAATTGTCCTCCTTTGGCTCCATAGGAGATGAAAGATCATAATTTCTACAACCTCCCCAATTCCTCATACATTATCCACAGGGGTTGGCATGTTCCTAAAATAAGCCAATCGGTTTTTCTCTAGGATTTGTCAAATGTGTACTGTGATAAGAAATCTATCCTTCTCTTGGAGAGGAAATGGAGAATCTCTGAGCCTGAGTGTGGCTGACCATCATGACTTGACTTTAGAGAAAGCAAGTCTGCAACAATAAAGTAGACAGGGAAAGAAGGCCCAGTTATTCACACTCACCCCATATTTGGTAAGGCAGGTCAAAAAAATCTCTACTTTTGGCTTATTTAGAGTGATTCTGGCTTTCACGTTTGCAACTAAAGTCTTACCAAATTTAAGCATACTTAAGCGGTGAGTCACCTGGGATTAGCTGTATCCTGCTCTTTCCTCCCTATTCAACCTCTAAATTTTAGCATCTGACCACCAGGTGAATTGTGGTGCCTACCAGGTGAAGCATTTAGATCTAATTACCACATAATCTACTGGTTTGTGTTTCACAGCCATACACTGTATCCTCATCTGGGTCAGGGTTTGGCAACTGCTGGGGTTTGGGGCGGGTTGGGGAGGTGCAGAGGACCAGGTGGGAGAGTGTGGCTGGATCAGTCAACCTTTTAGCATTTTCAGGAAAAAGCCCAAAACCTCCTCTAGATTACATGCCTTGTTCTCACAGAAGCACTTTAAGTACCAGAGGAAGGTCCAGCAACTTCCTCCATTCTGTATCATACAGTGTGTGTCAAAGTTACTTTATAAACAGATCTGGCCTGTCCTGGAGGCAGCAAGCTCTTGACCAAAATCAACTTCACCAGGTTCCTTGGGTCTAAGTTGCCTGAGACATCAAATTGAATAGGTCCTTAAAAGAATTAACAACCCTTTTATTTAGGGAAATCATTTTTCTTTTTGGGTCAATTTTCCCCTCATTCCCCTCCCTTTCATATTCCTTTTCTTTTTCCTTCCAAATAACATTTTAAAAATGACTTTTTAAGAGTAACATTTTCCTATTACAGAAAAAAATGTAGAAAACCAAAAAAGGAAAATAAGAACTACTTATAATACTACCACCCAGAGATAGCCCTGGTTAATTGTTGGCATATATTCTTCCAACTCTTTTTCTATGGAATAATATTTTAAAATAGTTGATATGATAATGCATACTCAAAATTGTGCCCTTTTTGTATTTTCATTTACTACGTCTAAATATTTTCTGCTCATTAGGTTTTCTGGTTTTTTGGGATTTTTTTTGAGACAGTGTTGCTCTGTTGCCTAGGCTAGAGTGCAGTGGCATAATCATGGCTCATTGCAGCTTTGACCTCCTGGGCTTAAGCGATCCTTCCACCTCAGCCTCTCGAGTAGCTGGGGTCACAGTCATGTGCCACTATGCCTGGCTAATTTTGTATTTTACTTTTTGTAGAGATGGGGTCTCTTTGTGTTACCCATGCTGGACTTGAACTCCTGGGCTCAAGCAATCTTCCTGCCTCAGACTCCCAAAGTGCTAGGATTACAGGTGTGAGGCACTGCACTCAGCCCTAGTTAGTGTTTGAATCCCTATTTCTTTGGTATTATAAAGCTGCCATACGTCTTAGCATTACATCTTTGATGCAGTATGTCAGAGGACATAGAGCATTCATAGCATGTAAGAAGGATTTACACCAAGGTAAATGATAATACAGATACTTGGCTCCATTTGTCTTCCTGGATATAGCATAAATGTCAGATTGGAGAGTCTATCAAGTGTATTTATAAGAGTGAAATGGGATGCTAATATGCCAAATACTCACAAAATTGTTAGTTTCTGGGTAGAAGGAAAATCCAGAGTATAAACATTTATCATAAACATTAGGCTTTCCAGTCTTTCAATACTTCCCAAGTTGGAAACTCATCATTATTTCTGGCAAGAGCCAATGATTATTTTCCTGCCAGACTTCCTTTGTACAACTGAGAAGATGTTTTGTCAAGCAAAATAGAAGCACAACATTTTGTCTATGAGGTTGAAAGTGAAAGTAGTGTTTCTCACTGTTTTAGAGGAAATGCAAAATACAAAGAAGCAGAAATTAAGAAAACATTGTTAGATAAAAGATTAGAATGCGATAAACATGTGCCACTTTGACACCAGTCAGATGTGACTCCTCTGTCCACTTGACCAACCAAATGGTCAACTTCTTCAGCCTAGAGACTGTGGACAAAGACACTTACTTTTGGCTTTTGCCTAAGTCATCTGATTATGCTAGTGACTCCCTATAACATTTGATGGCCATTTCACTTAACTTTTGAAAAAAAATCCAATCAGAAAGTTATGGTGATCTTTGAAAAAGGGTGGGGAAAACAAGGACATATTGGATACAAAGTTTATATCATTCATTTTCTAAAAATTCAATTTGAAGCTAGTGGGAAGTGCAAGATTACAGAGATAAAAGCTCCATTTAATCTTAATATTTTTCAAGACACAAATGGGGTACAGATTTACACAGGAGTTGGCAGTTTGGAACAGAGTTGACTAGGCATAAAAGCAATAGTATTAAAAATGTTTGTTTTGTTTTTATTTTGTATTTTTGCGACTGGAAACTGATAAAAATTTCTGATTAGGAAACTTTGAGAATAGAGTCTTTCTTCTTTCCAAAATAACAAATGTCTTTTAGTTTGAGAGCTCCATCTGTGGCAACAAGAATGATAAATGCTTTTGAGAAAATTAGCAAGATTTTGCCCCACTTAAATGGTTAATAGTAACAGCAGCACAGACCCAAACTTGATAAAACTTTGGTACTTGTATTTGGACTAAAATTTTGTCTCACTCCATTCAGATACTTAAATGGGAGTTTTCAGTTTATCCTGCCCACTGATTCATAACTGGGAGACAGATTCACGGGAAGGCAGCACTGGACACATACCCGTTCTCTTGCTGAGAATCACCAATATAATCGAATTCTCTTTTTTTAGGTGAGAGAAGCAGAGGCCCAAGAGAATATTGCAAATACCCAAGGTCACCCTGTCAGGAGTGGAAGAATAGTGCTGGAACAAGGACTCTTTTCTCCAGACAGCATCCTTTCCACCTTGCACCTACAATCCACTCGAACACTGTAGCATGGAGGCAGACTCCTTGCCAACAGGTATTGTCGAGAGCTTCTTCCTACCGTCATTTGTGAGTTTAGTTTCATCAGCTCCCAACCCTTTGTGTCTCAGCTTCTAAACTTTCTTTCTTTGACCAGAACTCAGCCATAGTAGAACTGGATTTATGGATGGGATTAGAGATATGTCTTATCTGATGTGACAACTCCAAAGAATCGGTAGTGCTTTAGAGGCATCAGAAGGCTCTATAGAACTCAACAAGAGTACCATGTAAAATTCATGATGTCTGGATGTGTGAGGGATAGGGAGGTATTGCTATTTTTGACTTTGCTCTATCCTTTAGGCCCAGAAAATCTTATATTTATAGATAGAGGGGATCCAGGCACTGGAGAATTGTTCCTCCATAGGGATGGGAGCCTCATGTTTTAAAAAGCTAACAGTGAAGAGTCTAGTGGCTTTTTATAATTTGTACTAGTCACTCTTCACTTCTGGCTCTTCACCTGCTCTGACATGATGGAAATAAAATAAGTTAGAGATAGCTGTTTTATTAGAGCTGGAAGTTCCTATTACTCCAACTACAAATGTCACTTAGGTAAGTTTTAAATGTATTTTAAGGAAATATAGATATAAGTATACTTGTAATGGTGGTTGTGATAAAGGAGGAAAGGGTAAGGGTATCCACAGTTGGCCTGAAACTATAATTTCAATGCTTATAATAATTTTTGGAAGGACTTGAAGAAATAAGTCCATTAAAGGCTCAAGTAAGATGGTAGCATGCTGTACATTCATAGTTGCACTATTTGTAATAGCGCCAAACTGGAGAGTTCTCAAGTGCCCATCAACAATAGGATGAACAAATTGTAATAAGTCCCACAATAGAACATTATTCTGCAATGAGAATGAGAGATCCACAATCAGCACAATACAGAGGAACCTCACAAATGTAAGGCTGAGAGAAAGAAGCCAGGCACAAAAGAATACATACTGATTGATTCTATCTACATAAAAGACAAAACCAGGCAAAGCTAGTGAATGATATTAGAAGTCAGGATAGTCGTTGTTCTGGGAGAAATAAAGTGACAAGGAGGTGCTTTTAGAGTGCTAGTACTGCTCTGTTTCTTACAGGTGCTGGCTACAGGGCCATTGTTCAGTTAAAGTTAAGTTTATTGAACCGTATGCTTATTCTTCATGCAATTTATGCACATATGTTATAGTATTTCTGTAACTTTTTTTTTTAAAGGCAAATGGGCGTTTTTCAAGAGACAGGGAACTAATACTCATCATTTAGATAGAAATTCCCTGTTTTCATCTTTTGTTAGGAAAAATAAAAATTTTGGAAGTGCTCCTCTTTTGTAAAATCTTAATCAGGTAATGAACTAAAATACTCAATACAACAGGAAAAGAGAGGAATAGAAGCCTCAAAAGATGAATTCCTATCAAGCAGTAAACAGTTCTTTTCCAGAACTCTTTGTGACTTAGAATTCTAGAAGGTCCATCAGAGGCCTCCCATTTCTATTCAGAAATGCACTTCTAAAGTTAGTTGTCGCAGTCTTAGGGAGCAATGAGTTCACAATTTCAATTTATTATCAAAATATTTCCATCTGATGACAAACCTGAAAAGACAGGAGACGCAGAGCTACATAGGTGCAGATTTGCCCTTTTATCAGAGACACTCTTAGGGACAGATTTAATTTTGAAAGTCCAATTTGAAAACCACAAGTATATATATCTCTAGACAACTGTCCAATGGCAATTTTTACCTTAAAGTTTGTGCTTAAATCTTTTCATCAATATGATTTATAAGTTTAAATAGTCTCAAATTTTCATCTGTATATCACTTTACAGATCTTGGTTCACAACTGTTTATTTTAAGCTGAAACTTCAATATTCATTGATTACCTATAATAATAGTTACTCATAAATGTAGTTAATAATTAAATATAAAAATTATTATTTTTACATTTATATAAATCTCTTAAAAATACCAAGTTTTGAGAGATAAAGCAAGAAATTGCTTAGAAAATTGCAGGAAGCCTTAAGAATCTCAGCATCAGTCAAAGCAGGTACAACAAAAAACAATTTTAGACATTCATTTTTTGCTTTAAGAGTGCTTAAAATAAATGATCACAGAATGAATAACTGATGAATGGCAAAAATGAGTTTAAAACTATGTAAGCTCCAAGGCCCCAATGTGTATAAGAATTCTTTGGAAGGATTTTGAAGGACTGTAAATGTTGCAAATAAAAGTAAAAACTAGTAGTTAGGCAATGTGTTTTAAACTATAGTGTCACCTACTGTTCTTCTGGTGCCTAACTGTATTCTTCAACATCTTCTTTTCCCTTTTGATTAGAAATCCTGGTCTACCTCAAAGGTTTTGCATTGTTTTCTAGGGACATCAGCAAACTGGTAGACCATATGAGAAACAGAAATAAACAGTAATAATATCTTTAGAAATTAAGCATTATGTACACAGTGAGAAGTGATTGACTTGATAGACATTAGACCCCGTTCCTCCCTGCACACCCTTTCTAGAACAACCTAATGTTATCTGTATTGTGATGGTGCCCTCTCTGTTAATCACCCCCAAGTCAGTACAGTGACCCCTAGGCCCGTTTTCTTTCAATTAGAGAATTCCCCGTTTCTGTGGTGTTGGCAAGTCTAGCCAAGGGCTGCACTGCTTCTTTTGAAGATCACCAAACCCGGCACTTCTTTTCTGGATTCATGTATGAATTCTTGCGGCAGTGAAAGGCTTCTGAAAACTCTGCAGAGTTCTGCAAAGTCCCAATAATCCTTTGAAACAAACAAAAAAAGTCACCGTCAGCATTTGATACTCATGTCCGTACCACACTGGAGCCCTGCAGCATTTCCTTCTGCAGGTCAAGTGAATGAATTTGGAATGTAAAGTTAAACTTAAGTAAAGTAAAATTTAAAATAACCTGGTACAGAGTCAGTGCCTTCTCATTAACAGAATTTTTAAATGGAGAAGTAACAAAGAACAGGAGTTAAAAGCAATTTGGGAGACAGACTACATGGCTTGAATCCTGCTTATGAAGCTTCTTTGTGCCTTGGTTTCTGCACAATAGAACATGCATCTTAAGGTTGTCATGGAGAGTTAATAATTTATAAGCATTATATGTGTTTGTAAAACATGAATAATTCACATTTGAAAATGCAGTTATTTGGAGTTGTATTATAATAAGAGTTTGGTAAAAGAATATAATCATGATTTCTCGCTATGTCTTGAAAGGGCTCACATAATGACTTAAATATAATAGACTTTAAATAGATATATTTTGTTGCTTTGATAGAAGATTATTTTCCTTTTTTCCAAAAGGGCTCCTTAAATATCAGAAGCTGGATTCAGCTTGAATAACTGGAAAGGGCTGGAAAAATGCCATTTTTCTCTTATCTCTGACCCCAGTGGGCAAAAACAACACAGTCCAACTCACTATCTGCACCTAGCAGTGTTTGAGGGGAGAGATGGGTCAGTACATTGATGCAGAGGTAATGTTTTCACACCCACCCTGAACCCTGAACCCCCTCCTTCCCTTCTCTTCCTGCTGAGGCCAGCCTACCACACTTGCTTGGGTTGGGAGGAGGGGCCCAGAGACAAGTGGACTGGAGTGGTGGAAGGACTAGGCACAAATGACAGGTGAGTCCATTTTGATTTATGGAACTCTCCCTACGTGGCAGGTGTACTACTGTGTGTACATCTTAGGACTTCTCTCTCCTCCAACCATTCTCCACACCACAGTCAGAATGATCTGTAAAATTTAAATCAGATTCCATAATCTCTGATTTCAAACCTTCCATGGACTTGAAGGAAATCTAAACTCCTGTCCATGGCCTCCAATGTCCTCCTGATGGCTCCAGTCTCCTCTCTAGCCTCCTCGTGGTACATTTCTCTTCCTGTTCCTCCTTAGGCTCAAACTATGCTGACCTACCTTCAGTTCCTCAAACCAGCCAAACCCTGTGCCTCTTCAGGGCCTCCTGCTACCTGCAGACCCTACTCCCTGGAAAGCTACTCACCAGTCAGTACATGGCTAACTCCTTAGCCTTCATGCCTAAGGTTGCTTGACTATTCCCTCCTTGGCCCCCTTCTTTGAATGCCATCTAAACTAACTCCTCTCACAGGGACTATCCCTATCAAAGCACTTACCACATTTACAATGATTTGTTCTCCTTTTTTACTTCCTGACACACCCACTAGACTAATTTCTATGAGGGCAAAATACAGCCTTTGTATCCTTGAGTTCCACATCTGTGGATTCAACCAAATGTGGCTGAACATAAGTGGGGGAAATATTTTGTCTGTACTGAACGTATGGACTTACTTTTCTTATCATTAATCCCTAAAGAATACAGTATAACAAATATTTACATAGCATTTACATTGTATTAGGTATTATAAGTAATCTAGAGGTGACAAAGTATAGGAGGGAGAAGATGTATAGGTTATACGCAAATACTACACCATTTATATCAAGGAGTTGAGCATCCACAAATTTTGATATCTGCAGGGATCCTGGAACCAAACCCCCACAGATGCTGAGAGAAGATGCTGTACTGTGTATGTCTTGCTCACTGCTGCACCCCCAAAGTCCAGCACAAGACTCAGTACATACTGAATGAATTAACCTGTGACCTGGTTGGTCACAGTGATTACCTGTAGAGAAGCAATAGGGCATTAGGAAGAAAAACACGACTTAGTGTTTCTGTTGTTTGATATTATGGACAAACTGGAAGAGAAAGAAAGCATTTTCTTTCCCTTTCCTCATTCCAGAAAAGAGAGATCCACATGGATTTTTTGTAAGTCTGACTTTCTAATATGTCACCCATCAATGCATCAACTAACTTCTCTATCCCTCTCCACCACAACTCCCCTATCTTTCATGGAGGATGTAATCTTTTCTGGTTGTTTGTTTTTTAGGACTCCTAGAGGAGTCTTAAAGATGAAAAATAATCTCCTGGTGTGGGAGGG
This sequence comes from Pongo pygmaeus, assembly GCF_028885625.2. NCBI lineage: Eukaryota > Metazoa > Chordata > Mammalia > Primates > Hominidae > Pongo > Pongo pygmaeus. The sequence continues at coordinate 164,116,318 of NC_085930.1, read as the reverse complement.
TTGAGGTCAAGTGGAGCCAGAAGCTGGGGAATTTATATGTTAGTCCACTTGTCAGGGAGATGATTGGGCTTCCCAAGAATGGGGTAGGTTCCAGTAATGGTAGGTTGTGTGAATGACAAGAAGATGCTTCCTGCCCTGAGCAAGGCCCTGAGAGGCCCTCTGATAGTATGGTGCGTGGTTGTTGGAGAACCTGGACATGAAGAGTGGAGGCTCTGAAGCTCATGAGCATTGGAAGGAAATGGAACCACTGACTCCAGCTGGAGCATTTGGACTGTAGGGATCTCAGCAGTGACCATGGTGGGCTGAAGATGGAGGCTATTCTCTGATTTCTATGCCTGTGTGATGATTTCAGATTCCTGAATAACCCTGAAAGAGTACGTTGAAAAACCACTGAAAGTAAATGGCTCATCTCCTAGCTTGGTCTAAGAGCTCAGAGTTTGGCTTAATTTGATTTAAAAAAACAAATGTCCATTTCTTACATCTGAAATATTGAAAAACAAATTCACTATTTGGACCATGTGAGAGTACAAGGAGAAGTCTGCAGTCTGCAAACCAAAAGATGGCCCTCACCAGAACCTGATCATGCTGGCACCCTGATCTTAGACTTCCAGTCTCCAGAACTGTGAGAAACAAATTTCCATTGTTCATAAGCCAAAAAAAAATCACTTCTATAATGTAGTCAAAAGTGACTGTTTATGTTTGCATTGGTCTTTAGTCTTTCAGGTTGCAGGACTCAAGGATTCTTTATGTTAGAGAGGAGCTTTGATTCATTAATGAAACCTTCTTCCCAATTCAGGATGCCTAGCTACTGGCTAAAGACAGTCATCCTGTCATCCTGGGCATTCCTCACACTAGGGAGCAAGCTCCCTGGTTGACAGGGTAAGCCATGAGCATCACTGACTGGAAGAGCTGCACGTTTTTGTTTTTATTTTATTAATTTTTTCCAAAGGATTCTGTCTTAGATTTAATCATACGGGAACAAGTACTTTGGTAATAATGTCCAAACCCACGACTTAATTCTATATTTTTCTTAAAAAGTATTTTTAGGGTTTATATTTATAAATCTCAAAATTAAGTTAAAACAACAAACAAAAAACACCTAAAAGAAAGAAAAGTCTTCAGATAACACTGCGGAGAGTGGGCACTGCAGAAACACTCAGCCTGGTGTGCACTCAGCTGTCCATGCCCATTCTGCCCATCCTCTCTCTACTTAATTTGATCCTGAATAGGTCAACAACACACTAGGGCTTCACTTACTTTCTTAGTTAACATTTGGTGTTTATGACATCAAATTTTTGAATAGATCATCTATTTTTTCTGAGACAGGGTCTCGCTCTGTCACTCAGGCTGGAGTGTAGAGGCACGATCATGGTTCACTGAAGCCTTGACCTCCTGGGTTCAAGCAATCCTCCTGCCTCAGCCTCCCAAGTAGCTGGAACCACAGGCATGTACCAGCATGCCTGGGTAATTTTTTTGTTTTTAATAGAGACGAGGTCCCACTATGTCACCCAAGCTTGTCTCGAACTCCTGAGCTCAAGTGATCCTCCCTCCTTGGCCTCCCAAAGTGCTGGAATTAACAAGCGTGAGTGACTGTGCCAGGCCTAGATAATCTATTTTGAAAAGTGAATACATTATTAATAAAACATCTTTTTTCTAAGAGTGAGATCACATTACATGAATTATCTTCTGTTATTAGAAGATATGTACATGAATTTCATGCTTTAGAAAACTGTGTGCTTGTGTTTCTAATAACAGAAGATAATAAAGGTTTTATTAATGATTTCTTAAGGTGATTTACTTGAAATTTTTACTTTATTATGTAAAACAACTTATTGTACTGCTGATGTTTATTCCCTTGGCAAACAGTTACTTGTATTAAAAACATCTAAGAGATTTGGCATTGGGACCAAGAATGGACTTTATATCCTATCTGACTATTCCTGCCTACTACAATTGGACTTCTGAATTACTGTTTGCAATTAATGGGTCCTCAGACAACCTTTTGTTAATTCTTGTAAATGAATGACTTGGCTACAAAGTTAACTGGCTTCATTCAGGAATAAGGTATCCAATCTTCATCATTAACTAATTTTTATGATTCTTTCAAAGCAAAGTCATATTGATGAGTGTATGTTCTGCTATACAGTCATAAAGAAATAAATGCTGTAATAGATTTCTAGTTATCAGCTAAAGATTGGAGGGGCTAACAGAATTTCTACAAAATTCACTAAAATCTATACTGATATCTATAAAATATCAGGAACCAATGCTAATATTGAAGGGAAATGGAAGAAACAGAAGAATTTCAAAGAGGGCTTATTAGCATGCTAAATTACAGAGTTATGAAGGAACAAAATAGCCATAGTAGTTGAACATGTCTATATAAAACACTAGACAAAATATTCTTTCAAAATATTAGAAATTAAGCTGTGAAAAACATTTCTTGCTTTGCTAGTGGTGTCAGTTCTAAAAGTGCCCTTTCTTCCTGACTGGAAGATAATGTTGAGTAATCTAAGTACCTAGATCATTTTGTCTATTTGGACTTGCTTTACAAAATTATCAGACCCTTACATATTATACAGAAAATTACATCTAAAGAATTTTAGAAACATATTTATAGATTACATATAAATATTATAATAACCATTCCCTGAAATGACTATAGATGGCTAACCAAAAACTGGATTTCCAAAATGAAGTCAATATTTAAATTATAGATTCAATTTCTAGACTATTAAAAGAAAAATGTTTTTGGCTTAAATACCATTTAAATTTAACAAAATGTTTTCTGAGCTAATCAAAATGGAGGAATTAGGGAACTAAAGGCAGGCAATATAATAATAGGAAAGGAAACGAGGAAAGAAACAAACACACAGAAAAACCCTAATAAAAACCCAAAATAAGTCAAAAAGCATCACAATTGGTATAAGAATAAATAGCTCCACAGACTAAATTAGTAAACAGTAAAACCATAACTAATAATCATAAAGTAGTCTGTGTCATCAAAATTTTAAAAAAGGTTAGGCTTTTTTTTTTCAGGATATTGTTTTAAGGCAGGAAGGTAGAAATGTGTTTTTAATAGATAAATTTTAATCCAGTGGTTAAGATAAAAATGTTAATACTTAAAAGAGACAAACTTTACCTATCAAAACTTAATTTGCAACGTCTAATTCTCTGAGGATGGTAGATATACTAGGTATTACAATAATATTACTGAAATTCACCTAGGTTTTTATGACATATATTTTAGTTTATGGAGATATGCAGGGCAAACCCTTGACAAATTAGGTTGCATGGTGGTTTGTATGAACTTATAAATGCTAGCTGCTATCCTTAGAATTAGATTCTTATACCTTAACTTCTAAAGTTTATTTTAAAGTACATAAATAAAGCTTTAGTCAGGAAGAATAAAACAACAATAGGTTAGACATAGCAAATATGGTTTTATAGATGCAGCTTTGTATCAAGTGTATTTTGCCTTTTGTTTTAATACTATGGCTATTTAAACATAAGGTTACAAATCTCTCTCTAATTCAGAAATATTTCTATATAGCCACCAAGCACAATTCTTAAATAGCAACTCGATATCTATTAGTTTTTAAAGTTTTTAAAAAAAATATGTTTTACTTTGTACAGCCAGGAAGTGGCCTGTTTCCAAAACCAAATGTAAGCTCAACCTTTTGCCAAGAAAATCTCCTTACCTCCAGAGAAAATAATAATTTCCTTGACAAAAGGTTGGCATTCCATTTACCTATTCCATTTACCCTTCACACACACACACACATACACACACGCTTCTGTTGTTATGAAAGAAAAATAGTCGATGAGGGATCTTTGGAACCAGAACAACAATAAAAACTTAAAGATACAAATAATTTAACTTATTTATAGCAAAATATTGTTTTCAGTTTAAAATTGCAGCTAGAAAACGTTATATACTTATCTACGTTTTACTTAATCACTGATCAGTTACTAACATTCTGAAATGTGCAGAAATAAGAAATGAGCACCAAAAAACCCTTGACTGATAGGGAACTATTACAAAATACATAAGAATTCTTTTTCTGTTCATACCTCTTGTCTACAAATAATCCTAGTATGGACTTTCAAACACTCACACACAAAATAGGCTCTTCATTTTTATTAACGTTAATCCTCTAGCAACTCTCATGATAATTTAATCCTTATTTTACATATCAAGAAACTGAGGTACAGAGATTACATTAACAGCTAGTAAATGGTGAAGCCATGGTTGGAACTCAAGTGTTTCTTACCTCAAAGCTTAAGTTCACTTTAGTAAGGAAAAACACCACTTTAAAAAAATTAAAACTAAAAGTTTTTTGAATAAACCACAATGGGAATTAATCCAGTCACTTTTGTTGCTCATTACCTATAAAGCAGTTAATTTGAATATCTTAGCAGAACTAAATTTAGCTTGGATTACAGAGATAATAGGCATACCGTAAGCAGTTATTGAGCGAATGAATATTGAAAGAAATGTAAGGCAAATACTAGATGATGATGATGATGATGATGATGACAATGATGATACTAGCAAGCTGAGTAAATTCTTTAATTTTTAAATGAGCTACTTTATTGCTTCATAATTAAATGTGTTTTTCTCCATAATTGAATGTGTTTTTTCCCAGGAGTAAATGATCTGGGCAGTATGCTTACATTCATTTTATGTAGAGCTTTTGAAATTTAGCCCATTAGTTCTCTTCTGTTCTCAAATTTCATTTTCCAACTACCCTACAAAATTTTTAGGTTTGTTTTTTAAACTTTCTTGCCTGAGAGGTGTTGTTGATCAGCAAATAAGTGACTAAGTGTTCTAGTACTTGGGAAAGGGGTAGCATTAGGAATTCAGTTCTTAAACAAATACATAGGATCTACGATTTAACATTCAAATGTTGGTTGGAATGACTCTCTTCAATCATTGTTCTCTTTGATTTTCTAATTTGGGAAGAACTTTAACTTCTTCTAGCTCCGTTTTCTACTCTGTAGAGCATTTTTCTCTCACATCCTTGATGGGCTGTGCTTCAATGTACTCTCTCCTGAAGCTTTGGGAATAATGTTATTCCATATTGAAGAACCTCTAATTAGTAGAAAGTTTCCTTTATGTTGAAATTTTTCTTTGCAATTTGGAGCTCATTGGATCTGGGCCTAAATCACTCACAGCCTCTTAGAAATGTCTTTGTGCTAGCTTTAAATTGAGCCACTGTTCTGAGGCGACATCTTTGTTGGAATAGGTCAAGCCCTGAGCCTCGTAGATCCTAAGGAATTATAATTATTGTAGATTCTAAGAAAGAGAGTGGCCAAGGCTATGTAGAATGCTCTGATGTGTTCTCTTGATCCTATCTTTGACTCTCAAAAAAAAAAAAAAAAAAGCACTGAATTTCCAAATGTAAAAGAATCAGAGTTAGAAAACTCTAAATTCCAAATGTGGAAGCAATGGACCCAATATAAGAGCATCTTGATTGTTGTTCATACCCACGTACCTGAAATTGCCTGGACTGTGCACATCTGTTTTAATGGAGTTAACTGCATACTCTGGCCTATAGGTTCCACACCACACCTACAGATAGGAATAGGAAAAGCAAAGCATGTATTCAGGTTCAATCAAGGATTATTTGTTTGAGCAAGTTGAGGGGAAGGAGAAAAATTAAATTGGAATTCTGCATTCCTCAACCATTCGCTCTTCAAATAATGTTCAATGAAAGGTAACCAGGAACATAGTTATTTATTATTAATGTGATCCAACAGTCTATTATAAACAATGAAAGTGAATCAAGTCAAATGCTCTGTAAAGCAAGAGAACTCAGAATGTGACATCTAACTTACTGTGAAATTATAACTCAAAATGGTTTTCATATCTATCAATCAAGAAAGACACAATACCTGTGCAAAGTTCAAGAAAAATAGTTGTTTGTGATTTAGGTCAAGTCCAGGAAGTAATTTTTCTTCACCATTCTTTTTGATATAATTCTGATAGGCCTAGGCAGTTGATAAAATAGAAAAACAATAATAATAATTCCCAAGGTTATATATAAACCTATGTAAAAGATCATGCCACCAAGTAATTAACATTTTATGTTAAAATCAACCTAATAATACATTTAGTTATGGTAGCCTACAACTATTTTATGGATTTAGAAAGACAAATCAAATTTATTTACAAATGCTCTGAAAAGAAGAAGATACTGATTAGTAGATGACAAGAGCCTGGCACATGTCAGGTGATTAATAAATGTCAATTGAATGAATGGATGACCTAAATAAGTGATGAAAAAACTTATCTAAATGTTGTTTTATAAATTGATGAATAAGACCAGTCAGGACAAATGAATTGCCAAGGAAGCCTGCAATTGCTACATTTAGCTTAGTTACTGCTATCTTAGGAAAATAGACTCACCAGACTAAGTTCGAGTGATTCTTGCCAAGTCAAAGGATTCTCTTGAGATCCCTTAGAGGCCTAGTCTCCAATGAGTCTGAGGATAATAAAATGCAACTATTCTGGTCTTTTGAAAACAGGACAAAATGGACTGAGCCTCAGGTACATTTGAAGGAAAATATTTAGGTAATTTGAATGTCAGAAAATCCTCTTAATTCTTAAGATTTATGCGCACTACTGAAAAAAATGAGTTTTCCTCTACTAAATAAACTTTTAAAAGGAATTCATAATAAACGTTCTGAGATGTGTCATTTCCAATTTAATACAAAGGGAGGTGACCAACTAGATGAGCAGAAGATATATTTCATTTCTTCCACTTACCATCAACATAGACTTACTGAACCTCTACTATGTAAAGATGCTGGGGATATGGGAAAGGCTTGTACCTGCTCCCTCTTAGAGAGCTCGCAATCTAGCAGGGGGGCAAGGCATTACATGTTAAGAATTTACATGTTTTCAAAGTGTAAAAAAATATTTGCACAATTGTAATTTGCTTCATCATTAACAATTCTGTACTTGCTCTAGGTGAGGATCTCCATGGGAGTACTATCAATCCCAACTTTGGCTGGATTTTATAGCAGTGATTCTCAATCTGGCTGTGTATTAGAATCACCATGGGAATATTGAGTGCCAATGCCTTCCACTTCCAGCCAAGATGGAGTGATAGGGACTGGATTTAACTTCTTGCCGAAACAACTAAATGATGAACAAAATCTTTAAAACAGTGGTTTGCGTAACACTGAACATCAGGCAAAAGGAGAATGACCCCTGAGAGATGTTAAACTTCACTCTCAGTGATTCCCATGACTGCTGAGCTTATTGTCCTGGGAGTTTTCAGGCCATATCATAGGAGAAAACCAGTCAGAGCTGGGGGGACCCCGTGAGTTGAGGATAAGGAGCTGAGAGTTCAGGAACACCAAGAACAGGTTACTAAAGAGGAGAAAGCTACACAAAAAGAGAACCTCAGAGATTACAGATGGTCATCCTCAAGCATTCAGCTTAGTCTTGACATCCACACCAAAAACCCATCTGTACAACACCATCATCAAAGACCAAAAGTAGTTAAAACCACAAAGATGGGGAAAAAACAGGGCAGAAAAACTGGAAACTCTAAAAAGCAGAGCGCCTCTCCTCCTCCAAAGGAACGCAGTTCCTCACCAGCAATGGAACAAAGCTGGATGGAGAATGACTTTGAAGAGCTGAGAGAAGAAGGCTTCAGACGATCAAACTACTCCGAGCTACAGGAGGAAATTCAAACCAAAGGCAAAGAAGTTGAAAACTTTGAAAAAAATTTAGAAGAATGTATAACTAGAATAACCATTACAGAGAAGTGCTTAAAGGAGCTGATGGAGCTGAAAGCCAAGGCTCGAGAACTACGTGAAGAATGCAGAAGCCTCAGGAGCCGATGCGACCAACTGGAAGAAAGGGTATCAGTGATGGAAGATGAAATGAGTGAAATGAAGCGAGAAGGGAAGTTTAGAGAAAAAAGAATAAAAAGAAACGAACAAAGCCTCCAAGAAATATGGGACTATGTGAAAAGACCAAATCTGCGTCTGATTGGTGTACCTGAAAGTGACAGGGAGAATGGAACCAAGTTGGAAAACACTCTGCAGGATATTATCCAGGAGAACTTCCCCAATCTAGCAAGGCAGGCCAACATTCAGATTCAGGAAATACAGAGAACACCACAAAGATACTCCTCGAGAAGAGCAACTCCAAGACACATAATTGTCAGATTCACCAAAGTTGAAATGAAGGAAAAAATGTTAAGGGCAGCCAGAGAGAAAGGTCGGGTTACCCACAAAGGGAAGGCCATCAGATTAACAGCGGATCTCTCGGCAGAAACTCTACAAGCCAGAAGAGAGTGGGGGCCAATATTCAACATTCTTAAAGAAAAGAATTTTCAACCCAGAATTTCATATCCTGCCAAACTAAGCTTCATAAGTGAAGGAGAAATAAAATACTTTACAGACAAGCAAATGCTGAGAGATTTTTTCACCACCAGGCCTGCCCTAAAAGAGCTCCTGAAGGAAGCACTAAACATGGAAAGGAACAACCGGTACCAGCCACTGCAAAATCATGCCAAAATGTAAAGACCATCGAGACTAGGAAGAAACTGCATCAACTAATGAGCAAAATAACAAGCTAACATCACAATGACAGGATCAAATTCACACATAACAATATTAACTTTAAATGTAAATGGACTAAATGCTCCAATTAAAAGACACAGACTGGCAAATTGGATAAAGACTCAAGACCCATCAGTGTGCTGTATTCAGGAAACCCATCTTACGTGCAGAAACACACATAGGCTCAAAATAAAAGGATGGAGGAAGATCTACCAAGCAAAGGGAAAACAAAAAAAGGCAGGGGTTGCAATCCTAGTCTCTGATAAAACAGACTTTAAACCAACAAAGATCAAAAGAGACAAAGAAGGCCATTACATAATGGTAAAGGGATCAATTCAACAAGAAGAGTTAACTGTCCTAAATATATATGCACCCAATACAGGAGGACCTAGATTCATAAAGCAAGTCCTGAGTGACCTACAAAGAGACTTAGACTCCCACACAATAATAATGGGAGACTTTAACACCCCACTGTCAACATTAGACAGACCAATGAGACAGAAAGTTAACAAGGATACCCAGGAATTGAACTCAGCTCTGCACCAAGCGGACCTAATAGACATCTACAGAACTCTCCACCTCAAATCAACAGAATATACATTTTTTTCAGCACCACACCACACCTATTCCAAAATTGACCACATAGTTGGAAGTAAAGCTCTCCTCAGTAAACGTAAAAGAACAGAAATTATAACAAACTGTCTCTCAGACCACAGTACAATCAAACTAGAACTCAGGATGAAGAAACTCACTCAAAATCACTCAACTACATGGAAACTGAATAACCTGCTCCTGAATGACTACTGGGTACATAACGAAATGAAGGCAGAAATAAAGATGTTCTTTGAAACCAACGAGAACCAAGACACAATGTACCAGAATCTCTGGGACACATTCAAAGCAGTGGGTAGAGGGAAATTTCTAGCACTAAATGCCCACAAGAGAAAGGAGGAAAGATCCAAAATTGACACCCTAACATCACAATTCAAAGAACTAGAAAAGCAAGAGCAAACACATTCAAAAGCTAGCAGAAGGCAAGAAATAACTAAAATCAGAACAGAACTGAAGGAAATAGAGACCAAAAAAACCCTTCAAAAAATTAATGAACCAGGAGCTGGTTTTTTGAAAGGATCAACAAAATTGATAGACTGATAGCAAGACTAATAAAGAAAAAAAGAGAGAAGAATCAAATAGATGCAATAAAAAATGATAAAGGGGATATCACCACCGATCCCACAGAAATACAAACTACCATCAGAAAATACTACAAACACCTCTACGCAAATAAACTAGAAAATCTAGAAGAAATGGATAAATTCCTTGACACATACACTCTCCCAAGACTAAACCAGGAAGAAGTGGAATCTCTGAATAGACCAATAACAGGCTCTGAAATTGTGGCAATAATCAATAGCTTACCAACCAAAAAGAGTCCAGGACCAGATGGAGTCACAGCCGAATTCTACCAGAGATACAAGGAGGAACTGGTACCATTCCTTCTGAAACTATACCAATCAATAGAAAAAGAGGGAATCCTCCCTAACTTACTTTATGAGGCCAGCATCATCCTGATACCAAAGCCGGGCAGAGACACAACCAAAAAAGAGAATTTTAGACCAATATCCTTGATGAACATTGATGCAAAAATCCTCAATAAAATACTGGCAAACCGAATCCAGCAGCACATCAAAAAGCTTATCCACCATGATCAAGTGGGCTTCATCCCTGGGATGCAAGACTGGTTCAATATATGCAAATCAATAAATGTAATCCAGCATATAAACAGAACCAAAGACAAAAACCACATGATTATCTCAATAGATGCAGAAAAGGCCTTTGACAAAACTCAACAACCCTTCATGCTAAAAACTCTCAATAAATTAGGTATTGATGGGACATATCTCAAAATAATAAGAGCTACCTATGACAAACCCACAGCCAATATCATACTGAATGGGCAAAAACTGGAAGCATTCCCTTTGAAAACTGGCACAAGACAGGGATGCCCTCTCTCACCACTCCTATTCAACATGGTGTTGGAAGTTCTGGCCATGGCAATTAGGCAGGAGAAGGAAATAAAGGGTACTCAATTAGGAAAAGAGAAAATCAAATTGTCCCTGTTTGCAGATGACATGATTGTATATCTAGAAAACCCCATTGTCTCAGCCCAAAATCTCCTTAAGCTGATAAGCAACTTCAGCTTATCAATGTACAAAATCAATGTACAAAAATCACAAACATTCTTATACACCAATAACAGACAAACAGAGAGCCAAATCATGAGTGAACTCCCATTCACAATTGCTTCAAAGAGAATAAAATACTTGGGAATCCAACTTACAAGAGACATGAAGGACCTCTTCAAGGAGAACTATAAACCACTGCTCAATGAAATAAAAGAGGATACAAACAAATGGAAGAACATTCCATGCTCATGGGTAGGAAGAATCAATATTGTGAAAATGGCCATACTGCCCAAGGTAATTTACAGATTCAATGCCATCCCCATCAAGCTACCAATGACTTTCTTCACAGAATTGGAAAAAACTACTTTAAAGTTCATATGGAACCAAAAAAGAGCCCTCATTGCCAAGACAATCCTAAGCCAAAAGAACAAAGCTGGAGGCATCAGGCTACCTGACTTCAAACTATACTACAAGGCTACAGTAACCAAAACAGCATAGTACTGGTACCAAAACAGAGATATAGATCAATGGAACAGAACAGATCCCTCAGAAATAACACCGCATATCTACAACTATCTGATCTTTGACAAACCTGAGAAAAATAAGCAATGGGGAAAGGGTTCCCTATTTAATAAATGGTGCTGGGAAAACTGGCTAGCCATATGTAGAAAGCTGAAACTGGATCCCTTCCTTACACCTTATACAAAAATTAATTCAAGATGGATTAAAGACTTAAACATTAGACCTAAAACCATAAAAACCCTAGAAGAAAACCTAGGCATTACCATTCAGGACATAGGCATGGGCAAGGACTTCATGTCTAAAACACCAAAAGCAATGGCAACACAAGCCAAAATTGACAAATGGGATCTAATTAAACTCAAGAGCTTCTGCACAGCAAAAGAAACTACCATCAGAGTGAACAGGCAACCTAAAAAATGGGAGAAAATTTTCGCAACCTATTCATCTGACAAAGGGCTAATACCCAGAATCTACAATGAACTCAAACAAATTTACAAGAAAAAAACAAACAACCCCATCAAAAAGTGGGCAAAGGATATGAACAGACACTTCTCAAAAGAAGACATTTATGCAGCCAAAAGACAGATGAAAAAATGCTCATCATCACTGGCCATCAGAGAAACGCAAATCAAAACCACAATGAGATACCATCTCACACCAGTTAGAATGGCAATCATTAAAACGTCAGGAAACAACAGGTGCTGGAGAGGATGTGGAGAAATAGGAACACTTTTACACTGTTGGTGGGACTGTAAACTAGTTCAACCCTTGTGGAAGTCAGTGTGGCAATTCCTCAGGGATCTAGAACTAGAAATGCCATTTGACCCAGCCATCGTATTACTGGGTATATACCCAAAGGACTATAAATCATGCTGCTATAAAGACACATGCACATGTATGTTTATTGCGGCACTATTCACAATAGCAAAGACTTGGAACCAACCCAAATGTCCAACAATGATAGACTGGATTAAGAAAATATGGCACATATACACCATGGAATACTATGCAGCCATAAAAAATGATGAGTTCTTGTCCTTTGTAGGGACATGGATGAAACTGGAAATCATCATTCTCAGTAAACTATCGCAAGGACAAAAAACCAAACACTGCATGTTCTCACTCATAGATGGGAATTGAACAATGAGAACACATGGACACAGGAAGGGGAACATCACACTCTGGGGACTGTTGTGGGGTGGGGGGAGGGGGGAGGGATAGCATTAGGAGATATACCTAATGCTAAATCGCGAGTTAATAGGTGCAGCACACCAGCATGGCACATGTATACATATGTAACTAACCTGCGCATTGTGCACATGTACCCTAAAACTTAAAGTATAATAATAATAATAAGAAAAAAAAGAAAATGTGGAGACACCCTGGAATACTATGCAGCCATAAAAAGGAATAGGATCATGTTAACTGCAGAAACATGGATGGAGCGGGAAGCCATTATCTTTAGCAAACTAACACGGGAACAGAAAACCAAATATTACATGTTCTCGCTTATAAATGGGAGCTAAATGATGAGAACACATGGACACATAAAGGGAAACAGCAGACACTGAGCCTGTCATAGGGTGGAGGGTGGGAGGAGGGAGAGGATCAGGAAAAATAACTAATGGGTACTGGGCTTAATACCTGGATGATGAAATAACCTGTAATACAAACCTTCATGACACAAGTTTACCTATATAACAAATCCACAATTGTACCTCTGTACTTAAAGTTAAATCAAAAAACACATATTTCTTCCTTAGAAGGAAAGACTAACAAATGTTTACGTTTATAATCTATGTGTATTTGAGAGAATCTAAACCTCTATGTATGTTTATAATCTATATGTGTGTGTTCATGTATATAATCTATGTGGCATCTTGTGGTTTCCTATTTATAAATGACAAGAAATCAACAACAACAACAAAAAAAAGATGTGTGTGAGCAAAATACCCAATGCTAGGAAAACAATATCCCAAAAGGATTAGAGATAACAATTTATGGTACTTACACAGGACAAGAATGGAAACCCCCAAGATTCACAGAGTAGATTCTTATCTCAGCAGTTGAGAATAATGTCCCTAGGCTGAACACTGTCCCCATCCCAACCAATAAAGTTACAAAAGCAAGACCCAAAAGGATCAAACCATTTTCAAGGAATTTAACTGTATCCTAAAATAAAGCTCAAGAATATTTATAAGAACAAAAGAACACCCAGCACCCAAAGAGGTAAAATGTGGCCAGCCACAGTGGCTCATGCCTGTATTCCCAGCACTTTAGGAGGCCAAGGCAGGTGGATCGCTTGATGTCAGGAGTCTGAGACCAGCCTGGCCAACATGGTGAAATCCCATCTCTACTATGAATACAAAAATTAGCCAGGCATGGTGGCACATGCCTGTAATCCCAATTACTTGGGAGGCTGAGGCAGGAGAATCGCTTGAACCCAGGAGGTAGAGGTTGCAGTGAGCCGAGATCGTGCCACTGCATTCCAGCCTGGGTGACAGAATGAGACTCCATCTCAAAAAAAAAAAAAAAAAAAAAAGAGGTGAAATGCACAATGTCTGGCATCGGGTAAAAAAATTACTAAACATTCAAAGCAGCAGCAATCTACCATGCCCCTGGAACTGGTTGGTCTCATTCTTTTGGAAACCTTGTAGCTGACTTAATCTCCCAAGCTTCACATGCTGATCATCTTCGGTCACTGCCAAATTGCAGGCCCCATCAGTCACCTCTTCCTCCACTTCTCTGGTGCTTCCTCTTCCCTGACCCAACCATTGATGTTCTCCTCCTCCACTCTAATACAAACATTTCTATAATGAACAAATGACTCTACATCCTCATTCACTCCACTGATCATTCCATCCATCCTTGTCTTAGAGAAGCCTAGTTCTAGCCTAGGAACAACTTGTTCCTTGTGACCTCTCAAGTAGACGCTGCTCGTTCTCCTACATATGGGCTACTTCATAGTTGAGAAAAACACTCAAAATCATCCTCATTCCTCTTTGTTGCTTCCTAGACCATCATTCCTCCACCCTTTTATGAAATTCCCTGCTTTTTCTTATGCACATGGCATCCACCAGTCTATCTTTTAACCCTTGCTCAGATCCTCAAGTAATGACCTTTCATAAAGCATTCCTTGCTTTATCTCCAGCTCTTTGAATAGTGCCAAACCTATTAAGCCTCAGTGAATATGTACTGAATGCAAGAATGAATGGAAGGCTAAATGGGATTCTAAGGGACGCTCCACTGTTAATAGTCCTCTGTGTATAATAGTGTGGTTGACTACAAGGCCATGTGCTGGAACCATATCACTTCAGTCCCTTACTGTATCATATATGAACTATGGTTTAATATGCCTGTGGTTTACATTGATTTTTGTTCCCAAATGCTACTTCACCTGCTACAAAACTGAAGGTCCTGTTTCTTATATTGGTCAATGACCCTGAAATAATCCTTCTTATGGGATATTTCTTCTAATAAAAATTATTCCAGAGATTATTTCTTAGAAAAATGTTGTCTCCTTTGTGAACCTGCTCTCTCCTCATTTTCAGCTGATAGAATATTCCATGTTTTCTCTTCTTCTTGGCTCTTTGCAAACTTAAGTGTTCAGCTCCGTCACATCAATGTATTGACCCTTATGGTTAGCATATTCACAACTCTTTCTCCTCATATTTTTTTCCATTTTCTATTCATCATTTACTGCTTATATTATATGAGTTTCTTTTTTTGCAAAAGGTTTTAAATGAATTATTAAATATGAGAAACACTCTAAATCACTAAAATGGAAAGAAAATCTTTTTACTTACTCTGTATGCTTGACCAAGACCTCCATTATCAGCAATGTTTTCTCCCAGTGTATTAATTCCATTGAGCTGTTAAAAAAGACACTTTATTAGGATTGTTAAAAAAAAAACACCAATAATACACTTAAGATTGAACATGTCTAAAACTTTTCAAGAGAATGCTAATGACATACGTGCTGTCCACCTGCCAGGTCCCAGGAAAAGTTTCCATACTGATACACCATGCACTGGGATTGCTCCTTAAAGTTACTTGCAGACTGTTGAGTCCACCAGTCAACGAGGTCTCCATCTTTGTTAAAGTTTCTGCCTATAATGTATTTATTTAAGTAAAATGGGAATTCATTGCAACAAGAATTATAAGATATCTTTAATTCAAAGTGCAAGGACTGAAATACTGCTGTGTGATAGAACATTAAATTAGGCAGATGATGAGAGAAACTGTCATCCCTCCTCATCACGGAGTTGGCAAAGCCTGGACTGCCAGAGCTTTCTTTGCTAAAGCGTCTCAGCATTGACCCAGACATTTCTCCCATTTGGCTCTTGATATCTCAGAAGAGGCCGCCAGACAAAATATTCTTGAAGTTATGCCTTGTTCTGTTGAATGGTTTTTACCTGAACCAAGTCTGTTTAGTTTGATATTTTGAGATTTTTAAAATGGTCAGCTTTTTATTCTGGCATTTTTATATTCCTGGACCCTTCATAGGACACTGTGGGCTCATAGTTTCCCTCTACTTCAAGCACACAGAAAGTCTTTAAAAAAAAAAAAAGTCTTTTTCTCCTATAGCTTCTCTGCCAACCATAAACTACATCGATCTTTCTCCCTTATGAGCTCCAATTGCATTTATGTGTATCATGTGTTTTGACACAATATTACCATCTTTTTCATATTTGTCTATGATGTAGTGATTAAGAAAACGGCTATGTAGCCAACCTACTTGAACTCACCTCCTGGTTCTACCAGTTCCTATCTTTGTATCTTTGGGCAAAACTTTCATGTGTTTTTATTTTTTTCCACTTGGAAAACAGAAACAGTATTAGAACCTACCTGTAAAGACTGTTGCGTAGTTTGAGTTAATACACACTTAGTAAGTCTTTTTAAGAATTCTAACATTTCTGTCTCTTTTTCTTTCTCTGGCTCTCTAAAATGGGGATTAAGTATTTTCTCTCTATTGTTCTCTTTCTGCTTTCTTTCCATTTGTGAACGAAATTTGTCACAGATTTAACTATCACCTCTTTACATATTTCATGTCTTTATTCCTCTCAGGAATTCATCTTTGATTGAAACTCTAAATTGATTTTGCCATTTAGGGTGGCATTTAATTGCCTAACTGTTTGCAAGGACTTGAACTAGGTAGTAGGTACAAGACGAAAAAAAAAAAGGTCTCTTAAGCAGCTTAAGGGTCTTATGAGCACTTGGAGAGGCAATATTTTCTGATTTTACATCTGATTTTAAGACATAGACATGCAGCCTGTCCTTTAAGAGTATGACAAGATACGTCATATACAATCAGGAAACTAAGACCAAGTATTATCACTGCTGCTGACAAACGCCATAGTATTTTCCCAATGGGAATATTTACTTCATTCTGCCAGAGCGTAAAGCACACATTGCTTACCTCACTATGAGAATTTTTTGATCTCTTTAAGCAACAATTTAAAGGGAAAATTGAAAGTGTGGTGAAAATTAGAGAAATGATACATGTTTGAATAAATGTAGCTTTGTAGTAATAAATTATAATAACTCTTGATCAAATTTATGAGCATATACCTCAGCCAAAGGAAAATGTCAACTGCACTTTACCATTGTCATCGAAGCCATGGGTGATTTCGTGTCCTATGACCATGCCGATGCCCCCATAGTTCAATGAGTTGGACTGCTGGGCACTAAAGAAGGGGGGCTGCAGAATGCCGGCTGGGAAGACTACAAGGAGAGAAGATAGTTAGAGATTATTTGTGGCATAAGTTTTTAAAAATTTTTATTTTCTTAGCGACAGTCCTCCCTCCTCAGCCTCCTGAGTAGCTGGGACTACAGGCGCATGCCACCATGGCATTATTCAGTGACGGCAGGCTTGGGGTTGGCTTTGTGCTTCCTAAGCTGCTGTTCACTATGTCAGTTTCGCTTAGTTATATACAAAAACCTTCTGTAATAGAAACCAATGCAGGCATTTTATTATGGATGACAACAGAGTTCACCCTGGAGTGGTGCTATAATCTATGATTTATCATCACGATTCACTTTACAATCTAAGACTGTTTTGTGCTGTAAGGAGTTTGGAACAAAGGGAAGTTATGACCTTCATTCAGAAGGTCCTTTCCGCCTTATAAATATTTGGAAGAAATAATTACTCAATAACACCAATATTATTTTTAATGTTATTGCAGAAATTGTATCCATCTACAATAATATCTTAAATAAATACTGCCACTCAATTGAAGGTATACCTCAATCACATAACCTTACCTTATTTTCATCAAGGCACTTATGACTAACTCATATTCTATTTACTTCTTTATGATCACCGTCCTTCCTTTTCCTGTCTGCCCTAATCCTACCCCAGCTCCTCAAATATTAGCCCTTTGAGAGCAGAGATTTGTGTGTCTGTACATACATTTGTTTATTTTTTGATTTCATACATTTTTCTAGTTCATTATCTAAATGTCTAAAATTGAACAATGCCTAAAACTAGAATAGTACCTGGAACATAATCAGGGCTCAGGAAATGTGCTGAATCAATGAATAATCAATGACAAATAAATGAATGATCACCCTAACTTACTAATGTGTCCTACAGAGTTTAGTGAATAAATAAATGAATTGTAGTTTTCAGTATGTCTACTCTGACATCTGCGTTAACTTGCTAACTTTCTCCATTCAGATGTCTCACAAACGTGTTATATTTAATGCATCAAACATCAAATTCATTTTCCCCTCTAGGCCCTCACTCTTTGTATTATTTCTGCTAATGGCACTTGAAGGGTCTCTATCAGCAAAAGTAAATGTTTCTACTTATCTTAGATGCCTCCTTTCTTTTACAGTCTTTTACAAGTCTGCTTAGGCAGAGGCTGGGTGAGGTAGCTTTCAGGAGCATCTTATCTTCTCCTGTCAGTATTACTGTTCACACATACTCTCATTCCTTGTCTCAGGAATGACTTAATTTCCTAATCAGTCTCCCACTTTCTCTCTCACCCAACTACAATCTATTCTAAATCTAATCTACTCTCTGAATCTATCCTGTAGCCAGATTAAAGACAACTCTGGGCATCATCATTCTCCTGCTAAAAATCTTTGGAAGGCTTACCATTGCTCTCTAGCTAAACACATCTTTCTGGCCTATGGCTCCAGGGTCCTCTCCCACCTCTCCATCTCCATCATACCCTCCCCTTCCCTGCCCCATTCCAGTATCCTCTTATAATGTATACTCTCATGAAATATATTTCACTATTTATGAAATATACTAATAATGTGTCTTAAATACTAATAAAAGATGGAGAGTATCTTCCCTTGGAATATATTTCCCCTGTTTAATGAAATTTTGGGTCATGTTATTTAGAGGTAACTAATCTTTGACCTTAGAAAGAAATTAAAATTAAATTAATTAAATGTTCATAGTTCAGTAATTCTATCTTTAATGGCTTAAAACTCTAGCATCCACTGAATAACTGAAACATTACTTTCTGTAATTAAAAAAAAACCTTCAGTATCAACACCTATTAAGTGCAAAGCCCTGGGTCATTGCTATGCAGGACATTAAGGATATAAAACAAGGGCCCTGACCTTAAGAAATTTAAGATCTAGTTAACACAGAGTAGCACATGTTATTTCTTTGTCTTTCAGGTGGGCTGAACACAATATAACCTCGTAAGGGCTTCAGGGATAAATATTAGATATTTACAGAGAAGACTTCAAAAAGCATCTGAGCAATTTAATTGCTCTCCAGACCTCTACAAAAATTTGGAAAGTTGCCATAACATTCAAATGACACAACAACAAAAAAGTACTTTTGTCCTTAGAGAATTTTTATGAAAGTTATACCTCACGTGTAGCAGCCTGAGCTAAATGGAGCCATGAACTTATTTTTAGCTTAAAGTATAAAAATTATGTGCAGTACCTTATTAACTTAAAGTGAATACTATCTCCCACACTATGTACTTTGATTAAAATCCACCCATTATATAAAATGCTGTTATGAAATGTGCTATCAAGACTAAATATTAACTATAAAGATCCTACTGCTTTAATCATACCCTGATATGCCATTCTTCAGGCAAGTGATAAGACTTTTATGGTTCTTATTAAATATTAGTCTTCAAGTTCAACTTTGCTAATTATGACCTCCCCTTTTACTTTGTCAGCTAAATCTCTGTAAGGAGGATTTTCCCCACTAGGCTTATTGCTGTTACCTAGTAGGCGTCACATCTGTTGTGTATAACCAACTGCTTAGTTGTGCATTTTTTATGTTCACGATTGTCAACAAGTTAGTTAATTAAATAAGTCATTGGGCCATGAAACAAAAGACTGTGTCTCCTCTTCCCCCTTTTTTTGCCTCCCCAGCACAACTTCTGTGGTTTATTTTTTGAAGGCTGCTAGCAATTCAATTTTAGAATATTTCATATGAAGCCTAAGGCAGCAAGGCAGCAATTAAGTAATTTTTTTGGTGGAAAATAATTAAATTTTTTTTTTTTTTTTTTTTTTTTTTTTTTTTTTTTGAGACAGGGTCTTACTCTGTCACACAGGCTGAAGTGCAGTGGTGTGACCTTGGCTTACAGCAACCTCCACTTTTCAGGCTCAAGAAATCCTCCCACCTCAGCCTCTCAAGTAGCTGAGACCACAGGCATGCACCACCATGCCCAGTTAATTTTTTGTAGTTTTTGGTAGAGATGGGGTTTTACAATGTTGCCCAGGCTGGTATCAACTCCTGAGCTCAAGTAATCAGCCCACCTCAGCTTTCCAAACTACTGGGATTAAAGGCATGAGCCACCATGCATAGTCTAAACATTCTTTTTATATTAAATGGAGTAACAATATGTTTGGAAACAGTCTTAATTTTCAAGTCTGAAAATAAAACTCCTAAGAATAAATAAGGCAATTTAGAAAATTTAACTATCTCAAGGTATTTATATTCGACATAGACTGAACACACTAAAGAACTTATACATTCGAGAAATTTAAAAAATTGATTTAAAAGATCCTTTCTGCAATTTTAATGAAACAGTAGAATACACTAAATTATTTCCTTGACTGAGATTTTAAGGTTTAATTAGATGACGGAACAGCACCTAGAACTTACAGAGAACCATATGACAAAACATTGAAGCGCAGCTTTCCTAATGTCATGGCACGGAGGCCTTCTAGAGCTCCATGAAGTAAACATGCAAGGAAGAGGAACAGTGGATTAAGCACTTTTAGTTTGCCTTCTTTCTTGGAAATTGACTTTTTTGTTGATATGAAGAGTAGGAATGCATACAAATTGGAATGTAGCCTACATGTGTGAGTTCTAACAAAATGGTGAAAACTGAATTAAGGAGTAGAAATTATTGATATGAGTAAGTCTCTATATAACAAAACAAGTTCTTTTTTTAACATAACAACATAAAATGACCAATCCCGTGAGAAAGTGTATGCAGTCTAATTTGGAGTATTTGTATGTCTATGTGTGTGTGTGGAGGGAAGGGCTCACTTACATGGCACATGCTACTCTATACCAACCCTAATTTTATAATGGACATTATCTCAAATCCATTAAGACAGTGTTGCAGAAGACATGTATATAGGTAGGTATGTGGGTATTTATATACATACACACATTTCTCTTTCTTTCTTTTTTTTTTTTGAGACAGAGTTTTACTTTGTCACCCAGGCTGGAGTAGAGTGGCATGATCTCAGCTCATTGCAACCTCTGCCTCCTGGGTTCAAGCGATTCTCATGCCTCAGCCTTCCGAGTAGCTGGGATTACAGGCACCCACCACCACACTGGGCTAATTTTTGTATTTTTAGTAGAGATGGGGTTTCACCATGTTGGCCAGGCTGGTCTCGAACTCTTGACCTCAGGTGATCCACCCACCTTAGCCTCCCAAAGTGCTGAGATTACAGACATGAGCCACCGCACCCAGCCCACATAAACATTCCTATCAAGAAAAAAGATGGAGATTTGACTCTTCAACTATTTTTAGTTAAGACAATCCCCACTTTGAAGATTTAAATTGTGAAAGGAAAAAAGTGTACATTTCAAGGATTTCCCTTCTTCTGTTGTTCAAGAAGCAGACAAGCATATGAAAAGAGGTTAACAAGTTTTCTTATTTTATATTTCCATTGGATCCTTATTTTAAGGATCTTGGAAAAGGTCTTTTTTACATATTCAGAATTGTTATTATAGCTAATTCTCGATTTACCAGAGGATTATTGTCTATTTTGTGAAATAGACCACTATTGGGTCACTTTTACCTTCTTTTTCCTTTTTCTGTGTGCTTCTTTGGTTTCAGGACATTATACTCAAAATGAAAATATTTTCAGCTCTTCTCTGATCAGGGAATCCTTGAAGTGGGCCAATTTTGAGCCACCTCCAGGGACTTGGGGTAATTCAGAATCAAACAAGGTCCTGTCTTGGCATAAATGCCTGAGCCTACTCTAGAGAAGGGCTGAAGGACTGAACATACCAGAGTGGTCCTACTGAGGATGCACCAGCATCAGGTCCGATAGGATCCAGGGTCCTCCCTGGGCTGGACTGAAATGAAGCTGCATCCCTTATTCTGCTCTAATGCAGCACTAAGGGGTCTAAGTTGCCTTCCTTTGACTTGGGATTCCCTTGAAAGTTAATTATTACGTTTGTCTCAGTACCAAATGAACTAGACACTGACAGAACTACTGAATATTAAAAAGAGGGCTTCAAAATGAAGACTCTCTAGAGATAAAGGCATTTTAAAACAAGATCTGAATGGTTTCAAATAATATATTATAAAGGACTGACTGCAAAGGTTCTGAGGAGTTGATTATTAAGCATGTTCTGGTACGGGTTTGGGTAATCATTTCCCTAGCCAGAAAACATTAGCTTAGACTTCGAGCTAAGTAATTTTAAGCCAAGTAAACATATCTTACTTATTATTTATATGTTATACAAAACAATCTTTTCTGGTTACCTTATATAATTCAGTTTCAGGTCATGTACCAAGGTAAATTCCAGATGGATTCAGGTTTTACTCCAAAAATAGAAATCATAAAAATACTAGAAGAAAATGTAGATAACTTCTTAACCTAACTCTTTTTAGACTTGAAAACAACGGGGAAAGGTATAATCAAACTTTAACATAAAAATATACAATTTATTTTAAGGTAAGTTTTTTTTAGCCAATGATAAATATCTTGTAAGATTTTTTATAATTTCTAATCTAATTGGTAATAGAATTCAATAAAAATGAGGCTTACAACAGACTGAGATATAAGAAGAATGGTTTAGAATAATGCTGAGATTATCTTCTCTCTTAATTCTAGACCACGTTTAGAAATGAAGGGCAGGACTGAGTGCAGCTGGAGTACTAAGTGCACCTGCAGAAGCTTGTTCTACTATTTGTTTAGAATATTTCTGGCAGTACTGAATCAGTTGAGTATCTTTCTAATGCTAAAAACCCCTTGAAAAAAAATGAGCCAATGTATGTGATAAGTGATATATGTGAACCAATGTATGTTCAAAGATGTCCAGGCCTTCCCAAGAAGGGGAAAATATTTTTGTCATATTATGTCATTCAGTTATTCATCATATATGATAATTTATTCATGTGTTAATGTATGTATATGTCTGTAATAATACTATAAGTGAACTTATGAAATTTTTTTCTTTTTTGATCAATTGTGGCTAGGTGAATACAATTTCATATGATTCAATCGAATATAATTGAGATTCCAACTTTCTAAACCCCTTGGAACCTTCCTGAATGAAGATGACATAGAATAGGATCATCTCTCACAGAGCCAGCATATAGAATTTCCAGGAAGACTGGATCTGTGAAAAGTTGGCTCTTGAAACCTTTTAAGAAGCTAATGCTTAATGAGTCTTAAAGTCAATATGACTTTATGTAGATATATTCAAGGGACTTTAAAAAAGATAATTAGAAATAAAATAAAAATATTTAGAAAAAAGATAAACCATTTTAGATATAAATAAGAATATTGTAAAAGAAACAAAACTACTTAACGTGATTTGTACTAATCTGAATTTTCCCATTATAGTGAAAGAAGGTACACGGATGCATTTACTTTCAAGAAATGTATTCAATAGATGAATAACTCAGCCTCAGCTGTGCTTGTTTAGAGGTATTGTAATTGGTCATACAATGCACTACAGGTTGGGAACAATAGAGAAATATTAAATAAGTATTTAAGAATACACCTTACCTATCTGATTTCTTCCTGAAGAGTAAAATGCATTGACTACAGCTGCTCCACTTATCCACCTGTAGAAAACATAAGAATTCATTACAAATGATACTGTATTATCTGATTCAACCCACTCACACAATTAAAGCATTATTACCATTCCTAGATGAATCTTAACTTTCTGTTTGAAACATGATCAACAAATTAAAATTAGTTCACTAGGTGAGAGCTCATTTGAAAGCATTTCTATTTCTTGAAAAACATCAGAATATATTCAAGTCTGTAATCTTTTATTTTATTTGCATGGATTTTTATGGAGGCCTCTGATGTTGCAAAACCTATTAAAATGTATCACTTCAGAAATTGCAATGGGTTAAGATTGTATTGAAATTTATTTAGCTTTATGTTCCTGATACTAGGTAACTATGACAACGATTCTGGAGCAGTTGACAGAATACTGAAGTGTGGGTCATTAAAACTTCAGATCCAAGTATATTAAAAATAGTTAATTCCTGGTTTACAAAGAACCTTTTTGGGAACTAAGATATCTCAAGTAGTTGGGTTAGAGTAATATGTCTCTGATTATTGCCATTTAAAAGTGTTTTAAAAAAATACAACATTCCAGCTAATTGAGCAAAGATTTATTTTTGTATGACTTTAAAATGAAACCCGGGTCATTCTTAAGTAGATTTGTCGGTCTGTCTGTCTGTCTATACCATGTCTAAGGCTCTGTATAGAAACTAGAGATTTTATAAAATACAGTTCCTGACTTCAGGAGACACCAGTTTAGTTGAGGAGATGAGAAAAATGCATAAATAACTATAGGCTGAATGAGAAAATGGAAAAAAATGGCTCCCAGATGATAATTTGAGGGATGAGGATAGGAGCCAAAGTTCCCATGTCTCTCTGCTCAGATGTTATGAAGACTGCATATTAATAATCATGTGTTAAGAAATTTTGTGCAACAGGACTAAAGTTCTCATCTTAGTAGACTATTACATATATTGTTACTTGCTCATTGGAAAAATGGATACTGCTTGACTTCAGATAACCTCTTAAATGTCAGCACATATGCATACATTTAAGGTAGTCATAGATCATCATCCAATGGCTTCACTGCAGTTGTTCTACTTTCATGGCAACTGTTAGTATGACAATTATCCTACTCACAGAAGGGGTGTACAGTAATTAGCACAATTAGGTTACATCAGAACTGTTTCTAGACCCTGCTCTGCCAGGTGAGCTGTACAAAGTAGGCTTTAGTTACAATGTCACTTTAGTTACAATGTCAGTAACTATTTTGGGCTGTCAGAAGTGAATTTTATTTTGATCTCTTAAAAATAACTAGCACAGGGCAATATATAACAACTGACTGATAAATTCTAAGAATGGGTTTTGTCTACAACAACTTATTAAGACTTTTTATATAAAGGATTTGAGACTTAAAAAATTTAGTTAACATTTCTGTGAATTTTTCTTTAGGAAGAAAATAAGCTTGGAGAGGGGGAAGAATGATTGATCAATGTGTTTCTTCCTTAGTTTGTTACTGCTGTTGTTTTAAATCGAGAAAGCATTTTTAAACAGGATTGGGGGGACTGATAATATCAGTCCTCCTTAACTTCATCACAGCCAAGTCATCAGTATTTTACAATATTTCTTGCAGGTTGATGATTACAACAATATAATTTTATTTGTTTTAATTAAACTCTATTTGCTTCCCACGTAATTTGTGGTGACTCACAAGAAAAACATGTATGTGTAAACCCAGGGATATTAGACTAAAATTGAGAGATCAGAAACTATGTAGAACAAATAGATTGCGTTTACATGACTACGAAGTATTATAAAAGAAAATAAACAAAAATCATGATTAGGAAATATATTATGACTATGTTTATATATATTCAGACAGTTACTATAATTCAGGTTCAGATGTGATTCCAAGCTGTCTGGCAAGAAGGTCAAAATGGAAAATGTGCTCTTACTACTCCTAGGGGGAAACATTGTTCCTTGCATGATTTCTAAAAGGTAATTCTGATGTGTCCTCGACATTTTCATAGCAAACATGGCAGCAAATTTTTTAAGTAAACAGCTTATAGTTATTAAAATTTTAATTGCTATAAAAGTTAATTTAACAGGTATCTGGGTCTCAGTGGTTTTAGGGCTCAGTTTCTCAATTGTGAACTTCTGGTTTAGTGACAGTGAATTCTACATGGGCTTTTACAGGTAATTACAAATAACAGTTGCACATTTTTTTGGCTCTGGACTAGTCAAAAATCCTAATATTGAAATAGAAGAGGTGCCAATCCAAGTTGTTTTTAAATTGTTATTACAGAGGAGAGGAAGAGGATATATGAAATTAATGTTTCAGATAACAATAGATCACAAAAGTGGGACACGAATGAAGTTTATATATTATCCATCTTGTGTCTGTCGCTTTTGTAAAAATAAATGTCATACCTTTTGTTTTAGTGCTTTTCTGCTCTTCTGTTACATTACATTGAGGGCTTCAAGATTGCATTTTGATTTATGTTTGCAAATTTCCAGCAGGGAGAGTTTTGCATATTAAAATGTCCAGTGTGAATTATACCATAAAGAAAATAGGTAGCTATTTATGACCACCGAACATTCAAATAAAATTAGAATTATGGCGGTTGGGTTTACACAGCACTGGTGTGTAGTATTTGCCTTTTCTTCTTTGAGATCTTTCTTGACGTGCCCTCAAACCAGTCTGGGGAATTACCAAAAGCACAGGACATTTTGTCCCTGGTAATAATCAGAACTGGAAGTACTGTGATTAGATCATTACATCTTAAATAAGGTGATGATAACAGCTATAGACTGAATGTCTAATATTTGTGATCAATCACGAAATATCTCTCAATGTTAATATAAAAGCTAAATTAACAGGGCCAACTAAACAGTGATGTAACAAAAACTGTAAGTTCTTTTGGTTTGAATGCAATCCAAATTTGATGCTGACTGGCAGCACAGAGAAGAGAAAATTCACAAAGAGAAAGTGAAATGGTAGTGATTCTTGCCCTAAAATAATAGATAGTGTAGGTTACCTGAAGATACCTTTAAAGTGTGGAGGCCAAACACTAATAGCCTCCACAGAGCAGTATCAGACTTGAGAGATGAACCCCTGTTCTTCCATTTCTCATCCTTCCTCTGGTGGTCTGTATGCATACAAATGTGGGGATGTATGTGGTATAAAGTGAAGAGTGGGGAAGCAGGAAGGAAGACACCTTATTTTTAATTTATGAGATGTAATTTTGTCAGGTAAGCTTATTCTCATTTGCGGGCATTTGGCAGTAAAACAGAGGGGCCACTAGAAGCAGTATGGCCCTCAAAGCTGAGCTAACAATGTGGGTGGGGAATAGAACTGAAATATACTTGACAGAGGAACCAGGTGTTTCTCTTGTATCTCTTATTGCCCTGAAGAAGCTTAGTGCTGATGAAAGTGTGCAGAAATAATTTTTATAGCTAGGAAGAAAAGCAGAAGACAACAGACTGATCCTATAGCCTTTTGGGTATAATAAACCCACTAGATTGCAAAAGCACCTAGAATAAATTTTTTTTCACCCACTCTTGTGTAACTTAAAAACTGAAAACAACAAAAGTGTTAGTGAGCCTTTACTGCCAGTGTTCAATTTCTCAGCATTTAGTAGTCTCAAAGCAACTCCTTTGAAATCAGCAGTGCAATACGATAGTTTTTCTGTGTCTTCCTCCAGTCCCCTGGGTGGAAAGAATTCTTATCTTGTAATCACAATAATCACTCTAATCCTTTACATTTATCAATATTCTCTCTTCGAGACTTTGAAGTTTTCCATGTACTTTTATTCATCTTTCAAACCATCCATATATTTGCAGGTATAGAAACTGAGGCACAATATGGTTATTAAACTCTTTCCTAATACACCTACAAATTACGTTATATAACTGGGAAAATTATATTTAAACTAAGAAGAATAGGAACCTGCTCACCTTGCAATCAAATCTCCTACTCCTAAGTGTTGATCTGCACTATATACGAAATTTCATTACAGGGATTAATGCCATTTTCTTGCCATCCTCTTTAAAAATGAAGATGACCATTTCTTACTACTATGTCACACTGGTTACTATTTAATGAGCACTTAAGTTATGTTCTAGGTGCATTATACAACATACAACACAACCATGCAGGACAAAAGTGAAGTCATTATCACCAGATTATAAAGGAAAAATTCTAGGTTCAGAGCTTAGGAGGCAAAGCAGGAATTCTGACTCAGGTCTACTCCCCTCACCCCCTGACTCCATAGCACAGGCTCTTCCCAATGATCCATAAGTGTAACTTTTTACCCAAAGGCAAAAGCACAGTAGGACCAAAGAACTTCTATTGTTGCATACGGTTGTTAACATAACTGAAGCACTCCGGGTGACTTACCTGAATCTGTCTGAGGCTAGGACTTTCATTCTGACACTAAACTGAGAGAAGCCACTTCTCTTTCAACAAAAGGTAATGGAAAATTACTACTGCTTTCCTAGATGTTACCAGTTGTTTGTGTGTAGTTCTGTTTGGCAACAAGGCATAATCTTTTTAGTCTTTGCTAACCTTATATATGTGTACATGCACATATATGCGCATACACACTTGGTGTGCTTTATTTCGGAGAGATTCCCAATTTTGGAGACACTTGGGTGGGTGGATCATTTCTGTCAGAATTTTCTTTGGTGACTTTTCTCCTGATTTAAAGTAATTCTGAGAACTTCCAGGAAAGAACTGAAACCTATTCCATACTATATAACCCTCAGTACTTACATAACTTGAGATAAGACTATTGTCTACCTAGCTCATTAGAAGGTAATTCCATGAAGGCAGGAATACTCCATGTTTTGTTCTTAATTGAATCCTAAGGCTAAGACCAGTGGTTGGAGCATAGTAGGCACTCAGCTATTTGGGCCTTGGTATATCATTGGGTCCTCCAAGCTCTCGGAGTGCTGACCCATTTCATCCTGTGACTCTAGGAGGGCAGAGGGCACCATTGCTACGCACGTCGTAGAGAGTGGTGGCTATCAGAAACTGTGCACCGTTGAATGTTGTCCTTTCAAGAGATGACACTGAAATAAATGTATCAGAATTCTTTTGCAAAGTTCTTTCAGTTTAAATGGAAGTTTAGGACCTTTTAATTGTGTTGTTTGAAGAAGATATTTTTGTTTTGTTTTTAAAAAAGAACTACCTACAATTTCAACCTTTAAATTATTCAGCTTCCTTTTCTAATTCCCCTTCCCCCTCTGGAAAACAAAACAAAGCAAAACAAAACAAAACAAAACAGAATCCCTCATCAAATGCTGACTGAAAAGCAGAAATCTTTTTGCCAATAAAACACATTTTGCTCACAACTCCAAAACACAATGAAAATCTGCAAAGACTCTGTTGGCTTAATGGAAGCATAAAAAGTAAAAATCTAAAATTCTCATCTGTTACAACATGTGCAGAATATGAGGATGCCATGGCAGATACTGACTTGGGAAATTAAAGTGATTTGTTCAAGTTTAGTGTATCTCTTCTTTCTGGCTAATACTTGCTGAGTCAAATAATCCTTTTTACAAATCATCTCCGTCTACATTTATGGAGAGTCATTTGTCTCAAGTGTCCAGTGCTCCGCCTGCCCACCCTCGAGAGACTATCAACTTTCCACTGCTGGGCCATCATATTTATCCATATAAGTTCTGCATAATTATTTTTCCTTTGATACTCAAGTTGAACTATACAGAACTTAGTTAGAAAGAAGGTTGGTTCTAGAAACATTAGTGAAGTGGAAAAATCAGAAGGGATATTTTAGAAAGAAACGAGGTACTTCTCTGCCTGCCGCTTGAGAATTGTTTTCTTCTCTTGGGTCATTTGATGCGGAGAAGCCAAGGAGGAAAACTTCCTGGCTCTTATGAAAACTTCACAGTAAGGTCCACAGAATTTTAGTGGCAGAAAGAACCTCAGACACATTCTGCAGTCTAGCACAGCCTACTCATTTTATAAATAAGGAAACCGCAGGGCTTTTAAAAGGCCACAGGTAGTGAATGGCAGAACTGGAACACTAAAAGAGTATTAGGCACTCATTGCAGTGGCAAAACTACAGTGTCACTTCCCAGGGTGCCAACTGCTCTGCCATTTTTTGTGGTGCTGGCCTTTCAGGAACTTTCTATATGCACCACGGAGTCACAGATGTTGAGGTGCCAGCTTTAGGGGTTCCACTTATTTCAGAGGTGTGCCACCATCCAATTGCACCAGATTAGAAAAAAAAAACACCATGCTTGAAGCAACCAAAGGGCAGACAGAAATGAGCCAATCATTTTTGTTTTGTTTTTCATGAATCCTCTGCTCACCTCAATATTAATTTAAATGCTGACATATTGATTCCAGAGAATGTTTACTAATAAGTAAAGGTTTAATTGTGGTATGAAAAATTGTGTTTTACTAATAAGTAAAGCTTTGTGGTTTGAAAAAAGTGCTGTTCTAGCACTTTGTTTCCTGGTAATAGCACCAACCAAACCGTGCCTTTCATCAGATTTAATTTTTAATCATCTGCCCCTTAAGATCATAGCCTCCCGAGTAAAGGGCAACATCTTGTTCTCCTCTTTATCATCTATTTTGTTTATCACAGTGCTCTGCACAAGCTAGCTACTCAATAAATGTTTATTGACGTGGCTCCTGTCAATGTCAGTATGCTTTCATTTTGATGCAGAACAGCAAGAGAGACACACCAATGAGATTCCTCTTTGTACTTTATAAAAAGTTAACTCCAGGGCTCAACAGTTATGATTCACAAACACTAGCAACCCTCATCACAATTATATCACAGAAAGTTCTGTCCTGAGAAACTAACAAAATAACATCAAGTCTAAAAACAAGACTCGTTTTGTTCTTGTACATCTTTTTCTTTAGAGATTTATGTTTGCTCTATGAACTCTAGATGAAAATTCATGTTACTAGAAGTAAATATTTTAGAAATATTACTAAGTAACCAAAGGGATATTCCCGATTCAGCACTATTTTTATGTTATAATGACATGTTTAAAATTCTTTACAAACTGGCGCTAAATCCATAAAAGACATAATGTTTGAGATGATTTTGGAAACATATACTAGGCATCAGAAACCACATGAATCAAGAGCTTTTAAAATGTAAATCCCTTTAGGAGGCTGAGGCGGGTGGATCACCTGAGGTCAGGAGTTCGAGACCAGCCTGGCCAACATGGTGAAACCCCGTCTCTACTAAAACTACAAAAATTAGCTGGGCATGGTGGTGCACGCCTGTAATCCTAGCTACTCGGGAGGCTGGGGCAGGAGAATCACTTGAACCTGGGAGGTGGAGGTTGCAGTGAGCCGAGATGGTGTCACTGCACTCCAACCTGGGTGACAGAGTGAGACTCCATCTCAAAAAAAAAAAAACAAAACTAAATCCCTGTCCTTTGCAGGTGCCAACCACTCATAAGAGCAGAGGGAGGCCCTTTTAGCT
This sequence comes from Pongo pygmaeus, assembly GCF_028885625.2. NCBI lineage: Eukaryota > Metazoa > Chordata > Mammalia > Primates > Hominidae > Pongo > Pongo pygmaeus. Next base: position 164,085,357 of record NC_085930.1, on the reverse strand, counting down.
AAATTATTAACTTGGGTGTCTCACGTGCAGACTTCCCGACTTCCTCAATTTCATGAATTTGTTAAAGATGATGTCATGTATCTTCACCAGCCATGATAGTGAAATGTTTGGATGTGACCATTTTTTTTTTTCTTTGAGATGGAGTGTCTCTCTGTTGCTCAGGCTGGAGTGCAGTGGCACAATCTTGGCTCACTGCAAACTCCACCTCCCGGGTTCAAGTGATTTTCTTGCCTCAGCCTCCTGAGTAGCTGGCATTACAGGTGCATGGCACCATGCCTGGCTAATTTTTGTATTTTCAGTAGAGACAGGGTTTCACCATGTTGGCCAGGCTGGTCTCAAACTCCTGACCTCAAGTGATCCGCCCACCTCGACCTCCCAAAGTGCTAGGATTATAGGCATGAGCCACTGGGCCCAGCCAGATGTGACCATTTTTATTTTAGCAGCAGAGTTAGTTTTATTATCATTATTACAAATTGGCAATTTTATCATTTATTCATCCCATAAACATTTATAAAGAGCTACATTCTGTTCATTAGTGTTTAAGCTCTGGTGACACAAATATCTGGTTTTTGCTTTCAACAGGGGCTAGTCCAACTAAACGTAGTAAAATGTACTGGTACTTTGACAAAAATGTGCAAAGTGTAGTACAGCCCAAGGTGAAGAGAAATATGCAATGGGGTGCTGTGAGGAAGGAGGTGACACTTAAAGTTTAATCAAACCATGTGTAGGTTTCTGTTAGATGAACCAGGGCATAAAGGGTGGTCCAGGGTAAGAGACAAAGATGTAAGAAAGACAGAGAAAAGATTTGGAAGTAATTCATATGGCTGGAGCTTTGGACAATGGTCAGGTGTAGGGTGAATGTGAAGGAACTCTGGAGTGCTAGCGTGGGGTATGAAGAACCTTGGTTCTCTTCAAAACGGTCACACATCATGAGACAGGCAACAGGGATACACTGAAGTGTTTTCATCACGAAATAACATGCCAATTTGTGTCTTCAAAACAATCTCTAAGGTAGTAGTGTGGAGGATAAACTGAAGATATAGAAGATGGTTGGTAATAAAAAGTAGGATAATAATTGAGATGAGTCAATGAACAGTGAGAAATGTCTGAATTACAGAAGTGACCATGGGAATGGTGAGCTGGAGATCCCCTCTCTTCCCATTCCTACGTAATATTTAAATAGCAGCTGGTGGATGCAGACTTTTTTTTTTTTAAATGGAGATTTGAATTAACTATCACTGTAGATGTCAGGAATAACAGAAAGGGATAAGTCTAGGATGATTAAAATGAGTCCTTGGTTTCTGTCTTGGTAGCAGTAAAATGGAGGTTGTTAGAAAATGGGCAGATATTAATTTTTGCCTAAATGGCAAATGCTGTGTTTTTAGGGTCAATAAGACATCTACATGGAGATGTTTCATAAGCATCTAGACATTTGGATTTGAATCTTAGTAAATGGATCTCAGTCAAATACAAATATTCAGCTGACATGATGATAGATGTCAAGAAGTAAAATGAGTTTGCCCAGTGAGAGCATGTGAATTGGGGGGAAAAAGTGTCTAGAAGTTTACTATTTGGCTAATTGAATTTATTTACATGAGTTGCTGCCTTGAAAATTGAATGCATCATCATTTCTCTAAAGTGCCCTACAATACAACCCTACAAAAGTCTCAACTCTGTCCCTTCAATTTTGGGTATGCACACATATTTCTCTTTCAAGACTTTGGGAGTGAGGATCTTGAGCATCTGAAAATGTAATTCTCTAAGATGTAACTATGGGCTATGTGAACAAGTAGAAGCAACAGAAATTATCTGTCTAAACATACACAGCAAGGACTTGAACTTGGTGCTCCACAAAAAGAGAAAAGAAAAAAGAGAAATGACTTTATTACTTTTTTTTTTTTGAGACGGATTCTTGCTCTGTCGCCCAGGCTGGACTGCAGTGGTGCGATTACAGGTCTGAGCCATGTCCAGCCAACTTTATTACTATTAAGCAGGTTCAAAATAAGTCAGTAACTTTCCCTGCAAGAAATCTTAATAAAATGAGAGGAGCTTCAATCATGTTGTATCTTATAGGGCTCAGTCTTAATGATTTGATGCAATTACTGTCAGAGGGTTTCTGATTATTTTGGAAGATAAAAATAAATTTTAAACCTAAATTGCCAAATTAAAGGCATCATCTTGTGAAAAATTCCATAAAATTGAATATGAACAGCAATGATATCATACAAAAAGGAAATAACACTAACTCAGGGGTTCTCACTTGGTGGGTGGTACTTAAAAAGAATACCAGTATCTGGGTTCCAGCTACAGAACAATTACATCACATTCTAGGGTGCTTGAGCTGGGGAATCAGTATTTTTTAAAATGTTCCCCAGGTGATTATCATGTGCAGCTAGAGTTTTGAACCTTTGTGTCTGGTATACAGGCAGACTATAGGAAAGAAAGGAAAGCTGGCTCCGTATAGCAGAGAAGACCTTAGAATTCATATTGCATTTGTGATCATCAGAAGCTCATGGGGAGGACCAAAAAGTACTACTGAAGCATGTGTGCTATTGACCAAACATTCATTAAAATATTGTATACACTTTTGGCTTTTGATTATCTATCTTGAAAAGAGAAGAATGCAGAGAAAATCAGCCCATATGATGAAAGGGAATGAACAGCGTAAATTTTATGACAAAATGATTATGAAACTGGCACTATGTTAACTTCAAAAGAAAACATCAAGCAATAATTCAACAACTATTTCTAGAATTATGAAGAAATTTCCTGATGTCCTATGGGTACTGGTTAATTTGGCCATTTCAGAAATAATATTTGACAGTGTTTGTCTATAGATATTTTATAGTGCTAACAATTATTAAACCTTAGTATGTCTATTTTTAAAGAAATACAAATATACAGACTTATAAGAAATTTCTCAGATCATAAATTCACCCAGATAATTATTTTGCATAACTTTTTGTGTGTTTCAAGAGACAGGATATGGTAACTTGATTATTCACTCTCCTTCTTTCCCAGATGGGACACTAAACATTCTGTAATATTTGCAATCCCATTTTTAGCATCAAACAACACAATATTTGTTCCAATATAAACTTAGAAGTCAGCAAAAGAGTTGCTCTCTCTTTCAGGACACGTCAGTGTTGCAAGAGTTCAACATGTTGAGTAAGGATTGAAATGTATTGGCATTTCCATTAGTGGTTTTGTCCAACCTGTACTTGGTTTACTGAGAACAGAACAGTCTTATCATCAAATAAGCCCACAGCACTTTGTACTTTGCTTGGCACGACATTTCCCTCCTGGTGGTGCAGTTTATTACATCATGTCTTGTCTACCTTCTGCTCTTGTAATGTAATCAAAGTTCACCTTTGATTCTCCCAGTACCCAGTGACACCTGGACTTCGTGTTCCAAAATGTTAATAAATGCATGAAAGGATAAATGAATGCATGAATGAAACAAGCACCTCTTTGGCATGTTACTGTGTTAGTGACCACACAAATCAAGTTAGTATATTTATTTTTCACTTGCTCACTCACTCATTAATTTTGTTTTAACTGAGATTCTTCAGTATGCTAGATGCTGAGACTTTATGGTCAAAAGGAATAGCCCCTGTTCTCTAGGGGCTAAGAGCCTAGGGAGAAAAAGTCAACATATGTGGTTCTAGGAATTTAGGTGCATAAACACACATGCTGATAAATATGTTAGTTATATCTATTTAATAGAAAAAATAAACTCTAAACTAATAGTTATCAGGAAGTACTGATGTCACTAATAAGCAGAGATTAAGAGCATAAGAAGACTGAATAAGAATAGTTCCTGGTATCTCCTATTTGACTATCACAGGGTTAGAAAAGTCTTACATTAACTATCTATGAAAGGGATGGAGTTGTGGGATTGACTGATAGAAAAAAGGTGGGGCTGCCAGCAGAAGAAAATTCTGGACACAGAGTAAGGCCTAAGAGAAGGCTTAAAGGAGCTATGAATTGGCTTACTTAAGCTAAGGTTTTTGAGAATCTTGTTCACAAATAAATTGAGCTGATAGGCAATGATATAAGGCGAAACTAAAGAAATGTAAATTTGAGGATACCTTAATGAGAAAGGTATTTTAATCTGGTTAAAGTCTTGACCCATATCTTTAGTATACCATAATTAGATGCTTTTAGAAGTTCTCAATAAAAAGAGGACTTCGTACTTTTTAATATTTTTCTAACTGAGGCTCTTTCACTTAATCCAACAAAGAAAGGAGGGAAAGACCTGCTTCTAAATGATCACATTAGAAATGAGAATATACGCACTCGTCTTTGTCCACCTTTTCTCGGAGCTTCTTCAGTTGTTTACTTTGGCTGAATTTCAAATTTTGAATTATGTTCTCGAAGTATTCATCTTCTTTGTAGTTCAACTGTATTATATAAGAGATTTGGGGAGAAATATTAAAACCGGTATCTTCAAAATTTTTGCTAAAAAACATAGGGATTTTCTTAAATTATATCAGTCAATAAAGTTAACAGAGAGCATTAAAAAACTTACCAAAAAAGGATGTAGTTCCAATTAACCTAATTCTATTAGTATATCACAGGTCAGTACTCCAGCCAAATCACAAATTCAGTCTATTATTTTATAATAATCAAATGAAACCAAGTGTCAAACAAACCTCACATTAATGACATTAATCTTCACATAACACATATGGATAATAGCACATTCTTCTTTAGTACTTACCATGTGCCAAGTACTATTCTAAGTACTTTAAATTATACATTATACTCATTTAATTCTATTATACTAATAGAATCTAACATTATGCTCATTTAATACCGATGAACTAAGGGCTCCTATCCCCATTTTAAAGTCAAGGAAACTGAGATACAATTTAGTCACTTGCCCAAGTTTAAATGAGTGGTGGAACTGGGATCTGGAATCAAGGAACTTGGTTTTGAGTCTGTGTTCATAGCCACTACGCTCCTGCTCTAAGGACCCCTGGGGCTTGCAAGCTATAACCAGCTCATTTAAAAGAAAAAGTCAAGTTTCTTCTGCAAATGGAAAGAGAGAAGAAGACAGTATGGCTTGCAAATCCCCATGCTAGACTAGTAATCAATGAATGAGGAATCATTGTCATCCCAGGACCTGGGCAAGGATCACCTCACTGTCACCAGGGTATCATGTAGTTGTGGTGGCTGCAAAGTTAGCAACAAGACTTTCAGTTGAGTTCTGAAATCAGCACTGTAGTGACTTTAAGCAACTCTTTGCTCCTTTAACTGTTACATTACCAGGGCAGAACAAAATAGTTTTCAGTTCTCAAATATCAGGGTTTGTTTTGTTTTGTTTTTAAAATACAGTAGGCATGAATTGGTTTATCCAGTAGAGGAAAACTTAGAAGGTGGAGGGAAACTCGAAGCCTGTGTAAAACGAGATAAGAAGACTGCCTGTTGTTCAACACCTTGATGTCTATCCCTTCCTTGATACTCTTTAAAGGACACCAGATTTTACTTACTGTTCTTAAAATGGAATATATGGAAACCAAATGAACAATAACCAAATATAGTCCTAGCTAATGAAAACAAAAAGGCTAAAACAAATATCATTCTGGCACCAGCATTGAAGGCTTTATATAATACAACCTGTGGTTTCAGGCTACTTCACATAATTTCGGGCACCCCATAGCTAAAAATAACACTACTACCAGCCCTACGTATCAGTAGTCCAGAGTCTATTTTATAAAGACTTACCTCAAGGTACTCATTATTCAGTTTGTTATCATTTGAAACAATGTCATCAGGATAGCCGATCCTTTCTTTAATTGCTAAGGCCTATGAAAATTATAATATTGAATGTGAAGATGATTATATAACTTTCAGATACAAATTTATAATCTGCCCATGACTAGCAATTGAATAACTTAATCCATACTGTTCATAAAATGAGTGTCTGACATACTTAAACAGAGATCTTTGCAATGGCTTTTTCCTGGGAGGTTCAAGAATAAATGAAAATCGGGTCTGAAATTGAGTTTCTAATGCCTTATCCTTATGGGCTGCAGCTTTCTCAAGAAAACCAACATAAAAACTGACTAAACTCATTGTTCCACACATTTTGTACTTTTATGAACTTTTTTTCTCAAAGGTTTTTTTTCAATTTTTTGGAAGGAGTAATATTTAGAGCTTCCGTTCTAGCAGGTTATAATTATCTTTCTGCCTCATTGATTTGACTGAGAAAACAGATATGGGCTTATAGGTTTACTGCTAATACTATTCCTAAATATTGGTTCCTGGAGTTTTTATGTTCTCCTTCATTCTCCAAAGTCAGTGTACCTATCTTCTCAAGTTCAATAAATGACATTAATTAGTTAAGTGGAAAACAGGGTTTTCCTTGTTATTCCAGCTCATATTTATCATGTATTTACTACTATCTTTTTCTTTTCCTTTTTTTTTTTTCTTTTGAGACAAGGTCTTGCTCTGTTGCCCAGGCTGAAGTGCAGTGGCACAATCAGGGCTCACTGCAACCTCCACCTCCTGGGCTCAAGTGATCTTCCCATTTCAGCCTCCCAAATAGCTGGGACTACAGGCATGCACCACCACACCCAGATAATTTTTGTATTTTTTGTAGAGACAGCATTTCGCCATGTTGCCCAGGCTAGTCTCAAACTCCTGGGCTCAAGCAATCTGCCTGCCTCAGCCTCCCAAAGTGCTGGGATTACACCAGTGAGCCACTGCACCTGGCCTATTTATCACTATTTCTAAAGTTCATTTTTAATTATTTTAAAATGGTTTATTTTACTTATTTTATTATTTCATTATCACTTGTTTACTACTTGCTATTTCTATTTTTATTTTATTTCTCTCTTGATTTTCTCAATGATACTTGACTTTTGATTTTACCACTTCATATCACTCTTAAATAATTTAATTAATTTAAATTTTTCATGGGGGGTTTACCCTGTATCTCTGAGTTACATGGTTTCCCATCAAATGGATGCAGTTTTGTTGCAATCTGTTACATGAGCCCAGGGTTTCCCCAGTCAGTGGATCAGGCCTCATATGTATCACTGAAGTCACTGAGGCCCAACCCATTTTCTTGTAGGTTTGCCATCAGTCATGATAAACCAGCCCCAACTCAATGATACTTTATTTACTGTAAGACATTTCCTTAAAGAGTGTTCTAAAGCATACAAACTCTACAGAAAGTATAAGGTAGTAAACACACAAAAAAATTATTGTCAATTACTTTGGGTAAATACTGTAGCAAAAACATTAAGCAAGTTTCTTTATTGCAGGACTTCTTACAAGTAAAAATGGGTTAGATTATAAGGTTAGAATCACAAGTTATTATAAATGTCCAGGATGGGAAATTAATTTATCAATTTATTCACTCAATATATTTCAAGGGTCTACCAAGGGCTAGGTATGTTGTAAAGGGCTGAGGATATAATGCTAGGCAGTATTTTCTGCCCCCCTGCCCCCACCCATAAACAGCTTATTGTAAACAGCAATGATAAGCAGTGAAATAAATATTAACTCCCAAGTATGATAATAAAATCACACCCTAGGAGCATGTAACCCAGCCTAGGGTGAGATGAGGGAAGCCTTCCTATAAGAAGTGTTCACCAAACTCTTTTGACCATGAGCCTCTTGTGGAACAACGTGCATGTCCAGTATTTTGTGACACCACTTTGGAAATGCTGATCCAGAACAATCCATCTGGATTTACCAAGCAGAGCCATGTCATGCACAGCTGTGACATGAAAGGAGCAAATCCAACCTGAATGTCTGAAGAGCTGGCCAGAGTGATGGAAAGATAGCAATACTGGGGGCTGAGGTTCCAGGCCTAACCCACTCAGGGCTCTTTGAGAGCTGAAAAAAGATAGCCCTTCCATGTGATTTAATTCTAAAAGAAAACTAGACCAGAGGTGGATTATCTTATTAAAATACATTTATTATGGTCTCCTCTATCAATCCAAATCGTCTGCTTTTTCTGCCACCCTAACTACAGAGATTAGTCAGGATGCATGTGCATGTTGCTCATAAAGCATGTTCACAGTTTTCACAGGACATGTTCCCCCTAGTTATTATATAATTATAAAGACAAGTGATCACAGTAAATTTAAACCTAAGATTTCCTGAGAAATCTTAGACTTATTCTTATGCAAGACAGTAAAAGTCTCAATAAAAGCTGCACAATATGGATGGGCAGGAATAGTTATAAAAAAGCTTCTTCAACATCTCTTTAATTATAGATCTGATAATGCACCAATAATGCACCACCTTACATTTGCTTGAACAGAAACTTAATATTTTCACCTTGCTAGAGTATTGGTTGCAGAGATAAAATATTAAAATTGTAGAAATATATCTTTATCCACAAAAACTCTTTCTAGAAACACTACATATTGAAGGAGCTTACAAGTTTTTATGCAATCTTTGATTATATTTTTTTCCTAAATGTTTTTAAAGTTAATTTCTCCTATACAGATTTTTCTTTGCTAGTTAGCTGCCTGCTCTTTACCTTTTCTTCAGCTCTCTTTTTTGTCTCGGCATCCATCCAAGTGAGGTCATCTAAAGTCTGAATAAAAACTTCTCGGATCTGTGCAATCAAATCCTCGACCTCAAATCAGAACAGAAGACAAATATAGGTCATTAATTCATTCTTTGTAACACAGATTTTTAAAAATAGAGCTACATGCTATCTTTGTATGACTTAATATGTTAATAAACATAAATTTATAGACAAACTGTGACTGAAGCTAACAGATATATGGGACCATTATATTTTAAAAGCAATATTGCTATTATCAACACTCTTGATTAAATAGGTCTTAATATATGCATTAAAGTAAAAATCATTTTCAGAATGTAATGGTTTCACTATCATACTGGAAGAATGATAACTGGGGGCCCTAACATAAAATATTAGGGCTGTCATTACCATTAGTGGTTTAGCTAAGCATAAAGTAGCATTTCAATAAATTCTTTCACCATACCATTAAGTTCCACTGTCTTCATTTTCCTAACAATGAAAAATAAAGCACATTTCTTATACTCCAAATAAATCCTGTTTTACTTTCTATGTTTTTAAGAAAATACTAATTTTGGGGCAATTTTGATAATAGAAGAGTTTATAAATGACTGTATCAATAGAACATGTTACTGGGTACTCCAAATACACTGCTTCTGGAAAATGGTGAGTTGGTTTTGGACTAGACAGTATTAGGAGCAGAAACATAACTAGACTCTTGGGGAAGGCAAGGGAAGATTTATTGGGAAACAATGGGATATTATGATTCAGAGGTTCTCTGCCTAAATTAATAAAATTTTAGCCAAATGATGGAGAACTGTAATTGCTCATCAGTGTGAACAAACTGTTAGTGTCCTGTATAACTGACAGTGTATTATTCTGAAAACATTACCACGTGTTTACTCTCTCCAGCAAATGCTGCTTCCACATAAAGCCTCCCCACAGCATTTTCCATATTCCCATTGACATAGTTTGCACAACGTCTCCAAGTTGCTGTTTCTGAGGTTGTACCATAAAGGGCCTACGGAAGAGAAAAAGGAAATGGCATTTGACCAGAAGGAAAGGTCTGGAGCATGTTAAGAGCACACATTTCACAAATGTCTCATCTAGGTTCTTGAAATATTCATCACATCTCCTCACAAGGCACATGTTCCTAGCCTATGATGAAATGTAATCCAAATGGATTGTTTACTTATATATGATCTGAAAACCAGGCATATTTTCAGTAGATGCCCCAGTAGAACTTTTTGCTATTACAAGTTAATATCATTGTAGAAAGCATTTGAAAAAAATACAACATTGTAACCACTGCACAAACATAAATGTGAAGTCATAGTCAATAAATGTAATGGGGGAAATATGGTATATGAGAAAACACATTACTGCTTTTCAAGGTTTTAGCTGAACTCTGAGTACTTACAGAACCTGTATGTGTATAAATTTAAGAATAACAGGATAACGTAAGGAAGGGAGATTTAGCACAACACATTTTTGCATTCTTTAATTTTAAAAAGATGTCTACATTTTCTTTTTAAGGATAAAAACTAGAAATTTTAATTAATCAACGTTATTTTCTTTCCAAGACTCCAACTAACATGTTTGCTGGAGTCTCTCCTTCCTCAACCCCTACCGCCTACTCCCCTCACCATAGTACCAAAATGGTGATTGTTTAAATAACATAGATATAGGCTAAGAAAAGGTCTTATTTAACTCCAGGTAGGGGTACTTTCAATAGACTGCCCACATCAATATTGTCCATCTGTGTATATGTCCAGTGTGCAGTGAGCACCTGAAAATCAAGTTAATTAAAATAGATAACCCCGAAATTACTTTTAACACAATAACAAAAAAAAATCAAGACAGTATTCTTTCATGAACTGGTTAAATAACCAAATGTAACTCCTTCCAGGACAATGCAATCATGGTGCCACATAGACCATCATTAAGATGGCAAAGCCCATGAAGATTTATCTTCCTTGGCAACATGTCCTAAATATGTGCAAGATAACCAACTTTGGCATTTTGTCCCTTCGCAAAGTTCACTATGTCCTAGCAGTGTACATGGTAAGCCTTCATAACCATATATCACTTTATGCTTTAAGTCTTAAGAAAAGAGAGATTTTTTCTTCACCTTGCGGAAAGCATTTCTGGACTCCTTGTAGGTTCGGCTGAGGCTGCTTACAAGATCCATTATGAATCTCCAGGACATTAAATTTTGAAGATCTCTGTATAAAAGAAACCACCACCCAGCAACAGAAAAGATGAGGCTGCAAAGATTCTGAAGAGTGATATGAAATGCAAACTTTGAGGACATGGGGACTGTGACATACCTACCTGGCAGAATATTTGGTAAGAATGGGCTTAAGTTTGGTTAAATATTCTGGAGCATAAACAACCACATCTTCCTCATTTGTAATACTAATATTCACAGTTGACATGATTTCATTTGTGAAATTCAACCAGCTGAATGGCTGGAAAAAAGCAGGCATGAAACATTCAGAAATTGTGGATTTCTCTTCTTGGTTCCAAGATTCAGTATAGTTAGAGGGTTGGACATTAAAGTGTGTCAGTTGCATCACATAATTATCACATTGATCAGTTTGATATTCACTTGGGATTCTTCCTCAATTGTTTCAATCAGTTTTTAAATAAAAACTAGTTCTGCAACATGATTATTTACATAGCATAATTAAACCAACCATTTAAGAGCGAAAACAAAGCCTTTAAGCTTAAGGAACATATACCTAGAAATTAGGCTTAATGTCATCTTCTTTGTCTAACCAATACAGAAAATAAAAATATAATTTAAATTTAAATCTAAAAATAAAGCTTTTTTGGTTTATGCAAAAATGGAAATGTGTATAAAGTGTTTAGCTTTTTAAAAGTGGATATTAATAAACAATTCATTCAAACACAGGAACACATCTCAGTGGAAATCCTATTACAGATGAAAACATACTGTTATAGCAGTGGCACAGTGATGTTATAAAGTCAAAGAAAATAGCATCTTTTCAATTGTCAATATTGGGTCTACAGGCATGCCATGTTTATACTTCAGAAGCTAAGTTTGGAGTTGTCAAAAGATGAAATCTTGTCTTTCTAAATGGGAATTGATAATGTTTAAGACTATCAATATCTTAGGGTGTATTTTACACACACAAACACAAGCACACATCACTAACTGAGTATGGGGTGCTATGCTATACACTTTTCTTCATTTCCTTTGGTGGTTTAGGTCGTTCTTTCAAAACACATTTTATTAAACACTTATTATATTAAAAAACTCTATGTAAGATGTCTAACTCAATAATGTATGCCTTTGGAAAAGTCCTTGTTAACTAGAATTAGTGCCAAAGAGAATGTCATCACTGAATGTGGTAGTCTGTAGATTTTCCCATGGATGTTGCTTCATTTCTTGGCTGTGGGCATCAACTAATACATAAGAATAAATGCATAGCCACAAAAAGAGATTATTGGATACTAGGTAAGGAAACAGAAGTCAATTGCTGTTTATAAATGGAATCTATGAGAGAGATTTTCTTTTTATTTGTGTCCTATTTCTGAATTATTGTTCTGAACACCTCTGTAGATGGCCTTGATGAGAACATGGGAAGTTCTATGAATGAATTATCCTTTTTTGGAGTTAAAAGGAAATCTAGTGCTTTTATTGTGTGACTATCCAAGTCTGATGACTATATAATGGCCTCTCAGAAAGATTTTCAGTTTAGTATTTTCCAAACCCTTTCCTATGGGAGTTTCTAGTATTATTGTATAGCTGCCTTAAAAGGAATTTTACCAGCTGAGAGTGGTGGCTCACACCTGTAATCCTAACACTTTGGGAGGCTGTGGCTGGCGGATCACTTGAGCTCAGGAGTTCAAGACCAGATTGGCCAAACCTCATCTCTACTAAAAATACAAGAATTAGCCAGGTGTGGTGGTGCATGCCTGTAGTCCCAGCTACTTGGGAGGCTGAGGCAGGAGAATCGCTTGAGCCTGGGAGGTGGACGTTACAGTGAGCCAAGATTGTGTCACTGTACTCCAGCCTGGGCAACAGAGTGAGACCCTGTCTCAAAAAAAAAAAAAAGGAATTGAAGTCCCATTTATTAAAGTTTAATAAATAAAAACTTTATGAATTTTTAATATCATCAAGTTTAATAAATAAAAACTTGATGAATTTTAGAAAGAGTATTTCAATGTTATAATTTAGAAAATGGCACAATAAGAGAGCACAAAAAACTTACCACTTACCTTCCCATTGATCTCTAGTGAAAAGTTATTTTGGATCTGGGCCAGTGTCATCTTTTTATAAAGAAGCATTGGATCATTTCGATCTTCAGGTTTAGCCGTAGCCTATGGATTTAATTTTCAATCATTATTTTAGAATTAAGAATTCTTTAGAAAAATATAACTACATATGAGGGTAAAAATATAGGATAGGTACAACATAATTTAAGTCCTATTCCGTACTTTTTTTGTAATTTGTTTTGTCATTTCAAAAAAAGTGAAATGTAAGAGATTTTTGGAGTATATTTAGTAAGAATTATTGAGATTTGGCTGTGGTGTCAAGTTTAAAATTTTTAAAAAATCTGTCTACATTTTGACAACTGCCAAGCCATATAAGCAATATTTATGAGCTATGGCTAATGGCCAGTTCAGTTGTGTCTGTGAATGTTTCATATTTTAACTTTCTTTGATATAGTCATCTCCAATTTCTCTCTTAAATACTCTCTCTCCCATCTTCACCATTACCATTCAGTGTCCTAGTTAAAATTCAGCAAGGAAAAAAAAGGTGCAAGAGTTTCTACAAGAATTTATGGCAAGTAACAGAGAAAATTCCTAGTACGGAGCACAATTTGGTTGCAAGTTATCTGAGAATGGCAACATCATGGACCTTTGCGACTGTTCTCCCATCCTGCCAGACCAGTTTAGTGCTCTACATGCAGCAGCATCCAATTTTATTTCTTTCACTGAATTAAAAAGAAAAATTGCAATAACAACTCCCCAACTAGTGGCTGAAATGAGTAAAAGCAATTTTAAGTGAGAAGAGACAAAAGGTAAAGGTTTAAAATTGGAATTATTTCTCAGTGACAATGGCTCCAGTTTCCCCTTTAGGTCACTTACCTATTCATTCACTGAAAACAATTATTTATTGAGCATGTCCTTTGTGCAATACTATGCTGGATTTTGTTAGAGATGCATAAATGATTCAAAGACGTCTAAGGCCTCATGCCAATCTAATACAAGAATCTAATACAAGACTGAAAATATAGACACATAATGCTGAGGTAAGACACAACACTACAGAGCTGACGCTGGTCAAAGGAGAGCACGGTCTGGGAAGGTGCAAGTGGCAAAAACCCAGAGCAGGAAACATTTCTCCTCTAGCAAGTCTGTTTCCAACACAGAACCACATGTAACCCATTCAAATGCTATTCACTCAGTGGCAGCTCCAAGAACACCCTGGTTCTGATAGGAGATTTTTGTTTTCACGTAGCCCCAGGAAAGCTAAAATTGCCCTCCATGATCTTGACTCTTCAAGATTCTGATGAGCTTAGATGGCAGGGGCAAGCAGATAGGGAGTCAGGGATGCAGGTTGTCGTTTGCAATGACAAAGAGAACTCTGTGGGTCCTAGACTGACTCTGACCATGGGTTTAATCAATAACCTGGATGCTGCTTAGACTCAGAGTTCACTCACTTGAGACTGCAGTGCTCTATCAAAGAATCCTCAGGGAAGAAAGTGCCAACTCAGACTCCAAGGGTTGATCTAGAGCCAGAAGAAATTCAGGAATACACTCCTTGGGCTTTGTTGCGAAATTATTGTCTTACCCTCCGTCAGCTCAGCAGCCTGACAATTTGAACTCAGTGGTATCACATTGCCACATGGCTATGTTCAGGGGTTAATACTTCTTAGCAAAGAAATAGAGACAATCTCTGTGATCACTTTAAACTTTAAAATAAAGTAACATTCTATATATATCAAAACTAAAACAGCTTTGCATTTGCTCTGAGTCTGAAGGGCATCTAACAACAGTTTCACTGTAAACGGTAGAATTCTGATGGAATCCACTTATAAAAGGCAATTAAGTGTTTCTAGTTTAATATTTGTCCAATTTAGTGTGTCTTTTAAATGTCAGGAACCCAGTTTACTATAAAATTCTTTAGTTTCAAAGGTCCTTTTGAAGTCAATGATCTATTACCAAGCCATGCATTTTTACTAGTTGGTTAAAGTGCTGTACCTTTTACTCTTAAAGTATGATAGAGAGGGGAAAGAAAAAAAGCGGTTGACATTATTCAGTGTATCAGAAAAAAAATGTGTTTTACATTGGCAATTTCTTTTTCCAATTCCATAACTTTATTCATTTCCAAAGCAAGCTGGTTTTCATCGATGGGCAATCTTTCTTCCTGACGAATCAATCTGGCCACAGAAATCATAAAATCCACATACGCTGTACAAGCCTGCAAGAAAAAAATAGCACTAAACTGTTGGAGAAGCTCTAAATATTCATCATGGTACTTAAAATTTATTTTCATTTCAATATTAATTTTTGGTAATAGATAATCTTAGTAAAATAAAAATCCTTTTCTAAATATTTAAAGAAATGACCTGCACAGATTCTTAGACAGTTAATATATCTTTGAATTAAAGCTTAAAGGAGAGCAATGAGGTATCACTTTGAAAGTACTAAGTAATGTATAACCACCTGGTTATGGAGACTGTAATTTTCAATTTTCAATAAAGTTATTTTGCCTTGATCGGAATGAGTTGCAAAACACTTGATAAGCAATAACATATACTAACGTTTTCCATGAATAATAATACATTTCTTTTTTTATTTTATTTTACTTTTTATTGAGATGGAGTCTCACACTGTCGCCTGGGCTGGAGTGCAGTGGCGCTATCTTAGCTCACTGCAACCTACATTGCTAGGGTTCAAGCAATTCTCACGCCTCAGCCTCCCAAGTAGCTGGGAGTACAGGCACCCACCACCACACTCAGCTAATTTTTTGTATTTTCAGTAGAGACAGGATTTCACTATGTTGGCCAGGCTGGTCTGAAACTCCTGACATTGTGATCCGCCTGCCTTGGCCTCCCAAAGTGCTGGGATTACAGGCGTGAGCCACTGTGCCCAGCCATAATAATACATTTCTTTACCAAATCTCTTTTTCATAGTCATTTTCTCAACTATTCATGGAAAAATGACCACAAACTCATATAATATAATCAGACTTCTTTTTATCTGTCTCCTTGAGTCAAGCTGTTTCTTTTTTATGAAGCTGTGTTGTCAGGAGCTCCACCAACACACACCTGTAGGTTTTAGTTAATTCCATAAATAGCTCCTGTTACTGTAAAATTTCACTATATGATACCATAGATTTAGATATTAGTTTTCTTCTAATAACTCAAATTATTTATATTTTATCTTCACATACATCTTAATTTGCAAAAGTAAACTATAGAATAGTTGTATTACTAACCTTTTACAGAATATATAAATGCCTCATTCAAGTTCACAGTGGCAAGAACACTAGGAAATAGAGTCCCACTTTTGTTAGGTTTGAACCAATTGCTATTTATTAGCCATTATTACCTATTAGCAATTAAAATACATTACGATTCCACCTCATTTTAAAATTTAGTAAAGCAGTCAATTGTGATTATGGATAGGTGAGATTTCTATGCTTCAAAGACTTGTTTGCAGGGTAAATACAAAGAAAGGCTATAAAGTGTGCTATAATGTGCTTTAACATTTTCACAGTTTTAAGAATATTTTACATCCTTACTGAACAATTAGAAGTGAAAGGGACATCCATATATTCACTGTGAGTGCAAAGGTGCATCTGAATTTACACTGATCCATTAATCAAACCTAAAACTAATAGGAAAATAGAAATATTCGATCAAGCAAGAACTTAAGAAAAATGTACAAAATTATTATCAATTTGTAAGTCCAGAGGTTTATATACTGGTATTCTATGACTTTTACTAAATGCTAAGTAAACAGTTCTTTTCATGGATACTTTGTAATGCTGTGACTATCTAGCTGTGATTGCTATCCATGGATTTGCTACTCAATATAACAATTTTTCATCTGTGAATCTGCATTAAGATCCTAATGAATTTCACCACATCAACAGAATTAAAAACAAATACCATTGGATTATCTCAATAGATGTGGGAAAAATCTCAATAAAACCTAATGTCCTTTCATAATAAAAACCCTTAGTAAACTAGGCATTGCAGAAACATACCTCAAAATAATAACAACTATCCATAACAAACCCACAGCCAACATCATACTGGATAGGCAAAATGTGGAAGCATTCCCCTTGAGAACTGAAACATGACAAAGATGTCCATTCTCCCCACTCCTATTCAACACAGTACTGGAAGTCCTACCTAAATCAATCAATCAGGCAAAAGAATGAAAGAGAAGGCATCCAAATAGTTCAGAAGTCAAACTTTCTCTTTTCACTAATGATATGATTCTATACCTAGAAAATCCTGAAGACTCTGCCAAAGGGCTCCTGGAACTCATAAACAACTTCACAAAAATTTCAGGGTACAAAATCCATGTATAAAAATTGGTGGCATATCTATTTACCAATAATGTTCAGGCTGAGAGCCAAATCAAGAACATAATCTCATTTGCAATAGGCACACACACATACACATTACAAAAATACCTAAGAGTATATCTGACTAAGGAGATGAAATATTTCTACAAGGAGAACTACAAAACATTGCTGAAAGAAATCATAGAGGAAGCAAACAAATAAAAATATTTCATGCTCATGGATTGGAAGAATCAATATCATCAAATGGCCATACTGCCCAAAGTAATATACAGATTCAACACTCTTTTTATCAAACTACCAACGTCATTTTTCACAGAATTAGAAAAAACAATTCTAAAATCATATAAAACCAAAAAAGGGCCCAAATGGCCAAAGTTATCCTAAGCAACAAGAACAAGACTGGAGGCATCACATTACCTGACTTCAAACTATACCATAATGCTGCAGTAGTCAAAACAGCATGGTCTGGGTACACAAATAGACACACAGACCAATAGAACAGGATAGAGAACACAGAAGTAAAGCAGCACAACTACAGCCATCTGATCTGTGACAAAGTTGACAAAAATAAGCAACAGGGAAAGGACTCCCTATTCAAAAATGGTGCTAGGGTAACTGGCTAGTCATATGCAGAAGAATAAAATGGGACCCCTATCTTTCACCATACACAAAAATTACCTCAAGATGGATTAAAGATTTAAATATAAGACTTCAAACTCTAAGTGTCCTAGAACAAAATAGGAAATACCTTTCTGGATGTCAGCCTTGGGAAAGAGTTTATCACTAAGTCCTCAAAAGGAATTGCAACAAAAACAAATATTGACAAGTGGGACCTAATTAAACTAAATAGCTTCTGCCACAGCAAAAGAAACTATGAACATAGTAAACAGACAACCTACAGAATGGGAGAAAATATTCCCAAACTAGGCATCCAAGAAAAGTCTAATATCCAGAATCTATAAGAAACTTAAACAATTCCACAAGCAAAAAACAAGTAGCCCCATTAAAAAGTAGGAAAAGACATGAACAGACACTTCTTAAAAGAAAACATACAAGTGGTCAACAAATGTATGAGAAAACATTAAACATAGCTAATCATCAGAGAAATATAAATCTAAACCATGATGAAATACCATCTCACACCAGTCGGAATGGCTATTATCAAAAGTCGAAAATGAACAGATGCTGGCGAGACTACAGAGAAAAGGGAACACTTATACACTGTTGGTGAAAATGCAAACTAGTTTAGCCACTACAGAAAGCAGTTTGGAGATTTCTCAAAGAACTTAAAATAAAACTACCATTTGACCCAGAAATCTCTTTATTGGATATATACCCAAAAGAAAATAAGTCATTCTATCAAAGACATATGCACTCATTTGTTAATCACAGCACTACTCACAATAGCAAAAACGTAGAATCAACCTAGAGAATCATCAGTGGTAGACTGGATAAAGAAAATGTGGTACATATACACCCTGGAATACTATGCAACCATAAAAAAGAATGAAATCATGTCCTTTGCAGCAACATGGATGCAGCTGGAGGTCATTATCCTAAGTGAATTAATGCAGGAAGAGAAAACCAAATACCATATGTTCTCATTTATAAGTAGGAGCTAAATGTTGGGTACTTATGGACATACAGACGGCCTATGCTCACTACCTCAGTGATGGGGTCACTCATATTCTAAACCTCAGTACCATGCAATATATCCATGTAACAAAACTACACATGTACCCACTGAATCTAAAATAAAACTTGAAATTATATTTTTAAAAAACTCTAATCACTAAGGTAACAGAAATGAAAAGACAATTTTATGTATATTCTCAGCAACTCAATTTTTTTCTATTTAAAGGTAATCAGAATTTTTGTTTCACTTTGAAGTAAACGAGCATGTCTGAGTTCATACCTCATGGGACCAACTATTCCAAACTACAAGCATGCAGTGTTTTGAATTAACTGTATTCCCAAAGCATATAAATCAATCGACTTTTAGCAGGGTACTACTACTGACTATAAACAAAATGGTAGTTTGAATTTTCCAATATCAATCTACTGAGATTTATAAATATATATATATATAAGATTGAGATATATATATATATATGTAGATCTATAGATATATACCAATCTCAGTAGATTGATATTGGAAAATTGATATTGGAAAATTGATATTGGAAAATACATATATATACCATATATATACACACCATATATATACACATATATATACACCATATATATATACACACACCATATATATATACACACACACCATATATATATATCCCATATATATGTATGTATACCATATATATCCCATATATATGTATGTATACCATATATATCCCATATATATGTATGTATACCATATATACACCATTATATGTATGTATACCATATATACACCATATATATGTATGTATACCATATATATATGTATACCATACATATGTATATGGTGTATATACATATATATATGGTGTGTGTGTGTGTATATATATACACACACCATATATATGTATATACATGTATATATGTATATATGTATATACATGTATATATGGTGTGTGTATATATATATACACACACACACACACACCATATATATGGTGTATATGGTGTATATATATATATGGTGTGTGTGTATATGTATATGGTATGTATATATATATATGGTGTATATACATATATATATGGGATGCTTTTTGTTGATGAAGTGAGAAAACAATAACAGTAATCATCCTGGGCACTTTGTTGACTCAGCAAACTGGATCTGCTCCAGTCTCTTTATCCTTACCGATGTATTTAAAGACTATAGAACTTTGATATAAGGCAATCACAAGAACTTTGGATGATGCTTCTAGTCTGCTAAACTGGTCAAGTTTCTCAGAAAACTGGAAGCATATAGTATCACTAGCTTCTGGGATGCTCGAGTATTTAATATAGCTACATGGAATACACCACTTCTTTTAATGAATTCCATTACCTGGTAACTACTCCAATGTAACTGATTAAAACATATGTCTTAGTATCATGACTATCTTTCCTGACTTCCAAATTTATCTGGTGTCAGAACTTAAGGTTACTGCCATGCTAAATCCCTTGTACGAGATGTGATTCTACCTTAAGGTTTTAATTTTCTTTATTATGATACTTCCAGATATGGAAAATGTGAAATGATCATAATTGTCATGATTTTGGAAGAAAGTTATATATATATATACTTTTTTTTTTTTTGAGATGGAGTTCGCTCTTGTTGCCCAGGCTGGAGCGCGATCTCGGCTCACTGCAACCTCCGTGTCCTGGGTTCAAGTGATTCTCCTGCCTTAGCTGGGATTATAGGCATATGCCAACATGCCCAACTAATTTTTTGTATTTAGTAGAGATGGGGTTTCACTATGTTGGTCAGGCTGGTCTTGAACTCCTGACCCCAGGTGATCCACCACCTCGGCCTCCCAAAGTGCTGGGACTACAGGCGTGAGCCACCACGTCCGGCAAATCAACATGTATTTTAACACTTAAAAAGTAGATTGGCCACGATACTTTTTAAACCCAAATTTAATTTTGTGTGTGTGTGACTGAGAGAGCAATTAGTTATTACAACAGAGGCCAGAGTCAACTCTCATTTTTGACAGTCATAAGGTAGATTTCTTGAAGCTTTGAGATAGCAAATCAATGATTCTTTAAGTGAAGAAGAATCCACCAAAACATTTATGTAGCCCTTTCTTTAAAAAAAAATTGTAAATCCTAGTATTCATAACAGTAGTTTCAAAGGCGATCATCAGTTTTAAACAGTTAGATAAAATCCATATAATAGCAGTTTTGTGGGTTTTAAAATCACACACTACCAATGAGATGATATTTACTAACACCCAACACCATGGATAGTTACTCTAATTAGGACTATCTTCATTTTGCAGAATCAGGTAATGATATTTGTAAATTGGCTCTTTAGAAATGAGGCTCTTCCTGCCTGGAAAAAGCCTGATGTTTGTTAGATTTGCCAAAGAGGAAGAGAGCAAATGAATGCCATTTGACTACTGTCCTTCAAACTTTAATATCATTCCTAACGAATGACAATCAAGACCCAGGGAGGAACAGAAAACTCTCCTGTCAGATTGATATCTGGGTAACCTAGTGAGCCAACTACCTATGGATCAGGGATTTTATTTCCAAAGATTCTGAGACACCTAGCTCTTACCAATGTTCTGTCTTCCCCATTCTAGGAAGAAACTCCACTTAATGTGGAGCATGAAGTGACTGAGGAGTCACAGAACTGTGTCATTCTTGGCCACTGATGTTGGGGAATATTTAATAGTGCTACACCAGAAGTTTGCTGGGGAACACACAGGGAAGCTAAGCAGGAAAGATATTATTTCCTATCAAAAAAGCTTAGAAACATTTCTCAATTTAAGCAGCATGTCAGCTAGTGTGCAGTTGTTAGCAGAGAGACCTGCTTCCCTCCAACAGACTGCAAACATATAGTCACACAGCCATTTCTGGGCACTGGAAATAAAAAATAGCCCCCAGTCAAGCAGGACACTAGGGCAGGAGGAACATGGGACCTAAGAGGATCCAAACTTGGACCAGCATAGGGACTGTTTGGGGCTTTCATCAGGTTATCAATAAGAACCTGAAGATTTGTACAACTTCTTGCATAACTTCTAAGGTTTATTCCATGCTTGGGGGGCTGAATCTAGCTTTTTTTACAAACTGAGTTCAGTTGATCTAAAAAACTCTCTGTCATATTCACTAAATCTCATGTTTGAAAGCCTCCTTTTGTTTTCTTAAACACAGATCACTGGACTGAGTGAAACCTTCTGACTATTAGTCACCTGGTACCCAGAAAGGACAAAGTGAGGTCAGCAGTTTCCTTTGCAGGGTCTGTCTTATCATGTCATAGCTGTGTTATGCAGTGAGACGAGCTCCGCCACGTATCACTGAGGCACACATTGGCCGAGCAGTTTAAAAGTACACAAATTGTTTCCCTATAATGATAGAGCCACCTACACAAGATTATCTTAGATCTGCTCAGATTTCTCTATCTGACTTGCTGCCATCTGAGTCCATCATTATCTTTCACATGAATTACCATGTGGCCTTCTCTGATCTCTCTGCTTCCATTAAAACACATTCTGCAAACAACAGCCAGAGATGGTTTAAGCAAGCCAAACTGAATCACCCATGCCTTACCTCAGTCACTTGTTATTCTATCACCTTGATTTATTTTCTTTATAACACAATTTGTCTCATTTCCTTAAATTATTTGCTTGGTTATTTATTGTCTATGTCTTCCCATCAGAACATGAGTTCCATGAGAACAAGGACCTTGTTTCCTTGGAATGTCTACTGCCTAGAAAAGTATCTGTCACATAGCATAAGCTCAAGGAAGATCTGTTGAATTAAAAAAAAATGAAGTCAAATTGTAAACATATTAAGTTTCTCTCACTTCCTGTTTCCTTGGAACTTCTATTCTTAGCTCAAGTCCTGAACAGTTTCTCTCAGCTTGTACATTGGGTAGGTGGACAAAGAAAATCCCCTCTTGTTTAATCCCAGTTCCAGCTTGCACCTGCTCATCTACAGGATAGCCAATCTCAGCTTGTGCTCTTTCCCAGGTACATATAATTTGGAGACTTCTCCTGGCTTTTCTGATCTAGGAGCACAGACTCTGGCTCCTAGGAGCATTGCTTTCTGGCTTCAGTCCGTTGTGCCCATGTTCCAAGTCCTCTATCCTCATCCCTAAAATGTCTCTATTTTTATGAACCTCCAGATTTTGTGAAGGCTCTACACTTCTTTATAACTCTGGCTTCTTCTCCCTAGCCATGCCCTGCAGCAGTATACCCTGTAGCTTCTACTCTCCTGTTCCTTCCCCGCCTCCTTATGCTCTCAAACTCTAGCCCGAGTGGTTTTCTTACTTTTCTTGTAGTCTTGAAATGCTCTACTCAAAGAAATATTTTGTTGACGTATAAATGCACAAGTAAAAATAAATCATAGTGGCTTTTGAAGTGTGTGTATATGTGAGGTGTTTCTGCACAGAGCCCTGTAATTGGCACACACAAAGTAGTCCTTAGGGTTGGAAACCACTAACCTTGCTTATTCCTCCTTCTCAGACAAACATCAGTACAGAGCATAAACATATCTATTATCTAATTATGCTCAAATATTTTGGATTCCTAATCTTCAGATTTCCTTATGAAGGAAAACAAAGTAAGATAACAATTGCTCTTGAAAAGCTAAGAAGGTAGAGAAAGGGAAGCTTTGAGACCAATTCCAATTCACCCCCAACATAGAGTTCAGACTCTTCTGAAGGTGGGTGATTTCTTAAGAAAATTAAGGTCCTCACTTCTCTCAGTGAATCAATATAGAAGAACTTTCTCACATGAGGTTGCTGGTTGGTTTCATTTAAAAATTTTGTGAATGGGAATGGTTATGTTTATGGGTCATGTGTATCTTTCGTATTGTTTTCCTAGCATAGAAATTTGTACCTCTGTAAGGAATAGAATTGTCTTGAATCTCCGTGTTTCTGTTCTTTGAGATAGCAGTGTGTCATTAAGTAATCTCTTCAGATAATCAGAATACCTCAGAACTCAGGCTCCATCTCTTTAACAAAGATATAGCACAAGAAGCTCCTTGATGAGAACATTTTGAGAACAGTTTGTTAGGAAGAGCAGACAAGGTGAATGTGGGCCCCTTTCTGAGATGATGCAACTGTTCTATATCACTTTCCCTTTCTAGATTATAATAATAATCAAATATTACAATAAAAAATTCCATTATGAGGGTATCCAAAGCAAAAAAAAAAAAGGACTTCTATAAAGTGAAATGATCTTTCTTAGTAATTGTAGGGGCTATTTTCATAGTCGATAAGAAGTTTGGTTTTAAGATTATGGAAGATGATACCTCTGGATGACCTGGATATCCTGGAAGGAAGGATCAAAGAAGACCTGGGGAAATGGGCTGAGTTAATAATCTGATAAAGGAGACCTATGATTAGAGTACTTTTGACTGAAGAGGGAGTGTGGCCCTCCCTGATCCTCAGCCTCTGAGGCATATCTGCAGAAGGTAGACCCCACACTAAAGTTTTAAAGTTATAGGCTAAAGCGACGGCCAAGGAAGCCAGCCTTCTCTGGTCTAAGACCATCTTTCTTTGACAAAAAAAGTTGGTGACCCTATGCCAATTCTCAAAACTTCTCTTGGTTATTTTCAATAAAATAATGTAAACTGCAAATGTATGATACCCATTGATTGTATAAATATACCTCAGGCAAACTGAGTTTAGCAAAGAAGTAACTGGGGATTGAAAAGAGAAAAGAGAACACAGAGTTTGTAAAATGCTCAAGAAATGTATGCTATTAGCTGTTGATGCCCTAGAGCTCATGTTTCCCAGAATCAAGAAAGAAGTAACTGGGGATTGAAAAGAGAAAAGAGAACACAGAGTTTGTAAAATGCTCAAGAAAAGTATGCTATTAGCTGTTGATGCCCTAGAGTTCATGTTTCCCAGAATCAAGGGAAGGAAACAAGAAGGGCTTCCAAAAGATTGGGTTCTTCTTTCTTTTGTTTCCTCTCTTCCCTGCCATCTTCCCCCTCAATCATTCATTTGCTGATTCTGCAGTATTTAAGGGCCAGAAACTGAGGTAGGTATTAGAAAAAGAGCAAAGGGCAATGAGACACAGCATTGCTTCCACTTCATTTACAGTTTTATGGAAAAAAAAGACATTAAATAAAAAGTATAGAGAAACCTGGGTGCTAGGAAAACTAAATTAGAGGAAAGAGTGTAGGCAGGTGGTGTGTGTGGGGGGCAAGTTCTAAGCAAAGGAAAAGCATATATAAAAGCCTATAAGGGAGAAAATCATTGAAGGCCAATGATACACTGACATTAACATTCCTTCCAGATTTATAACTCCTCTACTGAAGGTAAACTTGTTATTCTACACTTTGCACCATTTTTTGTTCACGAAGCAATGACACAAGACAGAAATACTTAAGGTGGTTGACATCTTTCAAAGATAGCAGCGTAGTGGAAAAACTAGAATTAACTTTTATTTGATAGCTTGCTAGAAATGCAGGGGAAACTGAGGGATTGCAGGTGGTAGGGATTAGGAGAGAGTAGAAAATGTCATGGGAAAAATAAGGATAACATTGGAATTCTTACTGTAACTACACACACTCTCACCCCCCTGCCCAAAAGAATGGATTTAAAAAGAGGGAGAGGGTGCAGAAATATTCAGATAATTACCCATTTCTGGGATGACATGTAGCTTTTATTTTATATGCAACTCCCTTCCACTGAAAGGAGATTGCTTACAGCTAGAAGCACTGCCTTAAGAAGAATTCTGAGATCTCAGGTTAGCAGGAAAGAAGGATGTCACCAAAAGTACATAGTTATGGAAGAGGAGCAAGGCAGCAAGCATGCTGCGTGTTTGCTAGTCTGATTCAGATGGTTGAAGAGCACCTAAATTAAGCTGAGAATAACTTCTGGGCTGTAAGTGCCAGTGCAGGTTAGTTTCCTCTATCATTTGCTCATTCAAAGAACTCTACTAGTATGAAGTACCAACTCTTAAGAAATTGTAATAATGTAGTAGAATGAAGAAGAGAAAAGGACCAAAGTTTGCCACTATACTACTGTTCTGCTGAGTGTTGAGGGCAAACTTCTGAGCCTCAGATTTCTCACTCATAAACTCTATAAACATATTACTGATTCTAGATTTGATCACCACTGTGTTATTTGATCACAAATACAGTATTCCCTAGATCAGTGGATGTAAACTGTGGTAGAGTCTGCTAAATGACGTTGGTATATGTACTCCTCATCTTTTAAATGATATGACCTTCCTCTCTGCCAACCAAGTTTTAACAAGGCACAGACATGGCCACTCTGCTCAAGACTACATTTTCCTGCCTCCTTTATATTTAGTTGTGGTCACATGACAATGTTTTAAGCAACGGAATGTAAGCAGGTTCTGCGCCATTTACATAAAAGTTAACTATTTGTCTACCACTTTCCCTCTTTTCTTCTTCCTGTGGCCTGACATGTGAACAGGGCACTGGTGAACCAATTTTGACCAAATAGACTAAGAAAAACACCAGAGGAGGTTGACGTTAGAGCAAAAATATCAAAGAAAGCTGGCTCCCAGACATTCCCATGGAGCAGAGCTTCCTGCCTCATCTGGACGGCCTGCCTACTTCCAGACTGGCATGACAGACAGAAGTAAACTTTTTGTTGTTTGAGCTACTGTATTTGTGTTTTTACTGCTGTGGCTTAGCCAAGACCAGACTAATATGCAAAATCAAGTGCCTGCAGGAACCGAGAAGTCAATATAAATCAATGAATCATGTTGATGAGGACTGTTCAAACCTGGAGAACAAATGCCCTTTTTTTTTTTTTGAGATGGAGTTTCGCTCTTGTTGCCCAGGCTGGAGTCTAATGGCGCGATCTTGGCTCACTGCAACCTTTATCTCCTGGGTTCAAGCGATTCTCCTGCCTCAGCCTCCCAAGTTCCCAAGTAGCTGGGATTACAGGCATGCGCCACCATGCCCGGCTAATTTTGTATTTTTAGTAGAGATGGGGTTTCTCCATGGTGGTCAGGCTGGTCTCGATCTCCCGACCTCAGGTGATCCACCCGCCTTGGCCTCCCAAAGTGCAGAGATTACAGGCATGAGCCACCGCACCCGGCCAATAAATGCCCTTTCTAAAAGGAGCAACCACAACACCACTCCGGCCAATTGCTGCCATATAAGAATGCAAGCTAGGGGCTCAAATTCTACTGATTTACTAAGAAATCTGGATTCTCAAATGAAATCTTTCAATTCTGAAAAATATTGGCAACTAATTCAAAATTTAAAAAAAAAAACCACTATAGGTTAAACAAAAATGCTTCTATATCAGATTCAAGCCAAAGACTGCCAGTTTGTGACCTGTTTGAGATTATGGGATAGCATTGAGTATAAAATGCAAAAATACAACATCTTAACAATTAAAAAAAAAAAACTTTTACTGCCTTAAATATATACATCGACTGCCAGGTATACCTTGATATCAGAATTAAAATGTAAAAATAATATGTATCATAGGATTTGAAAAATTTGATATAAGAACGCAATCCTAAATATGAAAAGCATCCCAGTTCATGGTGACACAAATGTACGATAGTGAACCAAAATTCCTCAATCACTTTCAAATCTGTAACAGAAAGCAGCTGCATTGCTCTTAAAGCCAGTAGCTGTACCCCACACAGCAACTAGATTGTACTGAACTCAAATTTTATCCCACATCCATGTATTTATCTGTGCTATTAATTGTGGCCTTTGATGATGTATCTTTTTCTTCATTTCAGTGTTGTGCAGTCATTCAAAAATATACCTTACAGTGAATTCATTCCATGTTATTTGAACTTCATAATTCGGCAAAATAAATGCCAATCATAAACATATTTAGGTAGTAATTTTAATTAAAATGTAATTTTAGTCACATCACTATACTGTGAGCCATTAGGATCATCACAGATAACTTACTTTTGAGCTACAAAATAATTATAAGACAAACCTTTGTAGAACCAACACCTTTCCCCAATATCTAATAATGTGTAAGATTATTAGTTTTGTCTCCTGTTGTTCCTTACTTCTGTAAGAAGAGCACGTGGGCCAGGTGCGGTGGCTCACACCTGTAATCCCAGCACTTTGGAGGGCCGAGGCAGGTGGATCACAAGGTCAGGAGTTCGAGACCACACTGGCCAAGATGGTGAAACCCCATCTTTTGTATCTACTAAAAATACAAAAATTAGCTGGGTGCGGTGGTGAGCACCTGTAACCCCAGGTACTCAGAAGGCTGAGGCTGAGAGAATTGCTTGAACCAGGGAGGTGGAGGTTGCAGTGAGCCAAGATCGTGCCATTGCACTCTAGCCTGGGTGACAGGACAGAGCAAGACTCCATCTCAAAAAAAAAAAAAAAAAAGAAGAGCACATGAACATCAGCCCAAGGGAGGCAAGGTTGTGAGACAATAAGAAAGTACTCCAGGACATCCAAATGTCCACCATGGGATATGATGCCCACTGGCTACCTGGCCAATGTTAGGGTCACAAGGTAGCTGCAAAAGTTTGTCTGAGCCCAATGTCACTACCTGCATAGTTCTCTGACAGTCAAATCAGATGGTTCCAGAAGGATGCTGCAGAATGTATCTCTCACTGACCCTCTGGTCCTCACCAGCACCACCCTAGACCATGATAAATCTGTTCATTTTTTAAATAATGCAGTTTACAGGTGGATTAAAATATTTTAAATTAACTTTTCAAAATCGATCATATGTTTTAAATACTAAAAACCAAGATACAAATAAGGAATTTCAAGTTTCCTAGTTTTGTAAAATACCTTCATTCATTCTATTAAGAACGTTCATTCCATCAAAGACAGCTCACTATTATGTGTGATTTTAAGTCCCTGTCATGAATGAAAAACATCAGAGGGCTAAATTTAATTTGGCTTTATCTTTTTCATTACTTATAGGTTTACACCAGATCATTCTGTAGTTTGGTTTTGGTTATTTTCTTTTTCTTTTTACCTCTTTATAGATTCCAGTGCATTCATAGTAATCTCTAGAAGGGAGGCCAAGTCTAGGTTGGTCAATCTATAAAAAACATACATAAAAGAAAATAAATCATTCAGTGAATATAGAAAAGTTAGAAAAATACAAGCATGCCTACATGTATGTGAAAGATCCTACTCTTGCTGTTTATGGGGTAACCATCAGACACTGAGTAAATACCTAGTTAGGAAATGGTTTCTACACTACTTGTAAGTGTTATACTAACGGGCAGTTAGATAATCTGGAGGACTGTGCTGCAGATATTTAAGGAAAACAAAAGAAAGTGAACAAAAGATTTACTAGGAGGGATTTTTAATGCAGATCAGAAGGTGCAAGTGGACAAAACATGTTAGATTCTAGGACGTGGAAATTTCTAAATTACATATTCACAGATTTCCCAGCTTGCTGAGATTCTAATGTGCTCCCCTGGGAACATTCTCATCTGCTTCCACCCTTAGTTGGGATCCCCTTTCATTGGTGGGAGTGGGTTAATATTCTTCAAGTTGATTTGGATGGATGGGGAGAAGGGGAGAAGTGGAAAACCTCTAAGGTAACTCCAGAATCTTTTAGCTAATGTAACTTGTGCCAGAAAATGTTTTTTAAGATTCTCTACCCTAAGGGAATGGAGGCGACTTCTCCTTGGTTCTCCCCAAAGCTGCTCTGCTCAGAAGAACCTCAGTAGACCCAGATAGCAGTTAAGGGTGTGAAAGAGGAAACTCAGTTCTGCGCTAATGTGTCTGGTCCATCTTTAATAACCAAGTGAGAGCTACCTGGGCATACTTGCAGCTTTGCAAGATTGTTTCCTACTCACTGCATGGCAACATGAGTAAGGAGGCCAAACAGAGCATTTCTGGGTTAAAGAGAGAATCCTAGCAGCTGTGGAGAGCCTAGGCCAATACAAAAGAAAACATAACCCAAAGAACTGGTATAGAAAGAGCCAGAAGATATCTCCACATGAAGGGCCCTGATCCTTCCCCACCCCCTGGTCCTCAAGGTGATCCTGCAAGGAGAAAGTTTCAGAAGAGAGAGAGTCCACTGCAGGAGATTTGGGTTCAATTCCTTTCATGATTTTAACAAAAATGACCATAAAGATTTATGCAATAGTGACACAGATATGATTAGGTGATTCAGTAGCCCGCAATTTTTTGTATAATTTCTTATACAGGAAACCAAAAAAAAAAAAACAAAAAAAAAGGAAGAAAGAAAAACTCTTTAAATTTTTCAGTACATTCCAAACATATTCATTAATCTAGTCTTAGGTGACACCTAAATCAAATTGTTTACATTTGTAAAAATACAATAAATCCATTTTAAAAGAAAGGCATTTTATTTACCTTTAGTTGAGAAAAAAGTACAGATACTCTTTAGTGAGGAAAAAAAATGATGTTTAAAATCCCTTTTCTGTGTTCTTTTTGAAAGCAATTATTATTTTTTGGTTTCTAGACCTGCATTACTTCTATAAACCAAAGCATGCTCCTTTCAAGTGCTATACAAAGAAATTAGGAACTTTTTGTGAATAGGAGGGGCCTAGAGCCCTTCTTATCATTTGTTTTGTGAAGGGAGAGGTATCTAAAACAGAGGTAGCAGAAGCAAGGGGTGAGTGTCTAAAACACGACATTAAGAAAATACTTTCAAAATTGGAACTCCAGGTATTAGGGACAAAGCATGAATATACTACCTCGTTGCTTATTCAATTCAATTGAAAATAGCATTATTTCTAAATATCAATAACAACAATGTGTGTGGAAGTTTTATTACCATTTAAAGGTAACTTTAGTAATTTGACACACAAACTTACATGAATTACATGATTCACAGAATTCTTATCATCAGTGCCAACAAACAAATTAATGAGGACTTTTTTCCCATATTTAGAATTCAGTTGTGCAATAGCTTTTTCAGCTGTCCAAGAAGCACCTAAAGCAATAAAAGATAAAATATATCTTTAGACGCTTTAGTTCACTAATGATATTATAATAACATAGATTTTATGTGGAAATTATTTTTTTTAGTAGGAAAATTGCCTTACCATATTTTTGCTCCCAGTTTTCTGTTGCTACTGGCCACCCATATACGTCTGGTAACAGTTTGAGTAGAGGTTCTCCACCTCTGCTATCAATAGCAGCTTTTGGAAACAACAAACATAAATTCAATTAGAAATCTAGGCATAGTTTGGCACCAATATATGTATACTCCTAATGAAATCAAATGAAGAGCACTTACATTCATTTATACAAGACCTGTACAATGTTTTTGCTTTCTGCACTGCTACTATATCTTCAGTTTTGGGTTCTTGAAGGACATCTGAAATAGGACATTTAATAAAATGCATCAACATAATTGCTCATTTGCACTATGCAAACATAATTGCTCATTTGCAGTAATTAACATTTGCAAGGTGGGTTCAGTTAAAAAAAACCTCACTTTTCTGGAGGTACATTCATTTCCTCCCCCCAGTTCCAAAACATTATAGGAAACACCAAACCCCTTACCAGATTATCATTCCTAGCACAGAACTCGGAGTCAGTTTACTCAGCCAATTTAGATGAAAGTCCTTTTGACTAGATTATCTTTTTTTTTATGAACAGTGATGCATACGGCTCTGCCATAGGTAACAGCTACTTTTCTTGAAATTGAGATTAAAAAGAAAACAATAACACAGAGGAATTTGGAATTTAGTATGAATAGTCTTTTTGATGGCTGGAAAATAATTATCTTTGTGTGACTGTACTGTTCATGCTCCAAATGAATGAACTGAATTGTCCTACTTGTTTCAATGTTAAAAAGTAGAAAAATTGTTCTTCTACAAAATAACTTCTAGAAGAGGGGAGAACAGAGAACAGAGGATAGGAGGGACTTGGCTAGATTTCTTAACTTCCCAGGGAGACAGCCTTAGCCAGGTTAGAATATACCTATGCTGGGAAGGCAAATCTTAGTAACATCTTACAGTGACTTTAACACAGGGTTTGGGTAGGGAGACTACAGAAGTAGGTTTCTGTGCCAAACATTTAATTTTTTTTCTTCTGTAAAATGGCATAAAACTACCATCTTGGCTGGGCATAGTGGCTCACACCTGTAATCCCAGCACATTGGGAGGCCAAGGCTGGTGGATCACCTGAGGTCAGGAGTTCGAGACCAGCTTGGCCAACATGGTGAAACCCCGTCTCTACTAAAAATACAAAAATTATCTGGGCGTAATGGCAGGTGCCTACAATCCCAGCTACCTGGGAGGCTGAGGCAGGAGAATTGCTTAAACCTGGGAGGCAGAGGTTGCAGTGAGCCGAGATAGCACCATTGCACTCCGGCCTGGGTGGCAAGAGCAAAACTCCATCTCAAAAAACAAACAAACAAACAAAAAACCAAACCTGCCATCTCTAGGGATGATACAGCTTTATCATTTGCATACCTACAAATGAAAGCAGGAATGCTAAGTGATGTCAACACATTAATTTCAGTGTCTGCCACTATCAGAGTGACTTGGTGGTGGTACACAAATCCTGGAAGGATTATTAACTTTTTAGTCTTCTGTGACATTCCTTGTAACAGCTAACAATTGTATATTTAAAAAATGAACATATTAAGAGGGAAATCTTTGATGCACAGACACAGTCTCTACTAACCTTTCAAAACGACTTCTAGTTCATCTCTTAAAATGTCAAAGTTGCCATAACGGGAGCTGGTCTCGGGAATGACATTGCGTTTCAACCAGCCTCCGCAGGCATATTTGAAAAAGTCTGTACAAGGCTCAGCGGTGGCATCCATGTTTTGGATCAGTCGAGCAGCTGCAAGAGCAGAGAAAACACTAGATAAAATGATGGGTTTATTTCTTAAGAGTCTTAAAAGGAGAAAAAGGCTTATTGCTTCCTTTTGATTGCATCAATTTGTCAGATGCTCTGTTTTCTTTTTTATATAAGTCAATTCAGGGGGATGAGGAATACTATCTGTGTATAGTTCTCTTTTCCTTCACTATAGTTGGTTCGTTTTATTTTGAACTGTGTGGGTCCTTCCACCCTGGGTCCCACAGCCTTCCCACCCCACCCCCGAATAACTAAGTTTCTGGCTAGTTCCTATCTCAGAAGAACAAAAAATAGAGGTCTACTCTGAGTTGGCCATCCTGCGCCTGAGGTTAGCATGCCATTCTTCACTCTGATAACTTTAGTTGCCAACTCCGCTCTTCAAAGTGCTGTGACTTTTGAATGTCTCTGAGACTCCAAGCCATGGAAGACTGTTTATGGATTTTTATCATTTTAGAAAGGATCTGAAGCCACTGTTATTACTTCCTGGACCTTGCTCAAATAAATTTTGTAATTCAAATTTGACATCCAATTTGCATTTATTTATATAGAGTCTGTCATTATAAAACTGGCTGTAAGCTTATTAGTTTTTCTTAGGTCCACTTTTATCTTTCAGGACTATGATGAAGATGCAAATCAACCAACACTGAGTATTTACAATCAAGATGCTGACTCTGCTAGGAGCTGCAATTGATAGAAAGATGTATAAAATAGGAATTATTACCAATGAAGAGGAGAATATGGCCCAGTACCCATAATGTCTACACCCGGAACAGAGAAAATTCTGCTCCTGCCCTCCCCACTTTCAGTCTCATACAAGTGGAACTGTTTTGCAATGAAAACAAAAGAGCAATTGAGAATTCATCTGTATCAAGAGAATATAAGCTCTCAGATGAGCTTTTGAAAATACTTCACTTTCTGAATTAATTAATTAATTAAAAACTTCAAACAATTGCTGAGCTGTGTGGATTTTTTAAACTTGGTATGGTAAACATGGTTTCCAGCTGAGCCTCAAGCACCCACCTTGAACCACCTTTTCGGCACGTTTGCTTGTCTGGAACCTCAGGACCCAGCTCTTTAAAACAAAACGCTCAGGACTGTTACCAAACCAGTCCTCTCATGATTTTTATGCCTTAGTATACAGCACAGTTGCTATCATAGCCTCCTGGATTTGAAACTTTGAGTAAAACTGTATTTTTATTTCCCCTTGGTTTACTGGTAATTCCTTTGCCCCTCTTCCATACCTCTCATTCTGATTGGTACCTGGTTTATATCATCATTCCTTTTTGACTAGAAGTCACCCAGTTCTTCATCTTGATATATTCTACACATCTTTCACAAACCAAACTTCCCAAAAGACTCTTTGACACTGGCCACAACCTTGCTGAAAAATGTCAGTGGCTTGACATTTCCCAGGTTAAATTATAAAAGCTTGGCAGGGCACGGTGGCTCACGCCTGTAATTCCAGCACTTTGCCTGGCCAACATGATGAAACACCAACTCTACTAAAAATACAAAAATTAGCTGCCCATGGTGGCAGGCACCTGTAGTCCCAGCTACTCAGGAGGCTAAAGCAGGAGAATCGCTTGAACTCGGGAGGTGGAGTTTGCAGTGAACCAAGACAGCGCCACTGCACTCCAGCCTGGGTGACAGAGAGAGACTATCTCAGAAATAAAAATAAAATATTTAACTTGGTTTCTAAACCTTTACCAGATTAAATGTATCACCCTACCTTCCCCTTTTCCTCTTTTGGTGGTTTATGCAAACTCTGTTCCAACCAGATGGACCTCGTCAATGTGTCACAAACACTCTTTGTGTTTTCCTAGTCCTGTGCCTTTGCTTTAACCTCCTCATCCCACAGCTTTGATTGCCTCTGTCATTCTTTCCAAATTCTACCCATCATTCAACATTCAGCTCATGTTCCATCTCTTCCCTGATGCTTATGTGACTCCAAACTTCAAGGAATATTTCTCTTGACTCCTGAGAGCTCATTGCCTCACTCTGTCTTCAATGTGAGACTACTTTGAGTTTTTCATTGTAAATACCTACTCTGTCTATCTAACCATTTTGTTGATGTGATTAATCTCTTTGTATCACCTAGCACCTAGGTAACAGGGGTGCAATTATGTTTATGTGTGACTGAATCATCTATGAGTCTTCTTACCACCTTCTCTTACAGCCCATCACTCACCTCCTCTCCCCTTGCCACAGAGGTCAGATCAGTTCTCAGTTCATTGCCTCCAGAGTCCATTCCATTTTTCCCATTGTTTCCATTCTGTCTCAAGCCCTCTTTCTCTCAGACTCTATTTGTGCCCTTTTGACAAAGTTGTGGCTCCAGGCCTCTTCTTACCCATGTCCATTCTGTGCTCCACAGGCAGATTCATATTCTCATAACACTTCAGAATGTCATTTTCCACTCCAAAGTTTTCAATACCATCCTTTTGCGATCATAATAAAATCCAGATTCCATAGCGCATTCTAACACTAATAGAACTAATGAAGCTTCTCCTTTGCTCCTTTCTTACATGAGCCATCTGTCACAGTTAAATGAGTATATTCAGTTTCTGTGAGACATCTTATGGTTTTCTGCCTCTGTAACTTTGACCATGTTACCCAGCCCCTACACGTACTAATAAATATTATTTCATATTATTTCATTTTAGAATTTCAGGCATTTTCAAAGCCCATTCCAAATACTTCTTTATGAAAGACTGGCCTGACAAAAATCTGTATCAGCTCACAACATATTCATTTTTTGCATGCAAATTCATTATCTCCTCACCTGGACTGTGGCTCTGTGAAAATAGAAAATGCATATTCTCTCTCACAGAGCCTAACACTGTGCTCAGTCAAGACTTGCCAGTAAAAACTCCAACTTTAACACCTCAGTTAAAGACTAGGAAACTGATCTAAAAAAAAGTAGAGAGAAAAAGCAATTCCCTTGAATTTTGAAGGAAATAAAAATATGGTAACGGGAAAGGTGAAAAATAAAGATCCTAAATACATGGAGGATTATTATGTAAAGTGAAAAACCAGAAAACTAGAGCCTGAAAGAAGTGCTAACTACAGACATTCTAAGAACACACTAAGCAATATATAACTCTTCTCTTTTAAGATACTTAAAAACATTTAAACTGAATGTTGTGAAGGCTATGCCATTTGGAGGGGGCACTTCTGTTTTCTTCCTCTTTCTGGGGAAATGAAAGCTTCTGTCACGACACCACAGAGCAATAAACTCTACTCAGAAAAGTAGTGAACAAGTAATGAACAAGCAGAATGAACAAGGAGAGCATGAACAAGCCCTACTGCCTATTTGGAAATACCACCGGTCCTTAAACACTCTGAATAAAAAGGATGGCTGGAGGTTTCAGTTCTCTGATCATGAGTGCAAATTCTCCATCCTGTAAAAGCAACTGTACTTCCCACATCTCCCAGGAGGCAAAAAATACAGTTAAATTACTTGCATCTGCACAACAAACCAAAGAAATAACATTCGGTTTGTGAGGGATGTGCAGAGCAGAGAGAGGAAGAGGCAACTTTGCTAACTCCTTCCAGGGCCACTCTTTAAAATTTCCCTTTGACCAGAGAGCTTGTCTGAGCATGGATGCATCCAATCACTTCAAAGAGCGCTCTCTGTTCTGCTGAATATTTTGGGGCCATGGGCCAAGGCAAGTCACAGGCTACCACTTTTATGCTGGGTCTTTGATCAACCTTCCTTTAATCTCTTATCGTGAGTTTGATTCTCGTTTTGCACCTTATCCTCTGGACCTCCTCTGTGCTGATTTTTCTTTGAAGTCAGTGGTAGACTTGTGGGTAGAAGGCCGTAGGAAACAGACGTACAACTGTCAAACTGGTTGTAATTGTTTTCATGTTTTGTACTTTGTTTTGAATTACTCAACCTCTCCACATAGCCACACCTGGGCTCTTCAGATGTTTCCTTATCTGTGGGTCTCTGACATCTGGGTAAACAAATGTGGTTTAAAATCAGACTAAATTGTTCATCTTAATAAGCAGATATAAAAAAATAATGTAATAAAGGCAAATGTATTGACATGGAATGTTGTTGACCAGATATTGTAAAGTGAAAGAGCATATACTATGATTTTTTTAAATCTGTATAAAAGCACAGAAAATCTAGAAGGATATATACTAACATATTTACAGTAGTTAGATTTGGGTGGAGGGATTATGAATGTGTTTAATTTTGTATTATTTGCTTACCTTTATTTTCCAATTTGTATTAGATGAACATGCATTACTTTTGCAATAAGGGAAAAAAGTTTATTTTTAATTTAAGAAAATGGTCACATAAAGACAAGAGAAGTATTCTTCTATTAATAATGAGCTTATTTCTTACAAATGACAATTCTGAATGTTTCGAGCTGATAATAAATGACACCATTTTCTTTCTAGCTAATCTTCTTGTAACATTCTCCCAACTTATTTGACTATAGGAATTTAAAAACAAGTTCAACTACCATCTGGGAAGTTATTAATTACTGTATTCCTCACTGAAAAGTCTATTGTGTGTGTATGGATTGGGAGATGTCGTATATGCTGGGAAAAACGTTTGGGCTCTTTTAAGCCAGACAGACCAGTTCTGAATCCCAGAGCTCCATCACTTTTTAGTTGTACAAGATTAAGTAATTTTTCTAAGATTAAGCAGCTAGTAAATTATGGGGCCCCAAGGCTTGCACTTAAGCATGTATGGCTCTGAGCCCACACTCTTCCCTTCCTGCTTTGAATGCAGAAGGCTAGTGGGGAGCATGTGAGAAGCAGCACCTTGCACAGCCCTCCTTTCCACTCCTTTTCAAGTACCCTTTTACTCTTCCTTTGCCCTGCCTTCTCCTTTACTCATTCTCTTTCCTGCCACTCTGCAGCCACAGCCTCCCCACTGTCGGACTTATCACCAACATTTCTTGTTGGGACAAAGGCAGGACAATGTACAGCATGAGGACTTGGAGAGTCCGCAGATGAATTTTTCACAGTGGAGTAACCAGACAGGAAAGTGGCATGGAGGCCACGCTAGGTGGACGCACTCAAAGGCCCATCCAGGGGTGCATCTTTTTGAAGTGGCCATGTAGCAGGGTTCCTGCCTAAGCTATCTTTGGAGCACATTGGAAAATGGAGTGTGAAAAATCTCAGCAATATGTTTTAGGGCAGTACTTGTCAACCCTGGCTAAACATGTGAATCATCTGAGAAGGCTTTTAGACACACGGATGCCCAGAATCTACTCCTGATCAATTCAATCAGAATCTTTGGAGGGGGTCCAGACATTTTTTTAAGGTTTTCTAGAGTGGGTCTAATGTGCAGTCAGGGGGAACCATCACATTAGACAATTGAGAAACATGGAAATGAGGACCAACAGATCCAATATCAAAAAAGTATAGTCCCATACTTACTTGAATTAGGAATATTTCCTTTTGCCTTTTCAGTCTGCAAATGCAAATGGGCTTACATCATGGCAACCTATGTTTTGCAGTGACTTCAGTCTCTTATAATTGGCTGGCAAAGTGTTGCAGGGAACCTCAAATGTGTCTCATGCATAAGCCCACGACCCCAAGGCTTCCACTCTGCTCCACTGACTTTAGCCTCCACAGCCTCCTACCCAGACACCACCCATGATCCAGTTCCCGCTTGGTGCTGAAGCTGGATGATGCAGGGAAAATACCTCCCTTCCTCATCTTTCATTGTCTCAAGTCTTGAGGAGGGCTCTTAAGATAAACAGGTCTCTTGAATTTTACCCCCATGGCCTCCTCTCTCAAGAACCACAAGCACCAACAGGCCTGGTTTTGGAGTGATTATAATAGCAAAAACTGTACTATATTCAAAATCACTTCTCTCTTCTGCTGGCCAAGGAATATTTTTGTTGATATCTCATGAGGCTCATAGGCCTCTCAGAAGAAACTTGAGGCACAGCATTCCATCGGTCTGCTAGACACGATTAGACATGGTGAAATTCCAGTTACATGGGACCCCACTACATGTCTCCCTTAAGAAGACGCAACCTTAAGTCTGCCTTTGAAAGGCCTCCAAGC
Organism: Pongo pygmaeus; assembly: GCF_028885625.2. Lineage (NCBI taxonomy): Eukaryota > Metazoa > Chordata > Mammalia > Primates > Hominidae > Pongo > Pongo pygmaeus. The sequence goes on along the minus strand of NC_085930.1, from coordinate 164,046,847 downwards.
CACAAGATCTCCCCTTTCTTATCTGCATGCCTGACTTTCCAACATTACCAATAGTTTGCTAACTGAAAATAGGATTTTGGGCACTATACACAACAACTATTTTAATATTTATATATGTACATTCCCTGGAGGCTTGTTTTCTGGTGGAGAGGGGAGGGTTTAAAGAAATTTCTACATTTTCAAGTGCTCCTGGGGAAATTGTCAATAAAATGGGAAAGTTGACATAAATATGATAGTCACAAACAGCAAATGAACAAAATAGATAGCATAAAGTTTTGTGCTGTAGTACTATTATATGGGTTTAATTTTTTTTTTTTTTTTGAGATGAAGTCTCGCTCTTGTCCCCCAGGCTGGAGTGCAATGGTGCAATCTCTGCTCACTGCAACCTCTGCCTCCTGGGTTCAAGCGATTCTCCTGCCTCAGCCTCCCAAGTAGCTGGGATTACAGGCGCCCGCCACCATGCTTGGCTAATTTTTGTATTTTTAGTAGAGACGGGGTTTCCCCATGTTGGCCAGGCTGATTTCGAACTCCTGACCTCAGGTAATCCACCTGCCTCGGCCTCCCAAAGTGCTGGGATTACAGGCATGAGCCACGGCGCCCGGCCGGGTTTAATTTTTTTAATGTTCATCATTACTTAGCAGGTCTTTGATGATTTCCCATATGAATTATTTCACAGGAATTAAAAAACAAGTGTGGTTTATTCTAGTTATTTATATGAGTTTTGTTCTATATAAAGTCACTACTACACTGAATTAGTGAATACTGAATCATTGACCCTAGGGGAAATACAAGGTTAGGTTCCTGTGAGCTTCTGGTCACACAGATGATTAATACACAGCCTTGTGTTATGTGTGTTTCTGTTTAAAGACACCTTATTTAATATATTTTGTTGATGCACTAACATTTAACTCACACCAACAGCACTATAACTGATGCCTGAATGATGTTTATCCATTGCACATATTTTCTCTGTAAGGCATATCACAGCCTTCTTGTGCTTCAAAACACTAGATAGCACTTCCACACTATGGTTGTGGACCATTTTAACAGTGAAATAGTCATCAAAAAGCAAAAAAATGCAAAAAATGTTGACTAAATGGACTACAAAAAGGATCCTTGTCTATAGTTCCCTTGTTCAATCTCAGCTCAGTACATGTGTGTAGAAAGACTCAAAGTTTTTTCACCAGTCTGTGCATGTCTGTAAATGACTGTGAGAGAGCTGCAAGTAGTGATTTGGGGGTAATAAATACATTTTAGGGAGTAGGTGAATTGGCAAACACAGAATCCACAAATAATGAGTAATGACTGTGCTTATATTCCTTTTTTCTTTGGGTCTTTTTGAAGCATCTAGAAAAAGTGTACAAAACAGGAAAGAAAATTAAGTGGGAAAAAGATACAAATCATTTCTTTCTCAGTTACTACTCTATTTTAAAAACTCTTGGTCACTATAAATTAGCCACATTTTAAATAGGTTAGGCATCTATTTACAACATACATACCACATATATACCCCCGGTGCCATGACAAAATTCCTCCACTGACTATTCCTTTTTTTTTTTTTCTTTTTTTGAGACAGAGTCTCATTCTGTTGCCTAGGCTGGAGTGCAATGGCATGATCTCGGCTCACTGCAACCTCAACCTCCCAGGTTCAAGCAATTCTCCTGCCTCAGCCTCCAGAGTAGCTGGGATTACAGGTGCCCGCTGCCACGCCAGGCTAATTTTTGTATTTTAGTAGAGACGCGGTTTCCCATGTTGGCCAGGCTGGTCTCAAACTCCTGACCTCGTGATCCACCCGCCTCAGCCTCCCAAAGTGCTGGGATTATAGGCATGAGCCACTGCACCCGGTCCCTCCATTGACTATTCTTAATCTGCACTGAATTAAGGTTTAGGGATTGGTATATGAACAAAGCTGTTTTCAGCTTGTTGTCTTCAAACTGCCTAAGCTCTCAGCTTCCTAACCCCAAACACACAACACCAGTATCCTAACATCATTATAATTAGCCTGATTTATAACTGTTCTAGAAGTGTCCAACAGAGGTCAGAGAAATGTTGGGGAACCCAGGAGCAAATGCTCTTTTGTAAAGACCTTAGGACACCCATTTCTGACCGAAACTTCTGTTGTAAATGCTTGCTTTATTAGCAGACACTAAGCTTGATATTACTTCTAGGCAATTTTTGACAATTTAAAAATCTCTTTTGACAACATTCTGAAAGTACAAGTGACCCTATTCCCTTGCTGCCACCCTCCTCCCACCATCCCTCCAACCAAAATTCAGAGAAAGTCAGAACTTTTTAAAAGAACCCAAGGAAAATGCAATGTAATCACAACGGGTCACAAAGGATTCAATTCAAAAGGCAGCAATGTGAAAACTGGAATCTGGGGAACCATTCTTGAAGAGAAAATGACTGAAAACTAGCAAGCACGTAGACTCTAATGCTAATAAAAACCAAATGGCTTTCATTACAAACACTCAGGATGCTTCCACAATCCACTCTCCATTTTTAAATGAAAATCCCTGCCCCCAAATTGCTTTTGTGATGCCTTGGTTGAAGAAAGATGGAGAGTGGGGGATACCAGATGCTGAGTGTAAACTGGACTGCTAGTTTTCATTTAACTCAAACACTCCCTGTCAACCACTGGTTACGTTCCAAGAAAGCCAAGGTCATGACTTATACTTGTCTAATTGGTGAGTACCAAGAAACCATCACTATACAACTGTTCAGAAACTAGCTGCCGACTTAACAAATAGATATGAAATAAGTTTCCAAGCATAGTGAATTTACTCTGTACAGCTGTACTCTTAAGTAAGGAGACCTATTTTTGCTGTTGTAGTTTGAGGAGTAATTAGTTTATAACTATATTTCATATATACATGTGACTAATTTATCCTAAATGCATAGGTCTTATACATACAACAAATATGCATACACACATAGGTACAAGCATATGAATAATCAACCTAGAATCCATTTGCTATCAGATAAATTCACTATCAGGTTTAAATATACAATGTAAATTACAGGATTTTCATTAAGGTTTAGCCAAAGACGCTTAAATGTAATAATAATAATAATAATAGAAGCCAACACTTGACATATGTCAAACGCCAAGTGCCAACTTCATGCTGGCTGTTTTTTAAATGCTTTCTTTAATGTTTGTTTTCTTTTAACCTTGTAGGGTAACTATATTTGTGTCCCCATTTTCCAAATATAGAAATTGAGGGTAAGTAATTTGTGCCCAAGTTCACATAGTTGGCAAAGGATAATGCTGTGGTTTGAACTCAAGAAGCCTGGTGGCCAACGTCTGGGATCTTATACTATGTGAAACTGCCTTGGGTTTTAATCATTTTTCTTCCTTAGAACTGCTTTATAAAGTAGGACATATCACTCCTATTTTAAGAAAATCTAGGTATGGAGTGGTTACAAACTCAAGGTCACCAATGTAAATTTAAGGAATTCATCTAAAGCTGAGCCTAGGTCTAATTTTAAGCTGATGCTTTTTCCACAGTATCATTCTGCCTTAACTCCAAATAACATTTAAAAATTTTCAGAAACTCTGCAGAGAGGCAGAGGAACCCAAATTAAGTTATAGAGCAACCACTGTTTTTCTTGACACCCAATTAAAATATTAATTGCTCTATAACATGTATACAGTCATACAAATTTTTTTCACCTCATTTGGCCCTGGATTTTAGAACTCATTGAGATAATCACAGAAATCTCATGTCTAATGGATTCACAATAATAATTTTCAGTTGGCACTCCCGAAATTAGTGATATTCTTCAGTCTTATCTCATAGTCCACTTCAATGAATGGCTCAGAGCCAAGGGAGGACTGGCAATTATTTTCCAATAGGGATTCCTCCAGAATTTGCAACCGAAACATATTCTATTAATAATAATAATAAAAAGTACTCTAACTGTGTTACAGTTAAGTTAAAGTGCTATAAGTCTAAAAATAATTTTTCTTTTTCAGGTGCAATTTGCATTTTGAATCCTGAAAGACTCTGCTGGCGAAAAGCTATTAGGAATTATACTGTAATTTAAATACAATATATCACTTAAAATGAGTTATCAGACCTGCTGTTGATTATAATGTTAGCAAATGATGATAATGTTCCTTTTTTAAACTAAAGCTATAGAAGGTCATGAAAAGGCTACATTGTTCCCTTAGTAACCCTCTTCAGGTAGATCCCAAGTTCCCTGGACCCTGGCAGACATCTCTGAAGAGGGAGCAATGGGGCTCCACACCCATGTTCCTTCTGTTTAAACATTGTGTTATTTTGGATCATATTGTCGGTCAAGAATAACCAGCCAACTTCAATAATATGTAATTACTGAGAGTAACTCAAAGCATCCTGCCTTTGCATCAATTTTGGTTAGGGAGTGGTACAAAAAGACAACAGCCAGAGGAAAGCTGAGTCGACGGTGCCTCTCGAATGCTGCCTAAAATGAAATCAAATTCTAAACAGCCTCTTCTCTAGAGAGCACTAATAAATTTAGTAACTATTAATAAACCAAACATTTGATTGGCACAAGGCAGTATATGGCTCCATATGTTTATATTTTTTACTGAGTAAATAGCTATTTTCTATCATAGAAGATCCAGAAGATTATGTTAAATCATTGGCTTTCTCCAAAAGATTTTCTTCTTGTGAAGCACGAAAAGACTGAAACTTTTCATTTAATTTCAACAAATATTGATGGCCTCTATATACCCGACACTATTAGGAACTGAACATACCATGGTGTGATAAACAGACATAATCCCTGCCCTCACAGAGCTTGCAGGGTTTCATCTTAAACAAGACCATTTCTTTTATAATGCACGTGAACTCCTAGATGGTAACTATATCTAGATATGAAAGGTTGTTTTGTGATGCTCAGGTCTCATCTTCAATTCTCAAACTTACTCAGTGTTCAGTTGACAAGTAAAGCTCCTACTTTATTCAGTTGATAAGTAAAGCTCCTCCTAACCTAGAGGTAAGGAGTCTCTTGTAATGTCCTTCCATAAGTGAGTTTATGCATGTATGCGTGAGCTGGCTAGGAATTTGAATTTGTGTGTTATGAATGAAGTGAGCAGGGACAGAGGAGTTTTAGAGGATGGTGGTTGTTGAAGAACAGCAACACTTAGCTCAACAATGGTGTTCAAGAGAAGAAGAATACAGAGTGTTAAAAGAGAGAAGAAATAAATTATTGAGAAGGGAGGAATTCAGAACAAACCACAGTTGGAAAAGAAAAACCAGACTGATAGAGACTTTGCTCCTAGAGAGCTGGAAATGCTTACACCCAAGTAGAAAATTAGTTGAAATTTTCCCTTAAACAGAAAAATAGTGGGAAAGAAACACATCCAGAAACTGTTTCCTCATTAACCTCGTTCTAGCTTAGGAGGGTAGAATTAGCAAGGTGAATTAGACAACTGAGAAGAGAGTAATTGACTTTATTGCTAGCAAAGAAGATGGATCAGACAGAAAGGGGCTAAACCTAGGAGGCTTGATACAGAAATACTGAACTGAGAAATCTGACTTACATAAGCAGGACCTAGCTAGACTGAAAACATTTCCTTGCGGCAGCTATATTTGTGTATTAGGTATGCTTACAAGTCACCTTGCATAGGCATCAATAGTTTTGTGACTTCAAGATAAGGAACCTGAGAGTATATTTATTCAATCAATATTTATTGGTAACTTACACATTGCTGGGTGCTAGAAATAGAATAATGAATAAAATAGAAACAGTCAAAACTTACATTTTAGTGGACAAAAACCAGACATTGAACAACTAATAACAAGTGGGATATGAGTTATAGGTAGTGTATAGGGTGCTCTGGGAATGAAGGAGGAGCTACCAGTCGAAGGTAGAGGAGAGAGGGCAATTCATTCATTCCTCTGGCCATTCAACAAATATTTGAGTCAGGTTCTGAGCTGTGTCCCAGACAGAGAAAGTAGGTGACGTTTTTGACAAAAGAGGCAACCGAAAGAGGACTGGCATGCAGAGTGACTCTCTGCCGGTGTGGACAGGTAGGCTACCCTCTGAAGAAGGGATAAAGGAGGAAGAGGTAGGTCTCAAGGTTTTGGCATGCTGGGCGCCCTGCCTGTTATTCACTGGTGGGAGCAGAGGCCTGGTCTTTGTCACCCTGCCCAGTGAAGGGGAGGGAAATGATCATGGGAAAGAGACCTCATTCTTGCTGAGGTTGCAAGAAACGGCAGCCTTGCCCTAGAAGCCCTCATCATGGGCATCTCATGAGAACAGCTTTACTTTCATTACAAGCTGTCTTTATGGTTCTGGCTGGTTGCAAAGTTCTAAATCATCTTGTTAACACATGCCCTGCCAAGTTGACTTATGCTTTCTCAAGCCTAAGTGCGAGCAAGTTCTTTCCATGAATCCAGGAAGGGCTCTTGTGGACTGCAAAATGGATGACCATGTGGTTAGGTGAGGGGATGAAGCCTCAGATCAACAGTGCAATGAGTTATCAGATTGGTATGGTATGCACAATTTTTGAGAAATGACTCAAGGTATATTTCAAGGTAATCCACAGAATACAAAAGCAATAATTTTAAGTATACCCCCACCCAGGGAAAGGATTCTGATTCCTATCCCTAGCACAATGACTAGCCCATAATGGACACTTGAAAAGGATCCTTCATTCTCAATTAATTATATGTACTTATAGTAAATCATCACCATCTGCTATTTGTAAACTAAAACCTGCACATGCACTGTATCAGAATCTTAAAACATTCTGATACTAGCTTCTTTTTCCTGTTACTATCCCTGAATAAAAAATGACTTTTATTGCTCATTTTAAAGTCATATAGGCAGGATCTAAAATTTTTTTAACTTTTAACACATAATTAGATTTCCTTTTACTAAATAAACAAAACAAAAGACCAATTCCCCCCTCCTAGGTTTTGAAAATTAATAGGTGTGATGGCTGATAGGTGAAGGATAAGCAGGATGCTTGGCTGTCTGTGTTGGCATACAAAATCAGTGAAGCTGTTCCTTCCTCAGTAAATGAAGAAACATTTTTTTTCCATGTAAAACATTCATCATTCACATAAACTGGGCTCTGGTAGAAGTGGTTTGACTAACCCAGTGAGACTGAATCCCGGTTTAGTTAAACTATAAAGGACCATCAGCAGAAGAAGTTTCCAGCTACAAGCAACAGAAAGAAGTCACACAGGGAGGGCACCCATGGCAGCTGTGAGGAGGGAGCTATAACCAGCAGATGGTGTGTGTTGATCCAAGGAAACTTCAGTTCTTCGTGGTCTGGCAAAAGGTCATGAGGTAAATTAAGAGCTAAGCTAGATTTCAGTCCCAGAAGACAGAAAAGAAAAAAAGAAACTCATTTTCCAGAAGTGGGGAATGAGCCAGGAGTGAGATCCCCACGGGAGAAGGCAGAAACCCACTTACTAGAGCTGGGGTCAGAGGCAGATCACCAGGAGTAGGGCTGACTGGACGTGGAACATTTGAGCTACTGACCTTGGCCCCAGTGAGTACCTGGGCCTGGAATGGGACTGATCCTACAGCTGGAGTTCCATATGGAACTCAATTTGTCAACTTTTCAAAGCTTCCCACTTCTTTGTTTTCACTTTATTACCATAGTTGATATGCACCATGCAAAATGTATTAGGCTGTTCTTGCAACGCCATAAAGAAATGCCTGAGACTGAGTAATTTATAAAGAAAAGAGGTTTAATTGGCTCATGGCTCTGCAGGCTGTACAGGAAGCATAACACCAGCATCTGCTTTTTGGGAGGCCTCAGGGAGCTTTTACTTATGAGAGAACGTGAAGGAGGAGCAGGCATCTCACATGGCAAGAACGGGAGGAAGAGAGTGGGTGGGGAGGTGCCACACACTTATAAGCAACCAGATCTCATGAAAACTCATTCACTATTGCAAAGACAGGGCCAAGTCATTAGGGATCTGCCCCCATGATCCAAATACCTCCCACCAGGCCCCACCTCCAACACTGAGGATTAATTCAACATGAGATTTGGGCGAGGACAAATATCCAAGCTACATCAAAAAGTTTCATAGCACCCATTGCTACTAACTTATTTATTTATTTATTGGAGATGGGGTCTTGCTACGTTGCCCAGGCTAATCTCCAACTCCTGGGCTCAAGTGATCCTGCTGCCTCAGCCTCCTGAGTAGCTGGACTACAGGTGTGTGCCACAGCACTCAGCTCTACTATTTTATAGTAGCTATTAAAAGATTCATATTTGCATGATATGAGTTTCTTTAAGGCGATTTTCAAGGTTTCATGTGCATCATTTCTTCTCAACATATTGTCAGATCCTTGCTAGACTATTATCTACAGTGCTTTGAGTAATTCATAGTTGAGTTAATGATTGTGGGTATACTGCATCACAATACTATTTGTATATTTGATTCACTCAAACATTATTAAAATTATTCTCTGAGGAATCGCCACACTGTCTTCCACAATGGCTGAACTAGTTTACACTCCCACCAACAGTGTAAAAGTGTTCCTATTTCTCCACATCCTCTCCAGCACCTGTTGTTTCCTGACTTTTTAATGATCGCCATTCTAACTGGTGTGAGATGATATCTCATTGTGGTTTTGATTTGCATTTCTCTGATGGCCAGCGATAATGAGCATTTTTTCATGTGACTGTTGGCTACATAAATGTCTTCTTCTGAGAAGTGTCTGTTCATATACTTTGCCCACTTTTTGATGGGGTTGTTTGTTTCTTTCTTGTAAATTTGTCTGAGTTCTTTGTAGATTCTGGATATTAGCCCTTTGTCAGATGAGTAAATTGCAAAACTTTTCTCCCATTCTGTAGATTGTCTGTTCACTCTGATGGTAGTTTCTTTTGCTGTGCAGAAGCTCTTTAGTTTAATTAGATACCATTTGTCAATTTTGGCTTTTGTGGCCATTGCTTTTGGTGTTTTAGACATGAAGTCCTTGCCCATGCCTATGTCCTGAATGGTATTGCCTAGGTTTTCTTGAACTGTAAATACCATTTGACCCAGCCATCCCATTACTCAGTATATACCCAAAGGAATATAAATCATGCTGCTATAAAGACACATGCACAAGTGTTTATTGCAGCACTACTCACAATAGCAAAGACTTGGAACCAACCCAAATGTCCAACAATGATAGACTGGATTAAGAAAATGTGGCACATATACACCATGGAATACTATGCAGTCATAAAAAAGGATGAGTTCATGTCCTTTGCAGGGACATGGATGAAGCTGGAAACCATCATTCTCAGTAAACTATGGTAAGGACAAAAAACAAAACACCACATGTTCTCACTCATAGGTGGGAACTGAACAATGAGAACACTTGGACACAGGAAATGGAACATCACACACCGGGGCCTGTTGTGGGGTGGGGGGATGGGGGAGGGATTGCATTAGGAGATATACCTAATGTAAATGACGAGTTAATGGGTGCAGCACACCAACATGGCACATGTATACATAGGTAACAAACCTGCACGTTGTGCACATGTACCCTAGAACTTAAAGTATAATAAAAAAATATATATAGAGAAAAAGAAAAAAATTATTTCTGTCACTAACACAATTACTACTATTTTGCTTTTTGGCCTCTAAGTTAGTAATATTGCTACATACATGTGTTTTGGAAATAATTCATTTAGTGTCAAACTGGCAGAAGTATCAGAAACATCCTAATTTCATTCAGCTAATTTCGTTATTCCAGAAAATTAGGCCAAAGAATGTAACAAAAGCTTTTTTTCTGGGAGTATTTTTAAGTAACTACTGGATCCTCAAGTATATCTTATTAGAAGTCTTTAATGATTTGGAGTTCTTTAAATAAGAATTTCTTTGAAGTTCAGGGAAGCCTTGATTAACAACAACAAAAAAAATTCCTTAGAAGATATGGCCTGGGCCATATCCACCATTTTATACTTGGCTTGCTTGTTTTTACTTAAGCATCAAGAACAGAGAAACAAATCCACTGCTGGCTATTGGGTACCTGCTCAGTGACTTCAATTTAACTTCGCAATCATCTAGTCTAGTCTATGCAGTGGACCAACTCCCTTTTCATTAGCTTCACGGTGAAGGCACTGTAGTTGGACTCCTCTGGATTGAAGAAATGTAAGATTAAAGGAAGATTATACCGCTGAGAAATGTTTAAACAAAACATATTGTTTTAAGATAAGAACTCATTGATTCATTTTGAGTTTTTATCTAGGATAGTGAAAAGATAAACTGAGTAAACATGAATTCATTTGTACTTCTATCAAATGGAATCCCACACTATATGCCAGACAGGTGGCCTTCCAGCACCTCTTCTTATTAGTTGCTGCTTACCCTTTTGAGTGATAATTACATATGACAACACGTGTACTGAAAATACTAACCCATATGAACTAATCTCATCAGGTGGCATATTCCTCCACCTTGCCCCAACATGGAAAAGCAAAACTAGTTTTCTGTTATCACTTTGTGCAATAGCCAAATCCTTACTGTCCACTCTGCTTATTTAAGCTTCTGCCAGTCAACCATCCCTGCCTCACCTACTTTATCTCTGTCTTCTACTGACTCCAGAGGCATTCATCTCTGCTTGTTTAAGACTCTGTCACCTTGTGCAGTCTGCCCTTCCACATAAGTTCTACCATCTTGATATGTAACATCAGAGACCCTGTGGACAACCTCTGCTACACTCTAGCTTAAGAATTTCTTGACCATCTGAACTCTCCTTTCACCTTCACTTCACATTAGTCCACACATTTTCATGACGACATCTTAATGTTTTCATCACCCAGAACAGCTGTACCTCTGAAATCTTCATCTTGAGTAACCTCCTTCTCCAAAAAGAATCTTTTGATTCTTAGAAGTGTTTTTTTTTGTTTGTTTTTTTCATTTCTTTATTCCCTCTACACCTGTTCTTCGACTTCACTGAAAACCACTCTTTTTTTTTTGAGACAGAGTCTCACTCTGCCGCCCAGGCTGGAGTGCAGTGGCGCAATCTTGGCTTATTGCAACCTCTGCCTCCTGGGTTCAAGTGATTCTCCTGCCTCAGCCTCCCAAGTAGCTGGGACTACAGGCGGGCACCACCATGCCCAGCTAATTTTTTTGTATTTTTGGTAGAGATGGGTTTTCACCATGTTGGCCAGGATGGTCTTGATCTCCTGACCTGGTGATCTGCCCGCCTTGGCCTCCCAAAGTGCTGGGATTACAGCCGTGAGCCACTGTGCCCGGCCAGTCACTCTATTCTTACTTTACCTTTCTTTTATATCTTCTATCCAGCATACATCCTGCGGTGCCATCCCTGAAACCATCATCTCACCAAAGTATTTCATTCCCTTGCCCCCTGCAAATGAGCCTACCCTGAATTGATCCAGCTGCCTTCCTTTTCCCTTCCAACTCTAGTCTATCTAATAATGTTTTTTATATGTGTGTATGTTTATTTACTGTCTCCTTTACTGTTGTAAGCTGTGAGCAGGGACATTGTGTTGCTCACTCTGCGTTTAGGTGCTAGGTATCCTTAGCATCTAAAACAGTGCTGACAATATCTGTTGAAGCTATTATCGGTGATGCTGGAGAAACCCCACAACTGCCTGGTTTAATGCCATTTCAAGTTATAGCCTTCTACTTCAACAGAGCCATCAATTCTGTGTGCATGGCCCACTCCTCACATGGACCCTTTCCAGTCTTCATACTCTCCTTACTTACTTTCTCTACCAGCTCACTCCCAGGGGGAGATTTTTGCTTGTTACTTCACAGAGGCAACTGGATGATGACCCATTCAGCTTCCTGTCCCTCCCAGCTTCCAAACATATTTGCATTTCAGCCATCTTGGCTTCTTTCTCCCTAGTATTAAATAAAAGGGGGAGGAGGAGGCCATCCTTTATCTCGGAATCATCCTATATTCTTTTCTCTGGATATACATCCTCGTTTACTTCCCCTGGACAAAATCCATCAATTTTCCAGCTGATCTTCACCTGAACCTTCAATGTCTTCCTTTCTGCTTTCAACATTTAGCCTACTCAATCTCTCAGCTGTGCTTAATTCCAATGATCACTCTAATTTTGGACATCTGCTCTTCCATTTGCTTTGGTGATTTTACACTTCGCTCATTTTCCTTCTACCTCTCTGATTACTTCTTCTCGGTTTCTTTTGGAGTTTCTTCCTCTTCTCGTTTTTAAATGTTGCTTTATGTGATGCAATTCGGGGTTCTCTTCTCCATTTCCTCCCTAGGAAATCTCAACCATATCATCCACCTTCCCTGGACTCTACCACATCGAATATGTACCAGTATCTCAAATTTAAACTATCTCAAAGTGAACTCTTCACTGCATTGGTCCCAGCCTATCACCCAATAAGCTCTGCTTCAGTGCTCCCTAGCTTGATGAACGGCTGACTTATCACCCAATTTACCAAGCCAGAAACTTGAGTTACCTTTTCCTCACTTCCTTTTCACAACCTCACCTATTTACAGAAACATTGTGCCTTATGAATTCTACTTCCCAGTAAATATTTCTCAAATCTGTCCATTTCTCAGCCTGGGCAACATGGTGAAACTCCATCTCTACAGAAAATTACAAAACGGGGTGTGGTGGTGCATGCCTGTAATCCCAGCTACTCAGGAGGCTGAGGTGGGAGGATCGCCTGAGTGTGGGGAAGATGAGGCTACAGTGAGCTGTGATTGTGCCATTGAACTCCAGCCTTGGTGACAGAGTGAGACCCTGTCTCAAAACAAACAAACAAACAACAGCAACAACAACAAAAACTGTTGCCATTCAAATCCAGGCAACTATACTACTCATCCAAACAAGTGCAGTAGCCCAATTTCCTGCCCACAGCCATTCTTTATTTCTAGTCAGTGATCTTTCTCAATAATTCTGATAAAGTCATGAGCCATTTAAAACCCTTCCTTCTGTGACTTCCCACCGCTACTAGAAGGAAGTGCATTCACTTTAATACAGACCACAAAATCCAACTCCTACTTATTTCTTTTGCCAACAGTGAACACTTCTCCTTCTTGCCTCCACTCTCATATCTTCATACACACCCTCTATGACAGCCTTACAGATATTCTTTCAGTTTCTCAGTCTTGCCAAGCTCTCTCACACACCAGGAGCACTGAAATGTTACTCCTTTGTTTGGGTAAATCTTTGCCTCCACTTTACCAGGCTTGAGCTAGACAGCAGCCAATCTTGACAATGTCACACACCCGTATTTAAAATCCCTTAGATGTCCCCTGCAACATTTTAATTTTATTCATTTTCTATAGACGTCAGGAGATAATGACGTCTTGCCTCCATCTTGCATACAAACTATGCACGTGCTCTCCTCTGCTACCATTGGTTGGGCAATCCAACTATTCTTCAGAACGTAGCGGATGATGTGGGACTGCTTTCCCGGCCTCATTGCTATCACTTTAGCTGCTCACTCCCAGACCCTCTCTGGTTTAGGTGCTCCTCTCTCAGGGCACCTGTAGCACACAAATCTTCTTATCACCATCATAGCACTTATCAAACCATATGGTAATTTTGTTTATGTCTGTCACACTGACCAGATTTTCATTTTCCTGAGGGCAGGGGGTATTTTAGTTCGTATTTCCAATGTCTAGTTTTCAATGTTTAGAAGGTGCTTGATTAATGCTTTTGTGGAAAAAAAAAAATGAATGCCAGGTATGGTGGCATGTGCCTGTAGTCCCAGCTGCTTGGGAGGCTGAGATGTGTGGATTGCTTGAGTCCAAGAGCTTGAGGTCAGCCTGGGCAACATAAGGAGACCCTGCCTCCAAAAAAAATAAAAAATAAGATTAAAAAAATTAATTAACTAATGAATAGATAAATGAATAAATGAATGAATGGAAGAGGGAAAAAGTTGTTCTAATGTCTCTACAGAAATATCATGCCTGCATTACACTGGGGAAATTTAGGAAGACATTCCAGGTTCAGCTTGTCCACGATAAGCAGAAAATCAGGCTCAGTGTCTCTCCTCTCTAACTTAAAGTCTTCACTGAGCACACAGTCTGAAATTGAACCTGTTAAAGCAATCAGTTGGTCAATATGTACCTTCTTTTAAAAATGCAAATATCTAGGCAATTCCTATATCCCTTAACATCTATTCATTTACTTAAATTGCTTTTCCTCCTAACACATAACAGAAACTACTCCACTGAAGAAATGGAAACTTTGTGTGCCCAGGAAGAATAGAAGGTTCAGTAGTACGGATACATTTCAAAAGCTTCCCAAATCATTGTAATAAGCAGCCATATTTGAAAATCACTATTCTTCAGTGCTTCTCAACCTAATTTTCAGATCACCTGAAGAGGCTACTGAAAGTGCAGCCGCAGATTCAGTAGGTCTGAGGCGGGGCCTAAGACTCTGCATTTTTGCACATTCTCAGCGGCTGCTGCTGTTGTTGGTCCATGGACCACGCATTGAATACCAAGGATCTAGTCATTCTCCTGATGCAGACCTCTGACTTACTTACTTTTAGGGATTAATCAGAGGTGAGAAAAGGGGTACTGGCAAGGGTGAGTGCAGATTAGCTAGGTTTGCAAACTAAGGTGTCCCTGTTGGCAGGTTTTTCTTTACAGAAAACACAGATTCAAGTGTTCATTTCTGATTGTGCTCATTCTAATTGATTCAAAGCCTGAACTGTCACCCCCATGCTAAGACAGAGCACAGCAATCATATAAAATGTTGTTAATAAAGGAGGACACATTTTTATTTGAGAATATGTAAAATGTACCACATTCTCTCTTTTCTTTCTCTTTCTGGCTACAACTTCCTCTTTAAAAATATACTGTTCACCTTTTGATTTGATTTTTATTTGAATCTCAATAAAAAAATTTTTAATAGTACATTTGTAATTTTCATGAAATAAGCTGTTATATGAATCATATCTATGCATTACACCTATGGTGCATCTCCCTGAAGCACATGTAACATGAAATAGGCTGTCGTTAGTCTTTGCTGTTTCCCTGTAAAATGAGACACTTTTAATTCCAATTTTGTAGATAACGAAAATGAAATGCAGAAAGCTGAACTGACTTAATTAGGATCACATATCAATAACACAGGATGTGGCCAAAACTTACATCCCAGATCTCCCATGCTAAAAGTTGGCTTAGTGGAAAAAGAAGCAGTAAGCTTCCAAAAATTGTGCCTCCGTTACTGATAACACTTGCATCTCTTTGAAATAAAGTTTATAATTTAACAGCCCTTCTCCTGCACATATCAGTTGTTGGAATTTATATTCTATTCATCTGATTATTAACCTACCTTCTTCCTAAAATAATTCAAAGTGGCCTTAGAGGGATACATAAAATAAACTAATATACATTGTATGAGAAAGAAAAGAGGAACAGGAATAAAGCTGATGCAGCAAGTTTATACAAAGAAGTCCTATAATTTCAAGTTAAATTCAAATTTGGCTCTTGACTTTCTTTTTTCATTTTTTCAATTTTTTTTTTTTTAGACAGAGTCTCACTCTGTCGCCCAGGCTGAAGTGCAATGGCAAGATCTCAGCTCACTGCAAACTCCACCTCCCGGGTTCAAGCAATTCTTGTGCCTCAGCCTCCCGAGTAGCTGGAATTACCGGCGTCCACCACCACGCCCAGCTAATTTTTGTATTTTTAGTAGAGGCAGGGTTTCACCATCTTGGCCAGGCTGGTCTTGAACTCCTGACTTTGTGAGCCACCTGCCTTGGCCTCCTAAAGTGCTGGGATTATAGACGTGAGCCAAAGCGCCCGTCCTGGCTCTTGACTTTCTATCAGTTACGGTGAAAACGGAAACATCTCACAGCACCCGTGTGAAAAACCAACACATTTTTCCAGAAGCAGGAACTGCTAACTGCTCTGTGGTAGACCAAGTGGTCTGGCTTTGATCCAGATGGCTGATACACCTGGATACATATGTCTTTGACTTCCTCTGTAAGTGAAACCCCAGGGGGTAAAAACAGGGCTTCCAACACCTAATCCTGAAATAATTTTAACTTCCCAGTTGATTTACTATTTCCAGAGACTTTTCATCAATATATTGCTAATATAATTAAATAATAGAGGCTCACTCAAACTAAAAAGCTTGAGTTTATTTACGGAAGATTTGAAAACTACATTGAAAACTACATATAATCATTTAAACTGCAAAAATGGAACTCAATGGACTCAACATACAATAGCACACATAAGATCAAAACATGAGATAACTATGTAAAAATGGACATTGGAGAGATGGGGGAAAGAATGAAGGTGAATTTTTGTTTGCTTTTTTTTTAACGGCTTTGGGTTATTAATTTGTATACCATAAAATTCACCTGATTAATTTTTGGTAAATTTATACAGTTGTGCAACCATCACCACAATCCAATTTACACTTGATCTTTAGCCAAAAGGCTGAGAATCTGTCACAGTCCAATTTTAGAACACTTCCATTACCCCAAGAAGTCCCCTTATGCCCATTTGCAGCCAATCCCTGCTTCATCTCCAGCCTCAGGCAATCAATATTTGTCTTCTGCCCCTATAGTTTTGCCTCTTCTAGAAATTTCATATAAATTGAATTTTACAATATGCAGTTTGTGTCTGGCTTATTTCACTTAGCATAATGTTTCTGATGTTTATCTACACCACTGCACATAACAGTAGTTTGCTCCTTTTTATTGCTGTGTGGTATCGTAGTTTATAGCTATATGGCATTTTGTTTATTCACCTGTTAATATATATTTCGGATATTTCCATATTTTGGCTTTTATAAATTATTTATAAAAACAGCTTTATGCTGTAATGAACAATCACAAAGAAATCCTTGTGACGATATGTGTTTTCATTTATTTTAAGTAATACCTAGGAGTAGAATTGCTGGGTTGTATGGAAAGTGTATATTTAACATTTTGTAAAAACTGTCAAACTGTTTTCCAAAATGTTTCTATCATGTTGATCCAGATGTACTAAAATTTACATTCCCACCATTAATGTATGATGATTCAGTTTCTCTGCATCCTCACTCACAGTTGGAACTATCTTTTTCACTGTAGCCTGTGGTGGTTAATTTTAGGTATCAGCTTGACCAGGTTAAGAGATACCCAGATAGCTGATAAAGCATTATTTCTAAAGCATTATTTCTGGGTGCATCCGTGAGGGTATTTATGGAAGAGAGTGGCATTTGAATCAGTGGACTGAGTAGAGAAGATCCACACTCAACCACCATTGTGGCTGAGCATCATCCAATCTGTTGAGGGCCCAGATAAAACAAGAGGCAGAGGGCGGGGAAATTCTCTGTTTCTTCTGGAACTGGGACATCCACCTTCTGCTGTTCTCAGACATCAGAACTCCAGGTTCCTGGGCCTTTGGATACTGAGACTTTATATACATATACCATTGGTTCTGTTCTCTGGAGAAGGCCTCACTAATATGTGGCCCGTCTAGGATGTTTTGAACAGAAAGAATGTATTCTAGTTTTCAGTCAGTTCAGAAATAGGATCAAAACAAGCCACCACTGGCCCCCGACAAAATCTCCTTTTCTGAATGGTCTTAAAGATGAAAATTTACAGGATTCAAAAGCTTGTGCAACATTCTCCTTACGGTTTTTTAAATTGCGTATTTTTCAATTTCCTTCAATTAATCTATTTTATCAACTTGAGCTTCATATCACATCAAAGGCTTACCAGAAAGCACCTTGCTACCCCATGGATTTGCTTATGAGTAGGACAAAACAGGATCCTTCAACTACAGAGGAATCTTTCTGTATCTCTTATTCTAAAATGTTAAATGTCAAACCAGGATTCTCACCCCAGCCTAAGCTAGTTTGTATCCACCCCCTCTACATGTAGATAATTTCTGTAGCTGTAAAATAAACCTTTGGAGTACCACTTAGCTTACCAGGCATTGCTAATTTTCTTTCCCTTTAACTGCTTAGTTCAACTTATGTATGTTTTCAATTTCTTGACCATTTGTTAAAAAATGATGGTGTACTACTTGCTTAAAGTTTCCCTGGAGGGTAAAAAACACATGTTATATATTTGTGTATTTATCATATAATTGATTCCCTTTCTTGGAAAGGATTTGATTGACAGATGCTAATTTTGACTGGATAAATGTAAGGTAATATCCCTACACAATTTTCACGAGAATTGTGCCAGGGAAGCCACCCAAAGCAAATTGCCACATGCCACATTTAAACTAACAAAGGTGTGCTTCAGTGGTCTTCCTACTAAGATATCTACTGCTTTCTTATTCCATGAAGGATTTTTTCCAAACTTAATTACATAATGAAATAGCCTCATTTCCTACACTAAAAGGCTGCTACAGGGCCAGTAGCCCCCATGAGTTAGCCATCAGTCCTTCCTGTATTTACCTAATTGTGCTGTTTTTCTTCATGGAGGTTTCAAGGTGTTAACAGGCAAGAAGGCAGAGATGCCTTGTTGCAGCCAGGAAAAGGCTAGCTGTTGCCAAGATACATCACCTAGGGCATCACCATGATCTGGCCCTTGCAGACATTTGCAAGCTTCATTTCAGTTCAAGGGTCATAGCTCAAAGCACACAAATCTTATTATTAAATCAGCATGTGCATACAGTAGTCTCCCCCATATCTGTGGTTTCACTTTCCATGGTTTGTTACCCATGGTCAACTACAGTCCAATATATTAAATAGAAAATTCCAGAAACAGTCAACTCATATGTCTTAAATCATGCACCATTCTGAATAGCGTGATGAAAGTCACGAAGGAGCCTTCTCCATTATTATCATATCAACTGTTGCAGGATGACAGTGTTTGTGTTCAAGTAACCCTATTTTACGTAATAATGGCCCCAAACCATAAGAATAGTGATGCTGGAATAATGTTACAATCGTTCTATTTTTTATTAATTATTGTTATTAATCTCTATGTCTAATTTATAAATTAAACTTTATCATAGGTATGTATATGGAAAAAATATAGCATATATAGGGTTCACTACTGGTTCAGTCCAGTGTCAGGCATCCACTGAGGTCTTGGGGGATCCTCAGAGGATAAGAAGGGGACTGCTGTGCATTATCTCACCATGCTGAAAATATCTTTCAAGTAACAGAATGCCACCTCTCCTGGTATTAATAATTAAGTAATCATCAAAAGTTTTCTTGGTATGTGCAGAATTAGAATAAAAGGAGTGGACAGTTCTGAGAGGTGTTTCATCCAGGTCTTGACGTTCTACAAGCCTGTCTGTCAAGGCTGCCATCAACAAATATGCAGTGTACAACCTGCATGACTATACAGGTGGAGGTGGTCCCACTTTCTCTTGTAAACTGTATTGATCACGTCTTAGCTTGGCTTCTCTGGCCTCTGGATAATTTAGGACCACACATCTAACATATGCTTCTGCAGAACCCTCAATTCTCTGTTGTATTTTTTTTTTTGGAGATAGAATCTTGCGCTGTCTTCCAGGCTGGAGTGCAGTGGTGCAATCTTGGCTCGCTTCAGCCTCTGCCTCCTGGGTTCAAGCAATTCTCCTCCCTCTGGGATTATAGGCGCGTGCCACCATGCCTGGATTTTTGTATTTTTAGTAGAGATGGGGTTTCACCATGTAGGCCACGCTAGTCTTGAACTCCTGACCTCAAGTGATCCACCCGCCTTGGCCTCCCAAAGCGCTGGGATTACAGGCATGTTACCATATAAGGCAACATATTCAGAGGCTCTGGGAATTGGGTGTGAATATCTTTGAAAGGCCATTATCCTGCCTACCGTTAAGAGGGAAGCATTGATAACATTTTGAGACCATTTAAACCAGTAGTACCCAGTCATAAGTGACTGTGCTGCCTGCAGGGGACATTTAGTAATGGCTAGAGGCATTTTTTGGTTGTCACAACTAGGAGAGGACTGCTACTGGACATCTAATTGGTAGAGGCCAGGGATGCTGCTAAATATCCTATAATACACAGAATAGCACCCACAACAAAGAAAAATCTAGCACAAAAATATCAATAGTGATTGAGTTGAGAAACCCTGATTTAAAGCACAAGATTCCTTGAAATCTAAGTTAGGGAGGTTACAATGCAATGGAAATCAGTTTCAGGATTTAGACTTACATGGAAAAGTCTGCAAAATCACATACAAGTTCTATAACTCTAAGTTTTTGACAACCTTATAGGGTAAATAAGTGATGAATAATACTTTGAAGCATTTTGATCCCTGCCTTAAGTTGTTATTTCTTAAGTGGTATTTGTTTTACTTTAGGTCTGGTGTAATCTTTCATACTGATGCATTACACATATAGGCAAGTTAATTTGAAGTATATATAAACATCATTTTATGTACATCATAAATATTTAAATCCTAGATGCTCAGATTTAAAATATGTAACACCAAACAGATTTGAAACAGCCTTCTGCAATATTTTACTTCTGTCTTGGTATGGCTTGACTTCTATTCCTTGACTTCGAAGAATCAAAGAGAAAAGTACATTTGCTGTGACATTCCCTTCCACTGGAAGAAAGGTTCAAGTTGGGGCCATCACCTTCCACATAATGTAAGCACCCTGAGTGTCAATACTTGCTTTTCCCATTCTCAAGAATTTCTGAGCTCAGGTTTCAACCTACCCACTCTCTTAAAGTGACCTATAGACTTGCTGGTAAGATATTTTATATTTTTTTCAACACTTCTCTTTTCATATTTCTTTCTTTTCTTTTTTTTTTCTTTTTTTTTTTTTTTGAGATGGAGTTGCACTCTCTTTGCCCAGGCTGTAGTGCAATGGCGCAATCTCGGCTCACCGCAACCTCTGCCTCCTGGGTTCAAGCGATACTCCTGCCTCATCCTCCTGAGTAGCTGGGATTACAGGCATGCGCCACCACACCTGGCTAATTTTGTATTTTTAGTAGAGATGGAGTTTCTCCATGTTGGTCAGGCTGGTCTTGAACTCTCGACCTCAGGTGATCTGCTCGCCTCAGCCTCCCAAAGTGCTGGGATTTCAGGTGTGAGGCACCATGCCCAGCCTTCTCTTTTCATATTTCTTTTTCTTTCCATCTACTCTACTCTTGCCACTCTTCTTTAATACTTGCTTTTGTCCAAGATTTCCTCTAGGGTTTTCCTAATTTGCAACAACTTCTAAAAGCAATAGTTGTATTTTTCTGTGGCAGAAAAGATTTCCTAACCAGCAGAAGACTGCGTGTGTGTGTGTGTGTGTGTGTGCGAGTGTGTGTGTTTATGAGTATGAAGAGTATCCATGAGGGTGTGTGTCATCTTATTTATTCTCCTAGGAAGAATAGTAACTACCAATGTGAACAAGTATTCTAATGGCTTGTGAACTAACAGAGCAGAATGAAGAAAAATATACAGCTATACAGCAACCTTGTTTACCACTGAAGTTATTTCTATTGTATACATTTTTCTGCCAAGATACATCCTGCAAGGTGTTTTACATTTGGTTTGATTTCTAAGCTACAATTAAAGGATACAGGTTAAATACATTTTAGTGAGTTGAGACTTGCCAAACACTATTTAAAAATCATATCTCTAAATATTAAGTCACATTTAAGATTCCAGATTCTGAATGTCACATTGCTCCTTGCGAGGAAAAACCTGCCTGGATCTCTGAGGCAAAATCACTTGTCGTTTATAGAAATACGCCTACCTAGTCAAAAAATCCAGTTTCTTCGAAAATAAAATTCAAGGAAAAGAAGAGAAAAAGGAAAAATAGTGAGAGAAGAGATAATCTATAGATTAAGATACCAAAGAGACATGTCAAGTGTATTAAAGACAGAGGAATTAACCCTTAGTAGTCAATATGTAAGTGGAAGTTTGCCAAAACAGGACAGCCTGAGCATATAACAGGGTGGCTGGTAGACAGAGGAAGCATAGGAGGATCTGGGGAGGAAGTAAATGTTAACTTTGACCACTTGGGCACATGCTGACTTTTGCACATGACCACGGAGATCCCCCCAGCCAAGGTACCTGTGCAGCCATTTCCCTGAGGAATAAAGAAACTTTGTTTTTGAGAAAAACTTACTATGTTGAGCAGCAAATGGCTAACATATAAATCAAGTCTCCCTCACGCTCCCCACATCACATCTCAGGGTGTCTAGCCATTGCACTTGTGACCCAGAGCAAAAAAACCCATCAAAAAACAATACAAAAAAAAAATCAAAGGGCACACATTCGGGACATTAGATTATAACCTAGAATTGCCAGATATTTTCCTGTCATTTTTTGGCAAAGTTCAGTGAATAACAAAAATCCAAGTAAAGAATATCCAAGGCTGGGTGCAGTGGCTCATGCCTATAATCCTAGCACTTTGGGAAGACAAGTAGGAGGATCACTTGATCTCAGGAGTTCAAGACCAAGCCTGGGCAACATAGTGAGACCCTGTCTCTACAAAAAAAGTAAAATAAAAAAAAACCTAGCCAGGAATGGTGGCAGGTGCCTATAGTCCCAGCTACTCAGGAGGCTCAGGTGGGAGGGTGCCTTGAGCCCAGGAGATCAAGGCTGCAATAAGCTGTGATCACACCACTGCACTCCAGCCTGGATGACAGAGCAAGATCCTGCCTCAAATAAATAAATAAATAAATAAAATTAAAAATAGCCAGCAGAAAATGGTTAAAATTATTTGGAGCAGTTTATTTATTTCTTATAAGACACATAGATGTTAAAAGGAGGTTTAGAATCTCTTGTTAAAGGGCACAAACATTGTGTTTATATCCCAAGGTGCTGCCCTCAGCTACCACCTTCCTTCTCTTCTTGAAGAAAGAAGAAATACTCCCATTTTCACCACACTCTAATTGATGGGATTTATATAGCTTCATACCCTTCTCTGTTTTCTGCTCTTATTTTTCTTCTCTTCTAATCATTGATGTTGTCTTAAGTTTAGCCCTTGAACCTCTTCTCTTCTTTTGAGAACTCAAATACTCCCAAGGCTTCCACTATCACTCCTAAACTGAGAGATCCCAAATCCAAATTCCAGCATCTTAAACCTCATCTCTACCTTCCTGCTGTCTTTTCTCATGTGGCTGTTACCCATGGCTTAGAACAAACACATCCACATCTGCCTCATAACCTCTCCATTTCTGTGTGGGCTGCCTCCTTCTCTTTAGTCCCTTGGGTTTTAAAACTTGGCATCATTCTCAACTCATTCATTTATTTAGCAAGTCAGTTCTATTGAGTCACCCAATTCTCCCTCCCCATTATCTCAATAGCACTCTTATCTCACCACAGGCCAACCTCTTTAGCTTACGCTTGGAGTACAGAAGCAGCCCCCACCTGCCTGCCCTCCTTTTCACTCAATCCATCCAATCTCACATTCCCGGAATCATCTTTCACCTTTGGCCTGATCACTCCTTTGTTCAAAAATATCTGTTTCTCCTGTATTACAATATCAAGGCTAAACATGGATTTTCAGGGTTCTCCATAATGTGCCCTTCTATCAAGCGTACACTTTTACTACTTCTTAATAACATAGTTTATTTCTGTTGTGTTTGGAATTCCCTCTTCTGCACCGCCACATCTAAATTCTAGCCCTACTTCAAGGTTCTTCCCAAATTTAAGGCTCATGCCTGTAATCCCAGCACTTTGTGAGGCCGAGGTGGGCAGATCACCTGAGGTCAGGAGTTTGAAACCAGCCTGACCAATATGGTGAAACCCCGTCTCTACCAAAAATACAAAAGTAGCCAGGCGTGGTGGTGGGCACCTGTAGTCCCAGCTACTTGGGAGGCTGAGGCAGGAGAATCGCTTGAACTCAAGAGGCAGAGGTTGCAGTGAGCCGAGATCATGCCACCGCACTCCACTCCAGCCTGGGTGACAGAGCGAGACTCCATCTCAAAAAAAAAAAAAAAAGAAGAAGTTTCTTCCCAAATTTTAACTTCTCCATCTAGATTTACATGCCTACATCTCACTCCCTTCTTCTCACCTACCTAGTGAGCTGCACTGAGAAATTTAACACAATGATACGAATCTTAACATTTCATATGTGTTCATTCTCTTTCAACTACATGGCAAGCTCCATACATAGCGATATAGTTTTCTATTGCCCTGCTATACAGCCCAGGGCTGAAAATAGTAATATATTTTTCAGAGTAGACAAGCTAATTAATCTACTACTTAAATATATTTTTATTTCCATTGATTACAGAGCCAGACACATAAATAATTGATCTACAATGAATAAAAGTGTAAACAAAGCAAATTAAGATTAGCATTTAATTTTAAATATTATACATCAGTTGTACAACTATTACACATAAAAACCATTTCTTACCTGATTTTATGCAGTCTGATGACTTGCAAATACCATCTAGAAAAAGGAGAGAATATGCATAAATATTGGCAACACATATTTTAAAATTTCTATTTTTCTTCTGTTCTTTTAAAAACTGCCAATTAAATAAGCAATTTCTTAAAGCAAGAACTAAAAACTGAACATTATATATCATTGTCAGTGGTTAGAAAAAATATAAGAAAATAAAATAGGTAAAATCTAAATTTAAAATTTTGATTATGAAGAAAAATGTGTTATTATATCTTCTCTACCAACTAAGCCCTAGGCCTATTAAATTGAAATAATCAGTTGTTTTTGCTTGGTAATCATTTTTTTTAACCATTAAACAATCAATCTTTTTCAATCCTTATTGTAAAAAACTTCCAAGACTCAAATTAAATTTGTTTAATTCCTGTGAAGCCCTTTAGAATTTCAATGACACAACAAAAGTTGACTAATGACTATTACTAAAGCTGGCCATAAAATTGTGTATATTTTAATCAAATAAAACCATACTTTAGATTCCTCATAAGTAAGCATGAGCGCACTAAATATACTTGCAATGAATAACTTAGCTCAAACATAAAAGGCACTGTACTTCAAAGTTAATTGTTTTGACATACTGATGTTACATTTTATAAACGAATCTCTTTGTCAGTCTTTAAGTACCTCTATCCTTAACACATTTGTTGGATAGATGGTAAAAGCATGGAGGAAGATTTCCTTCTCTTTTGCATTTACGGATGCACAGGTGTGGGAGTAGCTCACCATCGTAGGTTGCATAGAGTGCGATCATTGTCACAGCTATGATGGTGAGGAGCAGGACAAGGACCGAGAGGCTGATCTCCAGCGGGGTCCATCGCTGTTTCTTCTTTGGCTTTGGAGTGTTGATATCAGTTATATCCATCTGACTTTCTGATTTGCCCATCACCTAAAATCTGCAAAAAATGAAAACACTAATAATGAAAAACAAATAGATAAAAAAGAAAATGTCCAAATGCTTAAAGTGGCTGGATAAAAGTAAAAGGCTCAGTTATTTTAAAATAGAAATACATTTTTGCTGTTGAGAAGTCAAAATTTTGTTGCTGAATGCAAAGAATATAGAGCCAAACGAATTTGACAAGTCTCAGTCACAACCTTTTGTTTTTTGTTGCTGTTGTTTTGTTTTGTTTTGCTTTGATATATCACTGAAAATCTCAGCAAAATTAGACAGTAAGACTTGGTTAAATACTCAAGTAGGATTAATTCAGCAGTTTATAAGCAAATAATTGCTGTACCATCATTAAGAAAGTTTTAAACTCACCCTTTTGAACTCTGGACTAACATCAAAGGTTAATTTTATATCTTGCTCCAGTGGCTTCCTTTATAAGCTCAAAAACCAATGACTAATACCTTGAGGTTTTGACTAAGCAATAATTTGAAATATTAATATAGATAAACAGCAAAAGGAATGAACACATGAAGTAGTTTATTTTAGTCATAAAAACAACTTTTATTTTTACAGTTCAAAATTACTACTACTACTGATACCAGTATCTATTAACTGGTTAGACAACATTCTGAAAATGGTCACTCACTGTACCAAAAGATACCTGAATATCCAACTTAACCACACCCAATCCCATTTAAGAGGGGAGTAAGGGAGACAAGTAAACAAAATAGTACAAAAAGTTACCAAGTTGATACTTGTAGTCCTGTATAAAGCAGGGTATGCAAAAACATACCTGTATTCTTAAAATCTTTCACCTCAACTGGAGATGTGTTAGAAACTTTAAACCAAAAAGTGGACACTGCCACAGAATAGAATAAAGAATTAGGAAACTGAGGCACAGAGAAGTCAGGCAACGTGTTCAAGACTACACAACTCGTCAATATTCTTTGTAAAGAACACATTTGGTCACTGTTCAAAATAAAGCTGTATCATCATGCAGTAAAAGCTAATTTAGATCTCACTGTAGAAATGTAGGGGGAAAATTAAGGGGATATAAGCCTAAATATTAAATTTCATCAGGGGCCTAGTGACACTTTATCAGTCAGTCTCCAAGGATTAGAACACACAATTTCCATTTTTCTGCATGACTGTATAAAAGAACATCTTAAACTAGCAGATTCGCTGTTTATAGCTCAATACAAATTGCTCTTAGAATTTGGTCCCTGGATGAAGTGGCGACTCAGCAATGCTCTTATAGTTAAAGATCTTTGTTGAACACACACAATTCTCTAAGGGTGTGTTTTGTGGAAACTGAGGCATAGGAGAAAGAAGAAACATATTCTACATTTGAAGTATGGTCTGGGAGACCCAGCAAAAAACTAGAAATTAACCTTCCCAGTGAATTATTAATAAGCGAACCACAGCTAGACCTTGAAGTTCTGGATACAAAGTCTTAAACATGCTGTCCCCTTGATTACATGAGGCTATAAGCAAGGACAGACTATCAAATAAAAATATTTTATTAGACAATGAAAACCGTGTCTGCTCAATAAAAGTGGAATGTAATGTACCTGAATGTTAAAATGTCTTACTTAATGGTTATGTAAGGCATGCTGGCTTAGTCTCACCACCCCTGGGGTTATGATATGGAATTGCATTGATTGTAGTCCTATTTTAATAGTGTATTGGTTGGGCAAAGAAAAGAGGGGAACAAATTTAATAATACTTTGGACACCTTACAGAGAGGTAAACAATAATGATTCTCGCAGTCTCCCCATGTTTCATGACTGTCCTAAAGAACATTTGAATGTTAAGCACATTTGCTAAAGTATTTCCCTTTCCTGAATATTGTTCCCCCTGCATATTTCAGAAGACAAGGTAGAGAAATGTTTTACTGGTACAAAATGACTTTTTTTTTTCTTAGTTCTTCCTTAGAAATGACAGTCCGTGTCCCTGTAAAGTAAAGCGATGGGGTGAACCAGTGCAGCCTCAGGGTTAAATTACAGGTGCTCTGTGGAAACTCCATGCCTTGTGGTGTAGTAAAGCTAGTGGATAAGCATTTCTCTCTCCCTGTAAGTTACTTTCCCTTGGCTTCTCCTCCTTACCCTTGAGACTGGGTACTGAAGCAGCTGGGCTCTTAACGGGTCAGCACCTAAGTTTGCAGAAACAGTTACAGAGAAATGAAGATAGTGACAGAAGCTGCATCAAAACAATATAATCTTTGAATCACCCACAAAGTCTTCCTCCATCTCCCCCTCTTGTAAATGCTCTGTAAATTCTTAAAGGAAGTCTTTTGCTCTTAGTAGCCTTTTATCAAAAGCATTGAGCAAAAGCAGAAATGATGCAAGTTTAATCTCCTAATTAACTTTGTCATTCGTTTCCAGTTAATTCTGGAAGGTTCACTATTTTTCTTTAAGAAATCAGGGGACAGTATCTGGAATCTCACTGTGGAACATATGACTAAACCCCAAATACCTGAATATCCAACTTAACCACACCCAATCCCATAGAGAAGAGTTAAGGGGGACAAGTAAACAAAAGAAAACAAACAAACAAAAATACCAAGTTGATGCTTGTAGTCCCATATAAAGCAGGGTATGCAAAAACATACCTGTATTCTTAAAATGTTTCACTTCAACTGAAGACGTGTTAAATAAAAAGTTTAAACGGAAAAATGGACACTGCCACAGATGAGAATAGAGAATTAGGAGGTCTAAGATAACAAGAACCTGCAAACTTCAGCTCGACAATATTACCAACAGAATAAATTACTATTTTAAGTGTAAGCTGCATTTCAAAGCAATATAAAGCAGCAATTCTTATACCAGTTGAGCATAAGCATAACTATATCAGATAGTCAAAGCAGGAAATCTGGATAACTGATTTGTTAAAAAGGAAATCTCATAGACTTACAGACTTAGACTTAGCTAAGCAATTTTCATCTTCATAGCACATTATAACATTAACTTATATCTGCAGGTTCCTGAAGCTGTGCTTTGCAATCACAGTTTGTATTATGGAAACTGAGGCACAGGAAGAAGGAGAAACAGTTTCCATATTTAGACTGTGTCTGCCGAAGCTGAGGACAGAGGTACTCAGGATAAATCATCTTCTTGTTTCCCAGATATTAATTAGGTGTTTCCCAGCCTGAAATACGGAGTTCTGGACACAAAGTGCCAACCATATTACTCCCCTGGTTAGTGCTGCTCTACAACCAAAGACACAGCGTTAAGTCCAAGAAATTACCAGACAATTTTTTAAAGTGCTAAAACCCACAAAAATGGCAGGGAATGAAGCTACACGCCTTCATACAGTCGATTTGCCGATAAGCACTTTCCAAATGCTGACGCTGCAAGTCAGGTACTAGTTTTCAGTTTAATAAAATTGCCATTTGAATCATATATGGGGGAGGAATCGACTTGATCAAGAGGCTAAAGAGGGATATTTGGTTGCAATTACCCTTATTTTGAAACAATACAAATAGATTGAAACCAGTTAAGAAGTCTTAAACTTTCATCTACAAAAGGACACCCCAGCCCCGCACCGACCAACCCTTGTGAGATTTAAGCATTAATTATATAATAGGAAATCAGGTTAAAAGCAAGATGAAGAGGTGGGATAATGAAAAGATCTTCCGGTTAAGAAAAGTAAAAATAGAAAAGTGAGTTACAAATGAGAAAATCCGACAGAAACCAAAATGAAAACAAACCTTGATTTTTAAAAAGAAGAAAAAAAAAATCAGTGTCTGTACAGCAGAATGGCAAATTCCCAGCCC
The DNA here is from genome assembly GCF_028885625.2 of Pongo pygmaeus. Classification (NCBI taxonomy): domain Eukaryota; kingdom Metazoa; phylum Chordata; class Mammalia; order Primates; family Hominidae; genus Pongo; species Pongo pygmaeus. The sequence goes on along the minus strand of NC_085930.1, from coordinate 164,017,961 downwards.
CCAAATCAGCCCCGGTGCAATCTGGTAGCGCGGATCTCGGTAACAAAACATAACTCCCCGAGGCAGAGGCCGCAGGGAACTATGGAAATGAACCTGAAGAGCCAACCTGACGTGACTTCCAGAGCCCTCCTCCAGGTCACCCTCCGGGGCCCTCTCCCTCCCCTCACTCTTCAGGTCCCAGTAGCGGCTCCTTCCCAGGGCACGCCTCCTCCACGGCCGCAGGGTCCTGGGCGCTCGGATCGCGCTGGACCTTAGCTGCGGACACTGCTCAGCGCACCTCCCGGCAGCCGCTCCCCTCGGCTGGCTCTGCCCTCCCCGTGCCCGTCCCACGGGCTCCCAGCGCCCTGGGCGCTCGCGCCCTTTGGACCTTTCTCCCTCAGCTCGCTCTCCTGGGACTCACCAGTGGGATTCGGGAGAAGTTGGAGGTTGCTGAGCCGACACATCCCGACCAATGAGCGCACGGGGCCGGGTGGCAGTGGCGGGCTGGGAGCCCCGCCGAGCGCCGCTCAGTCGGTGCATCAGCCCAAGGCGCGCGGGCTCCAGGCTGAGGCCGGACTTGGGGGAGGTTCCGGACCCGCCTCCGCCCGGGCCGGGGGGCGACGAGGCACCTGGGCATCCCTCCGACCCGCATCCGCAGAGACTCACCGTGACCCCTCAGCAGATCCCGCACCAGGAGTTGGGCGGCTGCTCCAGCCTGCGCTCGGTCAAGCTTCGCCACTTGCACATCTCCGCGCCCCGCGCGTCTCGGCGCTCTCAAGGCCCCTCCACCCCCCCACCCCGCCTCGCCGCTGCAGGACCAGCGAGAGGAGCAGTTCCCTGGGTGACCTGAAGGTTTCCGCTAGGTCTCCCAAATCCAGTCACTTCGTGTGAGGGGGCCGGGGAGACGGGGGGCGGGCGGTGGCAATGAGAATGTCCTATCCTCCCCACCCCCCATCTCACCATTCCCAAAAGGGCTTTGGTAAACATTTCTGGAATTGCTTAGCTTCGGGGCTTTCAAGAAAACAATACACTGGCTCTTCGGAATTCTCTTGTGCTGATGAAGGCTCCATCTCTCCCCTGTGGACCGGAGACTGTAATGCTTGCCTCTTCTCACGCTCTTCTTTCGCTCTCTGTCTCGCTCCCTTTCCTCCCTGAATCCAAGCTTCCTTCCTTCTTCATTTAAATTTCCTCTCTCCCTCCCTCCTTCGTTTTCTTTTTTCTTACTCTCCCTCCTCGTTTCCTTCTTTCCTTCCTTGCTCCTGCTTTCTCCACCCCGCTTCCCTCTTTCTTTCCTTTCTTTTTCTTGGTCGGAGTACTCTGATGTCAAGATCTGTACTGAAACTCTCCGCTCCCACCTCCTGACTTCAGGGAATCTTAAAACGTGTGTACATCGGAGGTTGAGGGTGGGGAGTGAGAAAGAGAAAAATAAGAGAAAATAAAGAGAGTGTGTCTGCTCTACCTACTGAAATCAGCCGTAATGCGCCTGGACCCTCACAGTTTAATGCAGGCAAGCAGCGCACCTCTTTCACTCAAGACACAGCGATTCCTCCTCAAAGGGGTAAATACAAACAAGGAAATAAATACTTTTGGCACAAAGGCAGTTTCTTTGTAAAAGCAACCTTTAGCAGCTATAATTGCCAAGGAGCTCAGAGGAACTAAACTTCCTTTTTTCTTTTTGCTTCCAGTATACAAGTACCTTTAATACTGATCCCTTTCCTCTTTTGAATCACACGTAATCACACACACACACACACATACACACACATATTCACACTCCACTGCGGAATTCATACTGAAATAAAACTGGGTTTGCAATTATCTGTTTTTAATATCAAAATGATTTACTGCTTGAGAGGAGTCCCCTTGTACTAAAAAATTTTCCATCTTTTTCATAGCAGAGAAAGCCGAAAGGCAAGGAGAAAAGGTAGTTCATCCTAATAAGTGGAATACAATGGAGAGACATTTCCCCAAAAAGCTAACCAATCTTTAAATAATTAGATTAATATAGAGGAAAAATGGAGTGTGTAGACCTAACAAGTGCTATTCACGTCTATTTATGCTTTCTCTGTGCATCTTACAGACACTATTTAGTCCTCACAACAATCCCGAAATACTGGCGTTTTCACTCCCACAAATAAGCATACGGGGCTTGACTAGCGCCCTGGAAAGCATCTCAACTGGAATTTTTTTTTTCCTACGGAGTCTTACGCTGTCGCCCAGGCTGGAGTGCAGTGGTGTGATCTCTGCCTCCTGGGTTCAAGCGATTCTCCTGCCTCAGCCTCCTGAGCAACTGGAAATACAGGCGCGCACCACCACACCCAGCTAATTTTGTATGTGTATGTGTGTGTGTGTGTGTGTGTACTTTTAGTTTCAGGGGTTTCTCCATGTTGGCCAGGCTGGTCTCGAACTCCTGGCCTCAAGTGATCCACACACCTCGGTCTCCCAAGTGCTGGAATTACAGGTGTTAGCCACCATGCCTGGCGGTGAGGACATTTTAAAGGAAAAAAAAGGATTTACTTAGAAAGTATGACAAAAGAAAAAAGAATGCCTACTTAGAGTTATTTTTAGACTCTGACTTTCAGCTGATAGTCGACAGTATGGATTGGTAACTGGTTTCCCAGAACAAATATTTTTTTCTTTTTCTCTTTTCTTTCTGTTTTTTGTTGTTGTTGTTGTTTGTTTGTTTTTTTGTTTAGATGAGGGTCTGACTGTGTTGCCCAGGCTGGTCTCTGACTCTGGGCTCAAGCGATCCTTCAGCCTCAGCCTCTTGAGTAGCTTGGACTACTCACACCTGCCTTACAATATCTTGATTTCATTAAAGTTCGTTAGAAACTTAGGATTTTTGTTGTTGTTGTTTGTTTTTAAATCAAGAATGCTAAATCTCCTCCCAGAAGTTTATGCAAGTTTGAGATAATTTTTTTAAGGGATCTTAAAGAGTCCCCAACTATTTACAGTAAGTAAATTTAGACAACTGAGGCTTACTGAGGTGGTCCAAGATCACTCAGTTTGGCTACTTATAGGAATGGAGGAGAAAGTAGTCCTCCTGGTGGCCATACATAAGTTATTAAGAATGGAATGCATTGGTTCTAGCAGTTTGCAGAATAGATCCTTAAAAACCACTGTGTGTGACACAAATGCTTGATGAATTTTTTTTAAGTCCTTTAAAAATGCTATAGTGCGTTTTTATATGCACCATAGAGCCAGCAGGCAAGTAAAGGAAAACCTTAGAAGCCAAAAACAAAGAGAGCTGTCAGAGGCATTTGGACCAGAGCAACTCCATCTTGAATAGGGGCTGGGTAAAATAAGGCTGAGACCTGCTGGGCTGAATTCCCAGGAGGTGAGACCTTCTTAGTCATACGATGAGGTAGGAGGTCGGTTGGCACAAGATATAGGTCACAAAGACTGTGCTGATAAAACAGGATACTGTAAAGAAGCCAGCCAAAACCTACCAAAACCAAGATGGCCATGAAAGTGACCACTGGTGGTCCTCACTGCTCATTATTTGTAAATTTTAATGTATTAGCATGCTAAAAGACACTACCACCAGTGCCATGACAGTTTACAAATGCCGTAGCAACATCCAGAAGTTAACCTATATAGTCTAAAAAGGGGAGGGACACTCAGTTCCAGGAAATCTCTGCCCCTTTCCCTGAAAACTCATGAATAATCTACCCTTGTTTGGCATATAATGGAGAAATAACTGTAAGTATACTCAGTCAAGCCGCCTATGCTGCTGCTCTGCCTATAGAGTAGCCATTCTTTATTCCTTTACTTTCCTAATAAACTTGATTTCACTTTATGGATTCATCCTGAATTCTTTCTTGCAAGAGGTCCAAGAACCCTCTTTTGGGGTCTGGATCAAGATGTCTTTCCTGTAACACAGACAAAAAAATCAAGAAGGATATGTGAGTGCTGAAAACAGTAGCTGTCCTGGTGGTATCTATCCATTTCAAGAGGCCTCACCGGACTTAAGCGACCTAGAGCTTTCACTTTAACAGGACTTGCAAGTGCCAAGGGACTTCATAGAAAGTGTAGTCCAGGGCAAAGTGAAAAGGTGGGCTAACACAAAATGAAACTCAGCCCCAACTCCCACTCCTCACCCCTACTCTTCCACAAGAAACATAAATATATTTGCCTTTTTCAGTCCTGACTCAGGCTGGTAAACTTACAACAAAAACTTTCTGTAAGAATTCATGATTCGGCCAGACTTCAGATGGATGTAGGACTAGAATTTATACTAATTGTGTAGCCTGAGTATTTCCAGGTTAAAGATTTATGGTAAAGTAGTCCAAGCTAGACTGTTCAAAATAAAAATTGAAAAACTTCCCACCACTGACTGTAACCAAAGGAACTTCTTGAGAATGAATTTATGAAGCAAAATAATAGTTTATGGAAGATCTGATATGTGACAAAGAATGATAAACAAAGAATACAGTAACAACGTAAATAAATCTAAGCAAACATTAACAAAAATAAAAGAATGGTGATAAAAAAGATCAACTAAAAACCAGACAACAGGGGTGTGTAAGTTGGGAGAGTTTAATTAGAATTAAAGCACTCTGAAGTCTTTACTCAATCAGGCCTGGTGGTGTGCACCTGTAGTCCCAGCTACTCAGGAGGCTGAGGCAGGAAAATCACTTGAGCCCAAGTTTGAGACCAGCCTGAGCAACATAGTGAGACCCTGGCTAAATAAATAAAATGAGGTCCTTACTTATGTTGTTGGAAAGAAGGATAATGATATTGATTAATTGTATACTTTAGACTTTATTAGGTTAATTATGTAGGTAAAAAGTACTAATAAAACCACTAAAAAGATAAAAATAGAGTGCATAAGGTCAAGTTTTGCAGAAAGAAAAAACAAAAGTAAACATAAGTCAATCTAAAGGATGACAGAAAAAGAAAAAGTATTAGAGAAGAACATATAGGAAGTATAACATAAAATGCTAGAAATAAATCAAAATATATTAATTGCAATAAATATAATTGGACCAAATTCTCCAGTTAGAAGACACAGATTGGCATAAAACAAACCAATAAATAAAATCCAGCTGTCTTCTGTTTAAAAGAGACACACCTAAAACATAAGGCTATAGTATAGTTGAAAGTAAAATAATGCAAAAAATATATCAAACAAATATAAGTGAAGGATTGCTGGTATAGTAAGGTTGTAATAAAACTAAAATTTTACCAGAAAAAGAGAGTAATCAATTCAGCAGGCTGATAACATTGATAAAATTCTAAGCTTGATTACATCTAGTAGCATAAATTTTAAGTAAATACTACAAAAAAATATAAGAATTAAAAGAGTAAAATCACCCATATTAATGGGTGATTTTAATACACCGTTCTCAATATTTGATATATCAAGTGCACAAATCAGTAAGGATATAGAAGATCTGGATAACAATATTAAAAGATAATCCAATAGAAATATATAGAACATTTCACCCAAGAATTGGAGACTATACATTTTTTAAGCACCTATGGAATATTTATAAACATTGATTATATGCCAAACTATTAAATAAGCTTCAGTGAATCGCAAAGACTTTTCATAACACATTTTTGGACCTTAACATGATTAAATAAAAATGAAACCACATATACATCTAGAAATTCTTAAACAATGCACACAAACACCTTAAAATAACACATAAATTGGCCAGGTGTGGTAGCTCCTGCCTGTAATCTCAGCACTTTGAGAAGCTGAGGCGGAAGGATCACTTGAGGTCAGGAGTTCGAGACCAGCCTGGCCAACATGGAGAAACCTCCCCTCTACTAAAAATACAAAAATTTGATGGGTGTGGTGGCATGTGCCTGTAATCCCAGCTACTCAGGAGGCTGAGGCAGGAGAATCGCTTGAATGCAGGAAGCGGAGATTGCAATGAGCCGAGGTCATGCCACTGCACTCCAGCCTGGGTGACAGAGTGAGACTGTCTCAAAAAAAAAAAAAAAAAAAGAAAGAAAGAAAAGAAACACACACACACATAAATCAAAGAGCAAGAGCAAATCATAACAGAAGTGAAGAAACCTATAACTGAATGCAATAAAAATATTTCTTATCAATATATGTCAATTGAGGTATCTATCAATAGCAGAAAATTTGTAGCCTTAAATAATTTTATTTTAGAGTGAAAAAGCTAAAATTTAATGAGGTGAGCATATAACTTAGAAAGTTAGAAAAAGAAAACAACAAATCCTAAGAAAGTAAACTGAATGCAGTATTACATAAAAATGACCAGAGATAGTTTTCTTTTACCTTCAATATTAAAATTAAATATGAGTTCAATAGTAAGTATTGTGTTAGAAGGCCTGGATGGTGTAGTTGGAAAAGAGAGAGAGAGAGGAAAAGGAAGGAGAGATGAAGAGAAGTGAACAGAAAAGAAATAACTAATTAAATAATGGTAAATTATGTAGTATGATCATCAATACTGAAAAACCAAAGTAATCTACAAAATATTACTCATATTTAGAGAGTAATATGATTGTTGGATAAAAGATCAATATTAAAAAATTAATTGCATTTTTACAAGAGAAAAACATGAGAAAACATAACCTTAAAAGACCCATCTACAGTCCTATAGATAGATAGACAGATAGGTATTGGTATAAATATATAGATATATCCTTAAAAAAGCATTGTAAAAAAAGGCAAGAAAAGAATATGCAACAGAGACTTAAATCATCCTTAAAGCCTAAAACATTTATTATCTGGCTTGATACAGAGCAAGTTTAGCTACCCTTGTGCTACCCAATGGCCAGAATTCTACTGAAAAGACAGCCAATAATTGGTTTTGTTCTTTACAAGGACACTTTTTTTTTCCTCTTCTGGCAGATTGTACAAGTTGATACTCTTTTCTAAAATTAATCCCATTGTGTTTTGTTATTACCCACTACTATCGTTTAAAACATTCTATTTACAGCAAATTAATGTGTTGTACAAGGCTTAGTAGACTTCATGCACTGACTAGTGTCTAAATTGATATTCCTATTAGTGGTGTATAAGAAGTCAGGTGAGTAAGACTTGGTTTTATTTGGAGGTTTAGCTGGCATTACTTGTTAATTAATGAGACTGCACATCGCCTGTGCTGTGGTCATTTCTATTTATTCTTCATTTTAATGTCTGTTTGTTCTCAAAAATGTAAGATCATTTTTAACTTGTAGGCTCTGAAATGGGCCACTGACCTCTATTGGATTTAGCTGACTGGTTGTAGTTTGCAGATCCCTGGCTAGTAGATCCTCCAGAGATTATGTGATTCTATTGGGATATGCACCTTTGATTGACTTTTCATTGACCAAGCTATTCCACAATTCGGAAAAAGTTGCCCTTGTGGGAAACTGGTAGTGATGAAAATAGATTAGTTTAGTAATTTGTAGGAAACATAACAATACAAATGATTCTTGTTTAAAACCATGCAAACGAACTTTTTCCGGCAGAGATCCTATTGATTTCCAAGGAAACAATAACTCTAAACACTACATTTTATAGGCTAATAAAAGTTTTGATAGGCCAACATAGTTTTTAAAAAACTAAACTTTGGTAAACTTTGGTAAACAATTTTAGAGAACATTTATATTATCCAGAATTGTTAAAGAAACACATGACTTACAGCCCAACAAATTTACCTTTAGGTGCAGTCTCAGAAAAAACTGCAGATATGTGCAAGATTCTGTAGCAGCATGGTCTATAATAATTTTCAAAAAAGTAGAAACAATACAAAAGTCCATTGATAGGAGAATGGATAGATAATTGTAATATATTCATAAAATAGAATACTACACAGAATACAAAATAACCAACTGCCCTAAACAAACCAACAAACCAGCCAACCAACCAAACAAACCAACTACAGCTAAACTACACAGAATACAAAATAACCAGTTGCAGCTAAGCAAATGAGAAAAATAATGTTGAATGAAAAAGCAAGAAAACTCTGTGTAGAATATTATAGATACAAAGAAAACAGAAGATGTAATGATTATATAATCAGGGAATCCACAGTTTAGTGGGTAAGAAAAATGCAAACAAGCATTTACAGTAGATTTGCATGTGATGGAAAAGTGTTTACTCTTTTTGGCATGGTGGAATTTTGTGCAGTGGAGCAATAAAGTAGGAGTGTCCGTTATAATGCCTGTGTTACATTGATGGGAATGAGGAGGATGGGAAAGGATTGAGGCAAGGAGATCTGTTAAAGGGCTAGGACAGTGATTCTTATGAGAGATATTTTAAAAATAAATAAGTGATCTAAGGCAATTGGAGAGATTTTTGAGGTAAAATCCATAGGACTTAGCAACTTTTTCGTATTGAAGTTAAAGAAGAAAGAATCCAGAATGACTCCTACAGTATCAGGCAACTGGATAGATCTTGTCACTTCATTGAGATAGGGAACATTTGATAGTGGTGGTGGTGGTGAGTTGTGGATAGGATGATGGACATCTTGTTGAAATTGTAGCATTACTGTCATACAAAGAGATATTTGCCGCTCCTGACAATTTGGTAAAACATCTAAATATTTGCTACATGCCAAATGCAATAATTAATTGTGATGATGAGACAAATACGACTCAGAAATATTATACTTTCAAATTTCATTCAAGAAAAAATACCCTATAATTACCAAATGATTATTTGAAAACAGTCACTCACTAAGCAGTTTTTCAATTGACTATAGCTGAGTGACTGAAAATTAAATTTCAAAACATAGAATTGGGCCTATTCCCTGGCTAAACTCTTCCATGTGCTGATACGGTCGGGCAGGAAAGTCCCTCCCTAACATGCTGCACGTGCCACAAGTATGAGGATGTAACTAAGCTCAGTTACAGAGATATGCTCATCCCCTCATGTCTCCCAGATGATTATGTGTTTCATCCCAGCAACACACTAAAATTCCTTTACTGGCAATACACAGAGAAAGGGGAAAGGAGGGTAGTTTCACAGCACAACTTGTGTGGACAGTTTGCATTCACAAGCCTGGAACCAATTCTGGCCTGGAGGGAGAGCAGATTTTGAGCCCTTGGTATGCCCGTCACCACATACCAAGAAACATGTGCATATGATTCATTCACATTAGACCTCTCTGATGCATTTCCTGTGGACAGCTGTGACCCTGACTCTGGGGGCGAGAGCGGGGTATTGAATACTACACAGCAGCAGCCACAGCAATAAACCCAAACACCCCAGATTTTTCTCAGGGGGACAGCTGTTCAATTTTGGCATGATCAACCTTTAAATCTCTGGTTCTTTCTGACTCTGATGTTTGGCAGAGGTGCTGATTCCAAATAATCAAAACTAGGACAAGCAAGGTGAAGAAATGCGTCTTCTAAGTAACTCCTGCGTGGGAAAGTATATGTCTTAACTTGAAATAACCATATTCCAAATGTAATCAATTCCCAACTTCTCTTGGATCCTTAACGCTTCCAGGAAAAGTGCCAGGTGAAATAGAAATATCTAAATTTTAGACTTTTATGTTCCGTGCTTTATTTATTTATGCTTTATACCATACCAATCATTTTGCAAAGATAAAGCTTATCTTGAACCCCATCATTCTTAATCCTTTTCATCAGCTGGTCATTCTTACCACAAGCATTCTTACCAATTCAGATTATTGCATTTACCTAGATCCTTTAAGTCCAAGCAAAAAGAACACTTTTAAAAACTCCTCCTGATCTGTTTATGCAGATGTATGTACTTAGTGGCTTCTGGTGTATACTTTCATTATAATGTTTAAAATATCTCAAAGTCAAGTCCTAAGGAAATGAACTGCTCCTTGTCACAAGATGCTTTTAATGTAAGAAATCTTTTCTAGTGATTTAGGGTGTTATTTCACAAAAGCTTATTCAATGCACATTCATGCACCGTAAATTTTAAAACTAGGCCAGAAAAATTAAAGAAATAAAAGTGTTAAGAGGGCCCACTTGACTAGTGCAATGTTGTGTATAATTGAAAAATAGCTCCAAAAACATTAAACAATATGATTGGCTTGCTTTCGTCTCAGTCACACTAACTATATTCTTATAGGAGAGTTGTTGTCTGTTTGCCTCGTCCACCTGTCTTATCTAGTGGTTATTGGTAGAGGCGGCAGTTACATTCCAAAAGGAAAACAATCTCTTCCTGTTCCCTCTGGTCATACCCATTTCCTGTTGCTTCTGGAGCTGGGTGGGGAGGCAGTTCTCAATAAGGTCCTTCTGCTGACATTAACCAACATCACATGGACAAGGGCAAGGGAGCCACATTCTTGTTGAGTACTAGGGTATTAAAATAGCTGAAGGTAATGGAGCCTATTCCTAGTCCATTAATCTGATGGTATTGCTTTTTACTCATTTGAAACCCAGTGAGTTTCTTCCTTCCTAGGAATTCAGGGTGATAGTAATTTCTGCAGTCACTATTTAAGTAGGTATTAATAAAAGTAAGAAGCGTTCTCCATAAAGTACAATGTTTCTCTTCCTGTAATATCATGAATAAATTGCTAAGGCACAATTTCACATTATAACAAGGAATGATATGAATAATATTATTTGAAGGTGTCTCAAAGAAAAAGGGCCAGGTTAGTGCTCTTCAATTACTGGGATTTTCATCTTCCTTCCAAGTCATTCACTTGTGAGCTCAGTCATCCTGGGCCTTAACAAACCTCTCTTAACTCTGAGTTGCCCCGAGCTGATCAATTCTTTCATCCCTCTCACTGAAGTATCTTTAATTTTCTCCGTTATTTCTAGCCTGATGACATTTCTTAATCTTTAATACATCTATTTCTTGAACTTTCAGTTCTCTTAGCTTCTACAACATTGTACTGGTCTCTCCCTCCTCTTTGTCTTCCATTTGCCTACTAAATAAAGCATCATTTCTTCTCTTTTCATCTCTCTCTTTCTAGGATTTCTTCCTTGACTGTTTTTATCCATATCATTATTTCAGCTTTGATCTCACGGCAGACAACTCCCAAACCTACAACAATTAGTCCAACATATTCCCCACTTTTCCTTTCATTTGTAAAATGCTTCACAAACCCATGCTCTTGTGAACATATATACTTTACAGGCTCAGCCTTGTTCCAGTTCTTCTAGGCTTGACACATCCCAGTGGCCTTCGATGAGTCCTTTATTACTCACCAACAAACAATGAATTTACAAATCTTAACATTGTCATCTCCACAGGATCTCTTGAATCCTTTTCCCTACACTTTATTTCCAAAGCCAACATTAGGCAGAAATTCTATTCTCTTATTTTCCCTGGATTATTATACTAACATTTTGAACATTATCCGGAGAAAGACACTATTTCATCTTTTCTTTATCTCAATTCATTGTTCACATTATTTCCTGGTCGATTAAATAGAAACTCAGAATATTTTACTCACTCAGATGTTCAAAAACTTTCAATAACTCTGTAGGTCTGCAAAATTCTGTATTTTCAGATTTTATGCCTGCTAAGCCTAATTTAATAAAACTTGTGCTACTTTAACACATGCTAGGCCTGTTAGAATGGGAAATGTAGTTAAAAGTATAGAAACAAAAAAAATGTAGCTGATACCATGACACCAGCGACACTGTGTCAGACCAGCCTAAAATATTCAAGTTTTGGGAGGAATTATTTTGGCTTCAACAGCTTTATTAATGTGTAATTGACATAACAATAAACTGCACATATTTAAGTGTATAATTTAATAAAATGTGGCATTTATTATGTATATGCCCATGAAAGAGTCATCCAATCAAGATAATAAAGTTATCCATCACCTTCTAAAAGTACCTCTTGTGCCTTGGTAATGTCTCCCTGCTGCCCTTCCCCACCTATCTCTTATTCTCAGGCAACCATTGATTGCCTCTATGTTACTATACCGTTTGTATACTAGTTTGCATTTCCTAGAATTTTATATAGATGTAATTACACAGTATACACTCTTTTTTTGCCTCTTTACATTCAGCATAATTATGCTGATGTTCATTCACATAGTAGCATTAGTTCATTCTTTTTTTTTTTATTATTGAATAGTATTCCATTGAATGGATATCCCTTAGTTTGTTTATCAATTCCCTTGTTGATAGAAATTTGTTTGATTTATAGCTTGGGGCTATTACACATAAAGCTGCTATGAAAATTCATTTTTAAGTCTTTACATGAACATATGCTTTCACTTTTCCTAGGTAAATATCTAGGAGTGCAATAGCCGAATCATATGGCAGTAATGTTTAACTATTTCACAAACTGCCAAACTATTTTCCAAAGTGGTTGTAGCATTTTTCACACCAGTACTGTATAAGCGTTCCATTTGCCCCACATTCTTGTTAACTCTTGGTACAGTCAATCTTTTTAGTTTTAGCCATTATAATTGGTGTATGAGAGTGCATCATGGTCTTAATTTGCATTTCCTTAATGACTAATGATGTTAAGTGTCTTTTCATGTGTCTATTTGTTATCCATATATCTTGTTTGGTGAAGTGTTTGAAAGTATTTTCAAAGGAAAATAAGGGCCGGGCACAGTGGCTCATGCCTGTAATCCCAGCACTTTGGGAGGCCGAGGTGGGCAGATCACGAGGTCAGGAGTTCAAGACCAGCCTGACCAACACGGTGAAACTCTGTCTCCACTAAAAATACAAAAATTAGCCAGGCATGGTGGCACGCACCTGTAATCCCAGCTACTCGGGAGGCTGAGGCAGGAGAATCGTTTGAACCTGGGAGGTGGAGGTTGCAGTGTGAGCCAAGATGGTGCCACTGCACTCCAGCCTGGGTGACGGAGTGAGACTCAGTCTCAAAAAAAAAAAAAAAAAAAAAAGGAAAATAAATTGCGAAAGCTAAATCTGTTATACAGATTTTTAAAACATAGAAAAATCTATTTTATCTTTGAATGAGAGGCTTTTTTTTCAAATTGCCTATGTTTTCTCCCAAATAATTGTTGGAATAATAACTACAAATAAAGTCTCTGGGAGAATCTTTTGCAAGCACAAGGAAAGCATAGCTTTCTTCAACATTATCTACATCCATAAAATACATTATATGAATCCAGCCTAAATATTCTGTCTTATTACTCATGGTTCCTCTATAGTCTCTAAATCAGTGAGTTCTAAAACATGCTATGTGTTCTAATGTTAGGAGGTGAGATGGTTGTAGGGGTATACAGAGTTATTATATAAGGATAAATCTCACTATAAGAATGATATTCTATTTTGACTTCTCTTTAGATTCATTCATGTCAAGAAAAAAGTCTCAACTTGGAAATTATATTTGTGTAACATCTCTGTAATAATAGCTGATCACTTTTTTCAACAGAGAGCAGTCCTTAGTCTCAGGCTTTCAGCAGATGAGTGTACCAAGCTAGAATTTTTTCATTGTATTTACTTTTTCAGTAAGTGACATAGATTTTCAATCAGTCAGCCAGTGACAGCAATATAAAATGTCATTACACCATGTATTTTAGTTAAAGGAAAAGAGTTTATTGATAGAAAACACATTACATAGGTAATATTCAATTGATATTCAGATTCATCAAAAGTCGTTACCATAATACACAAATGACTCAATTTGGGGAAAAATTATTTAGTGTTTAGCCCAATTACTTTCAAACAATACTCACTCCATGGAAAAGTAGGGTTTACAAGGAGGTGCCTCCGCTATTGGGTTAAGGAGATGGCAATGAGCAGGCAAGGAGAGAGTGAGCAAACAAGTTTAGGGAAACCAGCCCTGGAATCAACTAGAGCAACTCATATTACTTACTTATAGAAAACAGGAAACTTCAAAAAAATACAAAGAGGGCAATAATCATGCGTATTCACATCTGTGATTATTTCCTTTTACTGTATAGTCTTTCAATCTTTTTCTAAGCTCATACACATTTTTTAAATTATATTGTCATAATGTTACATACTTAAAAAAACTAGTACTATAAAATGCTAATTTTCTGTCATTAAGTGCTCTTTAAAAATTAATTTTTGGACTGTAGAATATTTATTTAAACCATAAACCTTAGCTTCATTTCTATATAAAATGAAAATTGGACTAGACGACATCTAGAATGTCTTCCTGATCTAACAGCCCTTCACTCTGTTAAGTGAATAGTGAAACACTCCTGAATTACTTAAATAATTAAATCCCTGTCCTATTCACCCTGAAAGGCAGTTCATGGAACTACCTATGTGAGAAGTAGCTCTACTGCACAGCAACTACAACAATTTGGAACATCAGTGTATATCTCTACAACTTGAGTCCGTATTTGAAAGCACTGTCTTTTATGACCACGGTGTCATATTATGTATGAAATACTTCTCCTAATTAGTCACCACCCTCTCACTTTACCTCAGTTCAGCCTGCTCTGGAGGGTGACTGACTGCCTGTCTATTTAAGGCACCACATGAGCTCCACATGAGCATAAGTCATCTAACTCATGTTTTAAGTTAGGCAATCCAAAACTTAACCTTTGTGCTTGCTAAGAATCTATCACGCAACTTTTTTTATTGTTATGTACTAGCAGATAAAGAGACAAAATTTCACCTTATTTATACAGATTTCAAGAAAAGTTAAAGATAACTATAAGCTGCTCTTTGTTGAAGGCTGAATGTGACTATATCCTGTTGCACTTTTCTGTAGCTGGTGCTGGGGGAGGTGTCTCCATTTGTCTTTATATCTGTAGGGTCTTTAGGACTTAAGGGAAGGGTAATTTATTCATTTTATTTCATAAATATTTTCTAAGTACACACATATGCTAGCCATTCTGGTAGGTCCTTAAGACATAGAGATAAATAGAATGTCCCCTTTTCTTAAGTCTTAGTCTAGTAAGGGAGAGAGGAAGAGAGAGAAAAAGTAGCTACAGCTATATGTGCCTTGATGAAAGAATGTCCAAAGTGGTTAGTTAAAAGAAACACACACACACACACTTCAGAAATGAGACTGTCTTTGAGGAAACTGCCAAAGGATACTTTACTGGGTTGAATAGAGTCCTTGCAAAATTCATGTCCTTCCTGGAACCACAGAATGTGATCTAATTTGGAAACAGGATTGTCACAGATGGAATTAGCTAAGAAAAGGTCATACTGGGTAGGTTGACCCTTATGCAGTATGACTGGTGTCCTTCTCAGATGAAGAGAAGACACACAGAAACAGAGACACTATTTCAGTAGGGGAGAATATGGCCGTGTGATAACAGAAACAAAGATTGAGTGATGCACCTACAAGCCAAAGGACACCAAATCTTGACGACAAACACTAGAAGCTAGAAGAGTCAAGGAAGGATTCTCCCCTAGAAAATCTTAGAGAGAGTACAGCTCTGCCAGCACCTTGATTTCAGACTTCTAGTCTCCGGACTGGTGAGACAATATATTTTTCTTGTTCTAAGCACCAGTTGCACTTTGTTGCAGCACCCCTGGAAAATTAAGAACGTATCAAGGAGCTCATTAAGTAGATTGAGGGGAAAGATTTTCCAAGTGAAGGTAACAGTATGTTCAAAGGCATGCAGGAGTGAAAGAGTATTCAGAAGAGTCTCATCAACATAATTGAGTTACCTAAATACGATGTGATATGTGCAATTTAATAAATAACATATACACAGTGTGTGATAGTCCTCATTATTTCACACATTTCGTATATGCCTCAGAATCAACAAGAGAAATGAAACAAACCTTTTTTCCTTAGCCTCACTTAATGAATCACCCAATCTCTGCCTTTGTGGCTGCATGGCCGTCTTCTCTTGTGCCTTCCTTATTGAATATTTTGCAAATCAGAGGGTTAGAACAGTGCTTATATCTATACATATATTTGTTTTATTATATATGTATAATTTTTTTTTTTTGAGACAGACTCTCACTCTGTTTCCCAGGCTGAAGTGCAGTGGCAGGATCTCGGCTCACTGCAACCTCCACCTCCCAGGTTCAAGCGATTCTCCCGTCTCAGCCTCCTGAGTAGCTGGGATTACAGGCACCCGCCACCATGCCCGGCTATTTTTGCATTTTTAGTAGAGACAGGGTTTTGCCATATTGGCCAGGCTGGTCTCGAACTCCTGACCTCAGGTGATCCATTCGCCTCGGCCTCCCAAAGTGCTGAGATTACAGGTATGAGCCACCATGCCAGGCCTTCTCTTTCACTTCTTATAAGGACATTAGTCCTATCAGATTAAACTACCACCCTTACCACCTCATTTAACCTTGATTACCTCTGTAAAGGCCCCATTTCACAAATACAGTCACATTGAGAGTTAGGGCTTCAACATATGAATTTGAGGGCAAAACAGTTCAGTTCATAACAGCTTGCTTTTTCCCATTACCAAGAGACCATATAAACCCTTTCTTCCGCTATATGCAGGCATCTTTTTGGGAAAAGGTGCAGAGGAGGAAAAGGCTCATTTGGGGGAAGAAAGTAGTGGTATATATAATATAATATAATATAATATAATATGATATGATATAATATAATATAATATATAATATAATTATATATAATATATGAATATAAAAAATATAAATATATATAAATATAATATAATATGTATACATTATAATATATAAATAATATACATTATATGTATGTATTATAATATATAAATATAATATATAATATACATTATATGTATATTATATAATATATAAAAATATACATTATATGTATATTATTATATAATATATAAATAATATATATTACAAAGTATATAATATATAAATAATATATATTACAAAGTATATAATATATATTATATAACAAATGTATAACATATATTTATATAATTAATAAGGTCATTAATTACATATTTAGTTTTGACTTAGTTCTTTCCTTTTTTTTTTTTTTTTTGAGATGGAGTCTCAGTCTGTCCCAGGCTGGAGTACAGTGGCACTATCTCGGCTCACTGCAACCTCCACCTCCCAGGTTCAGTGATTCTCCTGCCTCAGCCTTCCGAGTAGCTGGGATTACAGGCATGTGCCACCATGCCCAGCTAATTTTTGTATTTTTAGTAAAGACAGGGTTTCACCATGTTGGCCAGGGTGGTCTCGAACTCCTGACCTTGTGATCCATGGGACTCGGATAACAGGTGTGAGCCACCACGCCCAGCCAGTTCTTTCCTTTCTAAAGTTTCCATTTGTGTGTCAATATTTTCAAGCTTGTCTTTTATGTCTCAGAACATAATAAACATAATTATTTAAAAATATGTTTCTAATAATATCATTACTTCTGGATACTTGCCTGGTTCTATTGCCTATCATTTCCCCAAAGTTTTGTTTCTGTTCTTTTTTATTCTCATGTGCCTTGTTATTTTTGATTGAATGGTGGAAATTGTATGTAAAATATTGTGAAATAATTCTAAGTTTAGTTTGATTTTATATTTCTTCACAGAGCATTACATTTGCCTCTTGCTGGTAATGAAGGAAGAACAATCTTGAACTCATAGAACTAAAAATAAGGCTGGTAGCTGAATTTCCTACAGGAAGAATGAATGTCCAAAGACAATAAAAAGATAGCCTTCAAAGTTTTGAAAAAATATGTTTTTGAAGGATAAACTAAATAGCATTTGTTAGCAACAGACCCAAACCAAGAGAAATATTAAAGGGTATTCTTGCAGATAGAAAAGAATGCAGGTGAAATTTCAGAAAGAACAATGCAAAGGTAAATAGATAGATACATACAAATTAATATTAAATATATAAAACAATAGAATTACAATGGCAAGGATGAGGCAAGTATACTATTTAGCACCCTTCCTATTCAACTTTGAGTAAGAAATCCTAGCTAGGGTGATAAGCGTAATACATAGAAATAAAAATGTTAAAGGGTTTGGAAAGAAGAAAATAAAACTGCTGTTATTTGCAAATAATATGATATGTACCTAGAAAATGTAAAAGAACATACAGAGTAGATGACTGGCCTGGCACGGTGGCTCACGCCTGTAATCCCAGCACTTTGGGAGGCTGAGGCGGACAGATCACTTGAGGCCAGGAGTTTGAAACCAGCCTGGCCAACATGGCAAAACCTTGTGTCTACTGAAAATACACCAATTAACCGGGAGTGTGGCGGGTGCCTGTAATCCCAGCTACTCAGGAGGCTGAGGCACAAGAATGGCCTGAATCCATAAAGCAGAGTTTGCAGTGAGCCAAGATTGTGCCACTGCACTCCAGCCTGGGCAACAGAGCAAGACTGTCTCAAAAAAAAAAAACAAAAACAAAAACAAAAAAACCTACAGATAAATTGTTAGAATTAATAAGTAAATCTAGTAAGGTTGAGATATACAAAGTCACTAAAAAATTAATTTTATTTCTATACATCAGTAACAAATACAGGTTTGTAATGTGGTTGTTAAAAGTTTTAGTAGCTTTCCCCTCTGTCACTTCCTTTCCCAGAATAAAGCTGAATGAATAATGCTTGATACCTTTTTTTTTTTTTTTTTGAGACGGAGCCTCACTCTGTCGCCCAGGTTGGAGTGCAGTGGTGCCATCTCGGCTCACTGCAAGCTCCGCCTCCCTGGTTCACGCCATTCTCCTGACTCAGCCTCCCGAGTAGCTGGGACTACAGGCACCCGCCACCACACCCAGCTAATGTTTTGTATTTTTAGTAGAGACGGGGTTTCACCGTGTTAGCCAGGATGGTCTCGATCTCCTGACCTCGTGATCTGCCCACCTCGGCCTCCCAAAGTGCTGGGATTACAGGCGTGAGCCACGGCGCCCACCCGGCGATGCTTTTAATTTATACAGCTCCTTTTAACTTGATACAATTTTTAAAAGTGTTACATGCAAATGATTATTTGATGATGTATACACTTCAAAGTTCTCAAAGATTTAGAATTTGTCTTTAGCCCTCTAACTGACATTTGCATCCACCCAAAATTAGTACAGTGAAACCAAAACTCCAAAGGGATATCGTTAGGAGGTGGGGTCTTACGAAGGTTAAATGAGGTTATGAGGGTGGAACCTCCATGATGGGATTGTGTCCTTATAAGAAGAGAAAGAGAATAGAGCAAAAGTGCTCTCTCTCTCTCTCTCTCTCTCTGCCTCTCTGCAGGTACTCACCAAGGAAATCCAGGTGAGAACATAAACAGGAAAAAAGGGCCCTCACCAAGAACCTGACCATGCTGGCACTATGATTACAGACTTCCACCCTCCAGAACTGTGAGAAATACATGTTTGTTGTTTAAGCCACAAAATATTTATTGTGGCAATTCTTTGAGGTGAGAAATGGTATTCTGTTATTGCAGCCTAAAGTGAGACACCCTCCCTGAATCTTGTTCTTACACCTCCCCACTCTCACCATTTTGCTCCTTCTTGATATCATCAGGGTCTCAGAACTTCTGCTCCATCACAACAGTAAGCACCTACTTACAGGGAAGACTGTGAGGACTCTAGGATCATGAAGTGTTAGAGATGGAAGAAAATTTAAATTATCTTGTTCAAACTGCTTCATTTTACAAATGAGCAAACTAAGGACCAGAAAAACCAATATATTTACCCTTAATTACCTGTCCTAAGGTAGAAATGCCTTTTGAAAGTTAGTAAACCATCTTAACCATAAGTATTTCATTTAACACAGTATGAAAACTTCCAGCCAGCAAGAAGGATCTTTAATAACGGGGTTTCAGCTTTCAGCAAGCCCAAAGGGAGGACATTTGCAGATCAAAGTGGCTGTCTCACAGCTGTGAAATCACAATTTTGCTGCAACCTCTCAGCATGTTATTCTTGTTCCCGGTCTCCCAAAGGGCAGGTATGAGGATCTATTCCTAAAGTCAGTAATCTATGACTTAGTAGGCCAAAGTAATTTTAAGTGGCAAGTAAAGTATTTGTGGTCACCCTCTACCCTTATTGTTATTGTTCAAAAGAGTAATCAACTGATTAACAACTCCTACTTGGAGACTCTGGGTTTAGTTGCCTGCCCAACAAAATCTACTCAGCAACCCTTGTACCAAATTCTCATATTGTTTAATTTTTTTTATTTTATTTGTGTGTTTATTATGTTATGAGTAATGATAATTTCTGTTACACATATGTGTGTGTATATCTTTTCTGATTGATTAGACTATATAAAATTCAAATGGCAATTTAAGAATTATATAGTTCTTATACTATTAATCTATTTTTAATTTTCTTGAATCAACCCTACTTTCATCATGATTTAGATGTGTTTTCTTTTTTTCATTTAATATACTTTTGAAATAAACTTTCTAGTAAATTATCACAGATGGTGGCGTCATCATTCGTAAGTGAAATAGGCTGATAGTTTCTATTTTCTATGGGAAACATACAATATAGTGGTTAATAGCTTGTCTCCTCGATGCAAGTTACCTAGGTTCCATCTCTGTCCCACCATTTGCTAATTGTGGAATCCTGGAGAAGTTATTTAACTTCCCTAAGTTTTCTCATCTATAAGATGAGAGAAATGCTCAGTCTCGTAAGTATTTTGTGGAATAAATAGATTGAAATTTCTAGAACACTTACAATGTTCTTGGTATACAGAAAGCTCTTTATAAATATCAGCTTTTTTGATATCATTCTGGGCAGGTTTTGATATCAATATGCTAACCTTATAATGTGCACTTAAAAGTGATCCTTCCTTTTTTTTTTTGAGACAGAATTTTGCTCTGTAGTCCAAGCTGGAGTGCAGTGGTGTGATCTCGGCTCACTGACTGCAACCTCTGCCCACCGGGTTCAAGCGATTCTCCAGCCTCAGCCTCTTGAATAGCTGGGATTACAGGCATACACCAGCATGCCTGAGTAATTTTTTGTATTTTTAGTAAAGACAGGGTTCTGCCATATTGGCCAGGCTGGTCTCAAACTCCTGACCTCTCTCACCTTGGCCTCCCACAGTGCTGGGATTACAGGCGTGAGCCACCACACCTGACCAATCCTTCTTTTTCCATAATCTGGAAATAGTTAAGAGGAAGAAGAATTTTTTATTCCTTGAGAATTTAAAATAACTCAGTTATGAAATCATTTGGAACCTGTGCCTTGTGTGAGAGAATACTTTGACAAGTTCACAGATTCTTCTTCTTCATGAAGCAGTTTTGGAAATGGGTGTTTTACTAGGAAATTACATTTACTATTGGCAAAATATTGGGATTTTTCAAATATGTCAATGTGGAGCTTTAGTTTTCAATCCTTTCCTGGTGAGGCTTAAAATCTATTTCTTTGTTCATTTGAGAGTCAGTTTATGGTTTTCTCAACTTATTTACTTGTTTATTATACATTCAATTCCAATGTTACCTTTTTAATATTTTTTCCTTAGGCTTTTCTTTTTCTAAATTATTAAGTTAAAAGCTTATTTGTTCTTTGGCACAATGCTAACAAATTGCTTTAAAAAGTATAAGGGAATGGTAAAGAGACATTTTCTGTTTTTCTCTTTTTCCTAACATTAACGTGCTATGTTTATATTTTATTTGTTAAGATTACATTCTCATTCATCCATTAATTTATTCAATTACAAATATTTATTTAGAACTGGACTTTGTCCAGAGTCTTAGTGGTAGAGGTAGGGCAGTGAAGAGTAAATAAGACACTGTCATTGCCTTCAAGGAGAAAATACGCAGTGCTTAATTGTCTTTTGAGGAGAGGGAGATGTTCATCCTACTTCTGGACCTGAACTGATCCAATTCTACTATATAATACCTTGGGTCAAATATTGTGTGAGTCTTCATTAAAATTTTTGACTTGCTATATGAATTTATTATTTTTATCATTATTTACAGGGGTTATATACAAGGTTTTTTTTTGTTTTGTTTTTGTATAGACTCTCTACTGGTGTACCTTAGAATACATAATAGCTCTTAGAGAAACTAGTCCTGTGCTTTCTGGGGAAAGATAGTGGAAAAAAGTTGTATCACAGACCTTTCTCTTCCAAAATAAATAAATAATAAGTTTAAAACAACAACTATAAGATGTACAAGAGAATAATTTAGTATGGCAGCAAGAATAAAATATATAGATACATAAGCAAGACAGGGAAAGAGAGGCAAAATATGACAGGCATAGTGAAGATTTCCTCCTCCACGCATCCTGTAAGCAGTATGGGGAGAGGAGATGAATTAGACCCTAAAAAATGTCACTGATCTCCATTCCCTTTACTTCTCTCTTCCCCGCCTTCTCAAAGTCACCACAATTTGAAAAAAAAAAAAAAATGAATACCAGAAGTGTCTGGTCAGTTTGGGGAAAACACACCAAACACTTTGAGAGTATAAAATGTAACTCACTCCCTACCAATGCACCAGAGGCTGGCAAGTCTACCAAGGCTCACTACAGCGGGGCAAGCTGAGTAACGAAGTCTGAAAAATTATGACAATCATCTAACTCAACTGATCTTGAAAACTGTTTAGAGATTTAGTATAAAGGATGTTAGAAGAGGAAATAAAACAATATTATCTGAGGAAAGAGGCATTTGGAGTGCTGCAGGTGGAATTCAATTTCCCTTTCTATGAACCAACAATTTGTAGTTAAAAACAGAGAAGAAAAACTGGGTGGGATGGGGTTGATAGTGGCAGTTGGTGAGTGATGGTAAGTGAATTGATGAGCTACATCCTAAGAGTAGTTAAAGTAAAAACAAACAAACAAACAGTGGCCTAACCTGAAGGAGTAAATTAAAGGCACTGAACTTAAAATAATACAAAAACCCTATAATTCAGCCCTATAATGTTGAGTCATAGCCTACAATTAGAAAAATGAATAAGTCATAAGTATACATCTCAATTAATATTCACAAAGTTTAAACACCCGCATAACTAGCAATCACATCAGGAAACAGAACACGGCTAGTGCCTCAGGGACCTCTTTGGGTTTCTTTCTAGTCATTATCCATCTGTCCCAAGAATAACTATTATCCTAACTTTTAATTTCATAGATTAGTTCTGCCTGTTTTTGAAATTTATGTAAATGGCGGAATTATATAACAGGTTTTTTTTTTTTTTTTTTTTTTTTTTTGAGATGGAGTCTTTCTCTGTCGCCCAGGCTGGAGTGCAATGACATGATCTTGACTCACTGCAATCTCCACCCTCCTTGTTCAAGCCATTCTCCTGCCTCAGCCTCCTGAGTAGCCAAGATTATAGGTGCACGCCACTATGTCTGGCTAATTTTTGTATTTTTGCAGAGATGGGGTTTCACCATGTTGACCAGGCTGCTCTTGAACTCCTGACCTCAAGTAATCCGTCTGCCTTGGCCTCCCAAAGTGCTGGGATTAGAGGCGTGAGCCACCATGCCCGGCCAATACAATAGATTTTTTAAATCTCTTTTTTGCTCAATATTATGTTTGTGAGATTTAGCATATTATTGTGTGTAGTTTTAGCTTGTCCACCATTACTACTGTATGTATTCCACTGTGTGAGCATATAATGGTTTTTTTTTTTTCCATTTTACTGTTGAGTTCTTTGATCAGCTTTCAGTTTGGAAACACTATGAACATATTTTACATGTCTTTTTGTGAACACAAAAATACCCCTCCGTTGAGTACTCATCTAGAAATTTAATTGCTGGTTCATAGAGCAAACACACGATATATTACCATACATATAGATAGATGCTCCAAACACTTTTTCAAGGTGGTTAGCTAATTTATGCCAGCAATCAGTGACATTTAGGATTGTTCTAGATCCTTAGAAACTCAGTGTTTTTTAGTCATATGTTAATCGGCCATTTGGATATGCTCTTGTGAGGTACTCACTGAAGTCTTTAGCTTTTTGTTTTGTTTTGTTTTGTTTGTTTGTTTTTGTTTTTGAGACAGAGTTTCACTCTTGTTGCCCAGGCTAGAGTGCAATGGTGTGATCTTGGCTCACTGCAACCTCCGCCTCCTGGGTTTAAGCAATTGTCCACCCTCAGCCTTCTGAGTAGCTAGGACTACAGGAGTGAGCCACTATGTCCAGCTAATTTTTGTATTTTTTGTAGAGACAGGATTTTGCCATGTTGGCCAGGCTGGTCTCGAACTCCTGACCTTGGTGATTTGCCGGCGTTGGCCTCCCAAAGTGCTGGGATTGCAGGCATGAGCCACCACACCCAGTCTAGCCATTTTTCTTATACAGTGAGTTTTTAACAAAATTATATGGGAGAGTGCACAGGCAAGGTAATCTATCTGTGATTGTCCATAGCCTGACTTCACTCTTACTCTCCATGCTACATCAGAAATATAAAAATACTCATATTGAAGCTGTGAAGAATAAAAAATTCCTCTCAGTAACATGAAAGGAAGAATGTTCCAAAATTATCTAGGAGCAAACAGAAGGTCTTAATAGAACAAATGAAGAATAATTAAGGGAAAAAGGAATGGCATAAAGCCTACATAAAAAGCACTAAAATAAAAATGATTAAAGAAGGAAACATAGTCCTAAAAAATCCAATAGTTGAAATCCATCATATAAGAAAATAATATGAAAGAAATAAAAGTAAATTCTACACTGTACTAGTGTACTAGGACTGCTGAAACAAATTACCACAAACTAGGTAATACAGCAACATAAATTTATTCTCTCACAGTTCTGGAGAACAGATTCTGGTGATTGCTGGCAATTCTTAGCAATCCTCTCCATCTGTGGACCACTGGGACAGGCATAGGATAAACATTTTCATTTCCATAGGGAGAAATTGGAAGTTATAAAAGGGTTACTGGTTTGAAGCAAGTGCAAAAATTGGCAGGACAAACTGCATTCGGCTGAAGGTCTGAAAATAATCCTCTGAGGCTTGATCCTCTGTTTTCTGGGCCCATGGTAGTCACCCTGCTGTCTCTGGCCTTTATATTTGTGTCTGTGGTTCTGCCCTCAGAATAATTCTTCCTTTCTCTTAAAGATGAGCAAATATTTGTGACCGAATAGCTCTATCAGCCCATTTCTTGCTAGAATCCCAGAAATCTGGTAGCCTTCCTTCATTTTGTCTTATCTCTGCCCCTTTCAGTCCAGGCTGGTAGTGTGATACGGTTTGGCTGTGCCCTCACCCAAAGCTCATCTTGAATTGTAATTCCCATAATCCCCACATGTCATGGGAGGGACTCTACGGGAGGTAATTAAATAACTAGGGCAGTTATCTTCATGCTGTTCTCCTCATAGTGAATAAGTACTCAAGAGATCTGATGGTTTTATAAAGGGCTTCTCCTTCACTCTGTACTCACTTATCTTGCCTGCCACCATGGAAGACATGCCTGTTTCATCTTCTGCCATGATTGTAAGTTTTCTGAGGCCTCTCTAGACATGCAGAACTGTGTCAATTAAACCTCTTTTCTTTATAAATTACCCAGTCTTGAGTATGTCTTTAAAGCAGCATGAAAACAGACTAAAACAGTAAATTGGTACCACAGAGAATGGGTGCTGCTGTGAAGATACCCAAAAATGCAGAAGTGATTTTGAAACTGGGTAACAGGCAGAGACTGGAACTGCTTGGTGGGCTCAGAAGGAGACAGGAATATGTGGGAAAGTTTGGAACTTCCCAGTGACTTGTTGAATGGCTTTGACCAAAATGCTGATAGTAATATCAACAGCAAAATCTAGGCTGAGGTGGTCTCAGATGGCAATGAGGAACTTGTTGAGAACTGGAGTAAAGGTCACTCTTGCTATGCAAAGAGACTAGTGGCATTTGCTTCTGCCCTACAGATCTGTGGAACTTTGAACTTGAGAGAGATGATTTAGAGTATCTGGCAGAAGAAATTTCTAAGCAACAAAGTGTTCAACAGAAGGCAGAGCATAAAAGTTTGGAAAATTTGCAGCCTGATGATACAATAGAAAAGGAAAACCCATTTCCTGGGTGAGAAATTTAAGCCTGCTGCAGTAATTTGCATAAGTAATGAGGAGCTGAATGTTAATCACCAAGACAATGGGGAAAATGTCTCCACGGCATGTCAAAGGCCTTCATGACAGCCCCTTCTATCACAGGCCCAGAGGCCTAGGAGGAAAAAATGGTTTTGTGGGCTGGACCCAGGGCCCCCCTGCCCTGTGCAGCCTCAATACATGGTGCCCCACATCCCAGCTACTTCAGCTCCAGCTGTGGCTAAAGGGGCCAAGATACAGCTCAGGTCATTGCTTCAGAGGGTGTAAGCCCCAAGCCTTGGCAGCTTCCACCTGGTGTTTGTCCTGCAGGTGCACAGAAGACAAGGATTGAGCTTTGAGAACTTCTGCCTAGATTTCAGAGGATGGACAGAAATGCCAGGATATCCAGGCAGAGGTGTGCACATGGAGAACCTGTTCTAGGGCTGTGCAGAAGGGAAATGTGGGGTTGGAGCTCCCACAGAAAGTCCCCACAGAGACACTGCTCAGTAGAGCTGTGACAAGAGGGCCACAGTCTTCCAGATCCCAGAATGGGAGATCCACTGACAGCTTACACTCTGCACCTGGAAAAGCCACAGGCACTCAATGCCAGCTTGTGAAAACAGCCAGGATGGGGGACTGTACCCTGGAAAGCCACAGGTGAAGCTGCCCAAGGCTGTGGAAGCCCACCTCTTACATCAGCGTGACCTGGATATGAGATGTGGAGTCAAAGGAGATTATTTTGGAACATTAAGGTTCAATAATGGCCCTACTGGATTTCAGATTTGTATGGGGCCTATAACCCCTTTGTTTTGGCCAATTTATCTTATTTGGAACAGGTGTATTTATCCAATGCCTGAACCATCATTGTATCTAGGAAGTAACTAATTTGCTCTTAATTTTACAGGCTCATAGGTGGAAGGGACTTGCCTTGTCTCAGATAAAACTTCGGACTTGGACTTTTGAGTTAATGCTGGAATGAGTTAAGACTTTGGGGGGCTGTTGGGAAGGCATGATTGTGTTTTGAAATGTGAGGACATGAGATTTGGTCAGAGACAGAATGATATGGTTAGGCTTTGTATCCCCACCCAAATCTCATCTTGAATTGTAGTTCCCATAATACCCATGTGTCATGGAAGGGACCCTATGGGAGGTAATTAAATCATGGGGGCAGTTACCCTCATGCTGTTCCCATGATAGTGAGTTAGTTCTAATGAGATCTGATGGTTTTATAAGGAGCGTCCCCTTTGCTTGGCACTCACTTCTCTCACCTGCCTCTCACCTGTAAGATGTGCCTGTTTTACTATGATTGTAAGCTTCTTGAGGCCTCCCTTGCCATGCAGAATTGTGAGTCAATTAAACCTCTTTTCTTTATAAATTACCCAGTTTCAGGTACGTCTTTACAGCAGTGTAAAAATAAACAATTACATAGTGTTTCTGCTAGTGTAGCATTCTGAAAAGCCTTGTTGGTTTCCCATGGACTTCACAGCAGTCCATGCCATTGGACAAGAGTCCTCTACAGATATTTTCTTGAATAATCTCATCTAAATTTTTGGCTTCTGCTGAGAAGGTTGATCTGATTATTGAGTTACACATGTAATCTTTTCAGCAAAATATTGTTCAGAATGTTTGTTCTTACTTCTAGAGCATACTATCTGATAGGCTGAGAATTTTCTAAATCATCAGACTCTGGTTTCTTTTGTTTAGCAGTTTCTTCCTCAATTTATGTCTTTTCTGCCACATTTTTCTACAAGCAGCAAGGAGAAATAAGGCTGAACCTCCCACACTTTGCTTAGAAATATCCTCAGCTCAAACATCCAGGTTAATAACTTATGTGTTTTGCTTTCTGCCCAACTGTAGAACACAATTCACTCAAGATTTCTGTCACCTCATAGGAACCGGGAAAAATTTCATGATGAAGACCCCAAAAGCAGTTGCAACACAAGCAAATGTTGACAAATGGGTTTGAATTAAACTAAAGAGCTTCTGCACAGTAAAATAAACTATTAACAGAGTAAACAGACAACTAGAGAATAGGATAAAATATTTATAAACTATGCATCTGACAAAGTTCTAACATCCAGAGTCTATAAGGAACTTAAACAAATTTACAAGCAAAAACCAAACAACCCCATTAAAAAGTGGGCAAAGACATCAACAAACATTCTTTCAAAAGAAAACATACATGCAGCTAAGAAGTATATGAAAAAATGCCCAAGATCACTAATCATTAGAGAAATGTAAATCAAAACCATGATGACATACCGTCTCACATGAGTCAGAATGGTTATTATTAAAAAGTCAAAAAATAACATACTGGCAAGGTTGCAGAGAAAAGGGAACACTTACACACTGCTGGTGGGAGTGTTAATTAATTCAGTCATCATGGAAAGCAATGTGGCAATTCCTTAAAGAACTAAACAGAATTACCATTCAATCCAGCAATCCCATTATTGGGTATATACCCAAAGGAATATAGATTATTCTATCATAAAGACACATGCATGCATATGTTCATCACAACACTATTTATAATAGCAAAGACACAGAATCAACCTAAATGCTTATTAATGGTAGACTCGATAAAGAAAATGTGGTACATATACAACAAGGAATACTATGCAGCCGTAAAAAAGAATGAAATCGTGTCCTTAGCAGCAACATGAATAGAGCTAGAGGCCATTATGCTAAGCAAACTAATGCAGGAACAGAAAATCAAATACAACATGTTCTCACTTATAACTGGGAGCTAAAGAACCAGAACACAGAACACATGGACACAAAGAGGAGAATGCTAAATACCGGGGTCTGTCTGAAAGTGGAGGGTCGGAGAACAACATCAGAAAAAATACCTATTGGGTACTGTGCTTAGTACCTGGGTGATGAAATAATCTGTACACCAAACCCTTGTTACATGAGTTTATGTATATAACAAACTTGCAAGTGTACCCCTGAACCTTAAACAAAAGTTAAAAGAAAATAACAAAATAAGGTGGAAACAATTTTTGTCACCTTATGATGAGAATTTCCTTCTTCCATTTTTTGATGACATACCTTTCATTTCCTTCTGAGGTCACACCAGAAACATCCTTTTACTTATATTTCTACCAACATTCTGTTCTCTCTCTCTCTCTAGATATATATATATATGTATGCATATAGATAGATAGATAGATAGATATACTAAGATGATAGAAGATCTCTCTACCATGCTCCTTAATTCTATCTGAGCCCTCAGCAGAATTGCCTTTAACAATCATATTTCCACCAAGCATCTCTTCAAGGCAATCTAAACTTTTTTTCTATAAAGTGGCTCAAAAATTCTTTCAGCCTCTACTCATTTCCCAATTCCAAAGCCACTTCCTCTGTTCTGTACCTCTCTCCTAGCCTCTGGTGGTTTCTGGCAATCCTTGGCATTCCTTGGCTCGTGGATGTATCACTCTAGTCTGTACATTGATCTTTACATGGCTTTGTTCTCTGGGTATTTCTGTTTGACCTTTTCTGTTTCTTATAAGGGTACTCTCTTGGGACGTGGGGTCCATCCTAATCTGGCATAATCTTATCTCAATTATTAGCTTAAATACATCTGTAAAGACTATTTCTAAATAAGATCATATTCTGAGTTTCCAGACATAAATTTTGGGGTAACACTATTTAATCCACTATACATACATGAGAGATCTGACCACAGAAGAATTAAGAAGAACATACATTCAGTAAAATTGAAATAAAAAATAAAATAATGAAGCAATAGAAAGAAATAAAATGGGAGATTTCAGGGCTAAGGCACCAAACTGGGGGTGCTTAACACAGACCTAATGAATAAGTTAAACATGTTAAAAACAGAGTTTTTGAAATGGAGAAAAGGTTTGAGATAATAACAGTGATTTGATATGAAAGAGACAGACAGAGATTAAAACAATTAGAGGGAATGTAAAAGATATGGAGAGCAAACAATAATTCTATATGAAGATCTTTGGTATGCATGAATAAGATAAACCAAGCACTAGAATAGAGAAAAATATTCAAAGACAAAATAGAGTATTTTTACATGAAAAGGAAGAACTGAAACCACAGATTAAGAGGCCTACCATGTACTAAGAAAAACTGATGGAGAATGTTCACCATTAAGAATATTCTATTCTAAACTTCAAGGACAAAGAATTTTATGAGGATCCAGGTGTAAAAAAACGGCATGCAGGTAGTTTCAGACTCCCTCTAATTTTACAGTGACACAATGTCTCTAGAGCTCTGATGAAATGAATTAATAAAAAAAGTATTCAAGATTTGCTGTCATTTAAGTACAAAAGGTATCATTAAACAAATGCCAAAATATCAGAAAATAATCCCACTACAACCCATTTCTCCCAATACTAAACTCTGAACAACAAACAAAAATTCTGATTTACACTGAAAAGAAACAAAAGAAGACAGATTGTAGAAGAGAGAAAAAACTGAATGACATGTTCCATATTGAGTGAGTTTCTCATTTATTTGTTAATTGATTTTTCCTTTGTGACACTGCTCTAAGAGCAGGCCCCATAGAAACCAGGAAAAGGGGACTTCACAAGCTGAAGTGAGTTAGGGGGAAATTCTTAGGAAGGAGAAAATTAGAGAAGTTTTCTAATTCTGTTTGTGATCCTACCCAGGATCTGCCTAACTCCTGATCTATGCACGTACAAGTCAGACCAAACTAGCACATAACAGAGGTTTCAAAATGGGACTGAGCTTTGATCTCCATGCACAAATCTCTTGCTATAACTCAGGAATAATGCCCCCTGGAATAAAGCCTTCTCAGGAAATAACTAAACAATGGATAAAATAACTGAAATGAAAACTAGACTACTCAAAACACCTTCATACTAATCCATGAACCATAAATACATGAGCAACACCTACAACAGATTAACAAAGGCTCCGAACATGGAACTGAAATTCGAATTACCACCCACAGAAGTGAGACAGATCATACTGCCTGAATCGGACTGGCTTCTACAGATGCTTACAACAGAAACCATAGTCTACCCAACCCATCTTTTACAATGTTAAGGATACAATAAAAACAAATTATCCTACATACAGAGAACCAAGAACATGTGTCTAATCGTCAGGAGAAAAGACAATGAACTCTTATCATCCTTGAGTTCCTCCTAGATATTGGAACTATCAGGCACTTTAATGCAGCTAATATAACTAAGGCAACATGTTGTAGAGAGAACACTCCTGAAAAAAATGAAATGAGAGAAAGTCTCATGAGACATGTAGAGACTTGTCTTTTTAAAAAGAACCAAATAGAAATTTTAGAGGCGATAGGTACTATTATGCATTGCTTAACAACAGGGATATGTTCTGGGAAATGTGTTGTTAGGTGATTTTTGTTGTTGTGTGAACACCATAGAGTGTACTTACACAAACCTAGACGGTATAGCTTACTACACACCTAGGCCATATAGGATAGCCTGTTGCTCCTAGGTTACCACCTGCACAGCATGTTACTCTATTAAATACTATAGACAGTGGTAAAATACTCCATTACATACTATAGACAGTGGTAAAACAATGGCAAGTGTATATTTACCTACACATATATAACCATAGGAAAGGTCTAGTGAAAATATGGTATAAAGGATAATAAATGGAATACCCGTATTAGGATACATACCTTGAATGGAACTTGCAGAACTGAAAATTTCTCTAGGTGGATCAGTGAGTGAGTGGTGAGTGAATGTGAAGGCCTAGGACATTATTGTACATTACTGTAGACTTTATAATCACTGTACACACTAAAGTTATATAAACAAGTTTCTTTCTTCAGTAATAAACCTTAGCTTACTGTAACTTTTCTACTTTATAAACTTTTAAATTAAAATTATTTGACTCTTTTGTAATAACATTTAGCTTAAAACACAAAACATTGTACAATTGTACAAAAATTATTTTTCTTTAGAACCTTATCCTCTAAACTTTTTTCTATTTTTACAACTGTTTACTTATTTTTACTTTTTAAACTTTTTTGTTAAAAATTAACACACAAACACACATATTAACCCTAGGCCTACACAGGGTCAGGATAATCAAAATGTCACTAGGCAGTAGAAACTTTTTCTTTTTCTTTTTTTGAGACAAAGTCTCACTCTTGTCACCCAGGCTGGAGGGCAGTGGCGTGATCTCGGCTCACTGAAACCTCCGCCTCCTGGGTTCAAGCGATTCTCCTGCCTCGGCCTCCCAAGTAACTGGGATTACAGGTGCCCACCACCACGCCCAGCTAATTTTTTTGTATGTTTAGTAGAGATGGGGTTTCACCATGTTGGCCAAGCTGGTCTTGAACTCCTGACCTCAGGCAATCTACCCACCTTGGCCTCCCAAAGTGCTGGGATTACAGGCATGAGCCATCACTCCCAGCCAGCAATGGGAACTTTTATCTCCATTATCATCTTATGGGCCACCCTCATATATGCAATCTGTTGATGATTGAAATGTCATTATGTGGCACAAGACTGTATAATATATTCAAATTTTAAAAGTCTTACTGGATAGTTAGGTTCACAAGCTGCAAGGAGATGACAGAGGAACCAGTCAGTAAACTTTAAGATAAGTTGAAAGAAATTATCTAACCTGAAGAATAAAGAGAAAACAAGTTGGAAAAAACTCTCAGCTCTCAGGGACACATAGGACAATATTAAAAAGTCTAACATACATGGATAGGAGTCTTAGAGAGTTGGTGCAAGAGATAGAGGCACAAAAGCTAGCTGAAGAAAATTGGGCTAAAATTCTCCAAATTTAGTGAAAGACGTACATTTATAGACTGTAGAAGCTCAGCAAACTCCAAACAGGATGAACTCAAAGAATATCACAGAGAATAAGGAAAATCAGAAAATACTTTTGACTGAATTATAATGAACAGATAAATCTAATACTATCCTTAGAGGGAAACTCATACTTTTAATGTTCATATTAGAAAAGAAGAAATATTTCAAGTCAATGCCTAATATCCTACCTTAAGAAGCTAGAAAAAGAGCAAACTATACACAGTTAGTTGAAGAAAATATTAAAGATAAGAACAGAAATCAACAAAATAGAAAACGGACTAGAGAAAATTAACAAAACCAAAGACTGATTCATTGAAAAGACCAACAGAATTGACACTCTCAGGTAGTGATCAAGAAGATAAGGAGATAAACCATCGAGATCAAGAATAAAAAAGAGATAATCACCACAGAGCCTACTGATACCAGCCTGGGCGACAGAGTAAGACTCCGTCTCAAAACCAAAAAAAAAAAAAAAAAAGACAATTAATTTTGAAAGATCCAAACCACAACTACCTAGACATTTATACTTTCACTTAAAAGTATTTTTACAGGCCAGGCGTGGTGGTTCACACCTGTAATCCCAGAACTTTGGGAGGCCGAGGTGGGCGGATCACGAGGTCAGGAGGTGGAGACCATCCTGGCCAACATGGTGAAACCCTGTCTCTACTAAAATACAAAAATTAGCCAGGTGTGGTGGCAGGTGCCTGTAGTCCCAGCTACTCAGGAGGCTGAGGCAGGGGAAATCGTCTGAACCCAGGAGACAGAGATTGCAGTGAGCCAAGACTGTGCCATTGCACACCAGCCTGGCGACAGAGCAAGACTCCGTCTAAAAAAAAAAAAAAAAAAAAAAGTCTTTTTATAAAGAAGAAATCAAACCAAATTTGCAGAAAACATAGAAGTACTACTTTCTGAAAAATCAGTTTAAAGGGTTTCATGGACAATAATAATTGATGGATAATTCCAACCCAATTTAAAATATCTCAGTGAACAGAGAAAGAAGAAAAGCTTTCAACTACATACTTGAGCAGAAAAAGATACTAAAATTTGATTTCCCACCAAAAAAAAAATTGCAGACCAAGCTCACTTACACTATTAATACGCATGTATTTACAACATTTGTAAATAGCATTAACTGGATCAATTAAGAAATTCTACTTCTTGGTCAAGTGCAGTTCATCCTAAGAATGCAACTATATTTACATGCCAGCAAATTAACTAATATAATTTTTCATAATATTGGACTAACAGGGGGAAAATATCCCAACCCAACAGATGTTGAAGATATTTGACAAAAATCCAGCATAATGAAACTGCTTAATGGAGAAATACTATAAACATTCCAATTAAGAAGATACTCAGGAGGCTGAGGTAGGAGAATCGCTTGAACCCAGGAGGTTCAGTGAGCTGAGATTGTGCCATTGCACTCCAGCCTGGGCGATAACAGCGAGACTCTGTCTCAAAATAAATAAATAAAAATTAAAAGAAACAATAATAATATATAATATTTCTCAATAGTAAACAAGCTGCTCTAGCAGTAAACAGTAAAAGTTAGAAAAACGAAAGCCGAGTGTGGTTGCTCACACCTGTAATCTCTCAGTACTCTGGGAGGCCGAGGCAGGTGGATCTTCTGAGATCAGGAGTTCAAGACCAGCCTGGCCAATATGTTGAAACCCCATCTCTACTAATAATACAAAAATTAGCCAGATGTCCTGGCGTGCACCTGTAATCTCAGCTACTCCAGAGGCGGAGGCAGGAGAATTGCTTGAACCCGGGAGACAGAGGTTGCAGTGAGCTGAAATTGCACCACTGCACTCTAGCCCGAGTGACAGAGCAAGACCCTGTCTCAAAAAAAAAAAAAAAAAAAAAAAAAAAAGAAAAAGAAAAAACAAAAAGGAAGAAAATATTCAAAGTATAATAGTTATAAAAGAGAAATACTTAATGAGAAATGTATAAAATTTATAAAACTGTTATGACTACATTTTTAACTTCATTGAGATTGATAAAATGTAAGCTGGCTTATGAATAGGTAAAGTCAACATTGCAAAGCTAGCAATTAATGCTAAATTAATTAAAGTTCATCAGTCTTATTAAAATAACAAAAGCTTTTGGGGACGAATTAGACAAAATACTAACAGAGTAAGTTTGTAAAAGTAAACATGTAAGTATAGCAAGGACAATTTTGAAACAGAAAAGTAACAGCAGAAGACTTGTCTATCAGATAATAGAATGTCTAATCAAGTAAAAATACCTAAAATAATTTGGTACTATAAAATAATTATATATAGGAAACATAACAAAAGGTCCAGTAATAGATACAACTATTCATGGGAAATTAATATATTATGAAGGTGGCAAATCAGTGAAGAAAAATAGGTTCATAAGGCTGGACGCAGTGGCTCACACCTGTAATCCCAGAACTTTGTGAGGCCGAGGCAGGCGGATCACCTGAGGTCGGGAGTTCGAGACCAGCCTGACCAACATGGAGAAACCCCCTCTCTACTAAAAATACATAATTAGCCAGGTGTGGTGGCACATGCCTGTAATCCCAGCTACTTGGGAAGACTGAGGTAGGAGAATCGCTTGAACCTGGGAGGTGGAGGTTGCAGTGAGCCGAGATCGCACCATTGCATTCCAGCCTGGGCAACAAGAGAGAAACTCCGTCTCAAAAAAAAAAAAAGAAAAATAGGTTCATAAGTAATACTGCAAAAATTTGCTACAAGTTTGGAAAACCAAAGTTGATTTCTATCTAATACTAATATTAAAATAATATCTGGCTATATCAAAAATTTTAAAATAGCATTATAAAATTACTGTAAGAAAAGTTGGATAAACTTATACATAAATTTTGTTATAGGGAGGACCTTCTAAGCAGGGCACAAAACACCAAAGCCATAAAGAAAAAGGTATAAAATGTTGAAAATTATACCATAAAAAGACTCTAAGCATAATTTTGTAAAAAACAAAAAATTAAAAAAACAAAAAAATGTATCTTGGAAAAGTGTTCATAACCTACAAATGGTGATTTTCTATACTTACAAATGTGATATATATATATATAAAACCTACCATTGGTAATTTTTCTAAATTTACATGAGGTTTACTTGAATGGCCTCTTAAGATAAAATGTAGCAGAAAATAGGCAAAGATGATAAACACTTGACAGAAAAAGAAATGTAAATGGTCAAAAACAGGAAAAGATACTTTCCTTCATAATTAAATAAAGTCAATGAAAGCAAAGTGATGTTTTTCACTTTTCAGATTAACACAATTCAAAACGTTTGTTAACATCCAATGGTGGGGAGGGCATGAAGAAATAGATACATTCATACACTACTGGTAGGAAAATAAAATACACAACCTCCTTGAAAGGTAACTTAGCAAGTTATTCAAATTGAAAAGTGTAAAGATTCAAACAGTCTTTGGCATATAGTGCAATTTGTGTAAAATGTTATGCACATATGTATAAAAATGTGTGTACATGTGTGTGCCTATCTTTCTTCTTCTCCCTGATGGATCTATAAGAAACTCTTCTCAATTGCTTACCTTTCAGGAGAAAGACCGGACATGACATAGGAAAAGACATTTTCTTTTCATTATACTTTTCTGTCTTACTGGTTTTTTAAAATTGTGGGTCCATATCACTTAAAATAAAAAAGTAATTAGCTAGACACACAGAAACAGTTGACCCAGCTGATGGAAGAAATTCCATTATAAAAATTGTCAGGAACCAGTTTGCATCAATTGTTCAGAATCTACACAATGCGAAAATTTGAAAGAGGCACTGGGAAAAGCTCTGAGTTCCTGAGTGTTTGTGAACATTATCTCAGTGAAAATGGAAAAAAAAACATGGTCATTAAGAGAGCAATCTCCATTTGGCTAATTTCTGTAAAACCCTAAATTGAAATATTCTTTTGTTAAAATAATCTTTAAAGGCTAAATAGAGTTTTTATAAAATAACAAAGTCCAATCTCAAGAAAGTTTCTTTCTGATTCAATAAAAGCTTAGAAATATTTAGAGTTTTCTTACCAGATTTGAGATATCACCGTGCTACCGACAATCTCCTTTTCTGTCTCTAAATGACCATACCTTTCAGTAACTTAGGTTCATATACAGATCTTGGGTCTTTGATATTTAAGGTATGGTACATAAGAATTTAAAGTTTTCATCTTTTGCCTTTCTCTCCACTCTAGCTCTTTATCTTCTATTAAAATTGAACTCCTTCATTGTTTTCGTTAATTTCTCTAAGCCACTTCATTGGGCACTTCTATTTAAATAGAGACCCTGGAGTTTTATGACAATTTCCAAAAGGGATTTGGGTAAGATGCTATGCTCTAAATACCCTGCAAGAAAATATGAACCAACATTTTCAAGATTAAAGTGGCAACTGCCTGTCTTGATTGCTCTTTCTTATTAGCTTTATTAATCTTATGGAAAAATCTTTTTCTTTAAAAATTTATTTTAATAGATTTTTTAAAGATATAAACAAGCTTTGTATTATAATAAATGCCACATAGCTTTCTTTTCTTTGTTAATTTTATTTTATTATGGTAATAACACCTAACATGAAATCCACCCTTTTAACAAATTTTTAAGTGAACCATACATTATCGTTGACTACAGGTGCAATGTTGTAAAATTCTAGCACATCTGAATATTTAAGCATTTAAACAAGACTGATATTAAATAGACGACTTTAGTTGCTGTGTAGATGGATTGGGGGAAGGGGCAATAATGAAAGCAGGTCTACAGGGGAGTGACATGGTGACATGGACCAGACTGATGATTATAGAGACAAAGAGAAGGAAGGGGTTCAGTAGGGATATGAGGGATCAAATCAACAGCACTTACTGATGAACTACATGTGGAGGGTGAGGGAGAAGAATCAAGGATGGTTCCTAGAATTTTGTGTTGAGAAAGATGTTCTCTGTTGTGTGGGAGAGTCCTGAGGAAAATGTACATATAGAGAGACTCTATATAACAACCAGTATATCCATGTTCTTTCTTCGTAATAGAAATTTATGTCTCAGTGACAGATTTTCTCTAATGGTTTGAGCCACAAATTAAAAACAAACTAGCATCAGTCTTGCCTTGACTTTTTTCTCAAATATAAATTTTGAGTAATAGTTTCTTAAAATTTCTGAATCATGACATTATAAGGTTATATGGGAGAATCAAGATAATACAATATAAGACTTTAGTAGTTTTCCAAATGCATTTCATTTCAAATATAGGCCAGTCTTTTTTTGATATTATTTTGAACTTATGGAAAATTTTTGAAAATAGTATAAATAAATCCTGGATACTTTCAACCCATATTTTCCCAAATACTAACATTTATTACATCTATTGTGTCCTTTTTCACTCTCTCTCTTTCTCAGTCTTTTTCTATCTCCCTTTCCATATATTATATGCATACACATAAACGCATAATATGTAAATATATATACATAAATACATGTTTGTGTATTTTATATATATGTGCGTGTATTTAAGTATGTATATATATGTAAACATATATTTAATCCTAGCTTCTAAAATTCCAAATATAGACATCATAGGCCAGTGTCTGTTCAGGCATCAGTTCTCACCTGCGGTGATATTGTTTCAAGGAATGTTTGAAAATGTCTGGGCACATGTTCGGTTGTGACAACTTGAGAGGGTTTACACTGGTGTGTAGTAGGTAGCGGCCAGAGATGATGCTAACCATCTGACCTACAATGCACAGACAACCTTCACAACAGAGAATTATCTGACCATAAAATGTTAAGAGTGCTAAAGGTGAGAAATCTTGCATTAAGCCAATCAACCTCTCCTTCCACAACCCCGTATACAGACTGATTAGTATGTATAAGAATTTATCCAGCTGGCCTTGGAAAAAACCCACTTTGTTTGTTCATCTCCTTTGTTTTTAGTATGATTTGTCTTGCTTTGTTTCTCTCAGTATAGCAGGGTTTAAAGTATCCAATGCCATAAGGGACATATTCCCCTGACCTGTTTTTTACATGCGCATTTTGTTAAAAAAATTTTATCTTTATTTCAAAATTATATTGATCAGTTTGATTTAGTCATTTCAAAATGTGTGCATACATCAAAACATCATCTTGTATACCATAAATATATATAATTTTCATTTGTTAATTATATCTTAATAAAACTGGGAAGGAAAAAATATACATATATTTCATTTTATACTTACTTTTTTTCTAGATCATTTAAGAGTAAGCTGCACACATGATTATCCCTTTTTCCTCTAAATGCCTCATTGTTTGTTTTCTAAAATCCAGGAGTTCTTTTACATAATTGCAGTGAAATTAACAAAATCAGAAAATTATCTTTGATACACTACTATGATTAATTGGCAAATTTTATGGCGATTCCTTTGGTCAGTTTTTAAAATTCAAAGATATGTCTTATTATTCTTTTCCAACTATGTTATTAGAAAAAAAAAAGTGGCTATTTAGAAAATGAAAGGTACTTATTCAGTATCAGCTGACTGAATCTCAGTTTAAATTTGCGATTTTTACCCCAAACAGGTCTCTAGTGCTACTACTGCGCAATTCTACAATATACCCCTGACCTATTTAATTTCCAGTCTCCTAATTCATACCTTTTCCACTTTAGTTAAGCCTCCACAACTTTCTTGCTTCTCTTCCCTCTCAACTGATGAGCTAACTTCTTATTTTCCCAAGAAAATAGAAGCCACTAGAGGAGGACTTTCACACCTTCCCACCACATCGTCTGTCAAACCACCTTGCTCCTATATCCTCTGCCTTATTCCACCATTACGAATGGGCTATTTTTCCTCCTCTTGCACTTGACTCTGCCTCTTGGCACTGGGTCTGGCCCTCTTCCTCATTTATCTCTGCATGAATTTGGGTCCTGCCCAAATTGGGGTGTTTTGTGCGGTTAAAATAAGAAGATCACAGTATGGTTTTATGAATCACATGGTTTGTTGCCATACAATGAGGTTCTTTTTTATTCCTCCACACAATGCTCAAATAGAGGAGAATAATGAGAATGAATATCACAGGGAATACACTCAATAAATGAGGTACCTGTATTTTACTTGATAATGTCCCAAAGCACAAGAGTAGTGATTGTAGGCAACCCAGATATTCAAAAGAGAGGCCGTAAAGTGCTACCTTTAAGTGAAAAGGGGAAAGTTGTCAACTTAATAAGGAAAGAAAAAAAAATGTATGCTGAAGTTGCTAAGATCTATGGTAAGCATGAGTCTTCTATACACGAAATTGTAAAGAAGAAAAATGAAGTTTGTGCATAGTGTATACAGGGTCCAATACTATCTGCAGTTTTAGGTGTCCACTGGGGGTCTTGGAGCATATTCCTCAAGGATAAATGGAGACTACTGTACATTAACCACATCGTGAGTGACTTCTAATTTCATTTAGAGTCCAATTATTAAAGTCTAGTTGCTTAATAAGGATAGAAGCAAGCCTCTGTAGATCGAAAATCTAATCACAGTTTGAGGTGTACCTTTCTATGAAAGGTTCTTGGAAGAGACAGTTTGACAAACACAGTGTGGATCCGCAATGACCTGCATGGTCCTAGACACTAGTGAGCAGAGCCAGGGTTGGTGGGCAAGGCTTCAGAGAGTAGCTTAAAGCTGGCAGAGAGTAGTCCTGCCACAGCTTGGGTTCTTGGTCTTCAGAGAGGCAGCTGACAGAGTGTAGTCCTGCCACAGCCTAAGCTCTCAATATGTTTGTTCAAAACCTTGGGATTATAAGCATTTTGGAGTCTAGTACTTGAGGCCAATAACTCACTTATGTAGATCTGATATGAGTGATGTAACATTCTTGTGGGAAGGGGAATTACACTCCATGTTCTTATCACTGAAAAACATATGGCACTATGTAGCAAACTATGTGTTTGGAAACACTTCAAAGTGTGTGGTTTTCTGTCTCCAACGTTTACATCATCAATATTTTCTCTTTCGTTAGACTATCTGTTTCATTACACATACCTGACTTCATCTCTCCCCTCCCTACCCACAGCTCTCACCCATTCCCCAACACACACACAGCTAAAGAGTGGTGTATACTCATTGTCTCCATTTCCTCTCTTTTTATTCACTCTTGAATTCACTCTAATTGGGCTAATTCTTCTCCCACAATTCTACCAAAACTGGTCCTATCAAGAACATCAATGACCTCTGTTGCCAAATCCAATGTTTTCCCAGTGCTCACATAACTTGACCTTCTAGCAGCATTTGGCATAGTTAATTATGTCCTTTCTCTTGAAACACTTTCTTCACTGATTTCTAGGACAATTCCTTCTCACGGTTGTCTTCCTTCACTCATTGCTTCTTTACAGCCTCCTTCCTTAGTTCTTCCTCATCTTTCTGAGCCCTAAACAATTGAGTTCCCCTGGGCTCAGTCTACTGACCTCTTCCTACCCCCAGTCTGTGTGATTTCGCTCAGTTTGAATATCATCTGTACAATGATGTCTCCAGCAGGAGAGGAGAAGTTAGAGGCACAAGCTCTGGAGCTAGACTGCCTGGCTTTGAATCTTGCCCCCACCATTTTGTGGCTCTTCCAACAGGGGCAAATTACTTAATTTCTTTGTACTTCAATTTCCTCCTCTAAAGTGAGGATAATTAAAATTGCTAGTATCTACCTAGCAATTTTGTGAGAATTTTTATTTATCAGATTTAACCTAAAAAACATAAACCACTTCCAGTATTTACAACAAAGAGAACTTAATGCATTTAAAAAGTAAAAGAGCTGAGAAGGCAATCAATGGATGGTAAGGAAACCCAGGTATTAGTAAAGACAGTAAGTCATTGCCACTTACTAGAGGGTCAAAGCAAGTCTTGCTATAAAGCTATAGTCTTCAGGATAGTGCAGTACTGCACGACAAACACACATATAGATGACTTCAGCAGAATAGAGTCCAGTAATACACCTTGACATCTATGGTCAATGGACTTTTTAAAAAGGTGCCAAGGCAATTCAATGGGGAAAGTAAATTATTTTCAAAAAATTGTGCTGGAGAAGATACTCATTTGGAAAAAAATAAGCTTCACACCATATACAAAAACTAACTTGAAATGAATCGTAGAGCTAAACTTAAAACTAAAACTCTAAAACTTCTAGAATTAGGCATAGGAGAAAGGTTTTACAACCTTAGGGTAGGTAAAAAATTTTTTGAAAATTAAATACACAAACTATAGAAGAAATTTTATTAATTAAACTTTAACAAAATTGAAAGTTCTACTATTCAAAAGAAAAGACAAGCCACAGACTAGGAGAAAATATTTGTTATGTATGTATTTGACAAGAGAGTAATATCAGGATATAGAAAGAACTCTTACAACTCAATAATAAAAAAAATAATAAAAGAAATGAACTACTGATATGCATAACATATATAAAATCTTGAAAATATTACTCTGAGTGAAAGAAGTCAACCCAAAGAATTACATACTGTATGATCATATGTATATGAAATGCTAGAAGAGACCAATTTAAGGTATAGGGACAAAAATCAGATCAGTTGTTGCCTGGAGCCTGTGATGGCTGGGTAATTTACTGGGATAGGACTCAAGACAAATGTTGCGGTTAATTAAAAAAACTCTATATCTTGATTGCAGTGATGGTTACATAAAAGCATAAAACTGTCAAAACTTCTCAAACTGAACATTTTAAATTGGTGTATTTTATTGTTTGTGAATTATATCTAACGAAGCTGATTTAAAATATTAAAAATAATCTAACAGATTCAAAGATTAAGTAGTGATTTCACTGAAAATGCTGCTCTCACAATTCTGCTTATCTCAACATATGACATATCTATTTTGCTAGTTGCACAGGCCATAAATATTGGAGTCTTCCTGGAATCTTCTCTTTCTCTCACATCTCACCTCCAATGCATTAGTAAATACCATCTGCTTTACCTTCAAAATATATTCTGAATATGATCCCTTCTCATCACCTCTACCACAACTATACTGGTTCAAGGTACCATCATTTTTGCCTGGATTATTGCAGCAGCCTCCTGAGTGGTGTATTTTCTTTTATTTTTGACCCTTTCTCTTTTATGCCACAGTTTTTCTCAACAGCAGCCAAGTCATCCATGTCATTGCTCTGCTCAGAACTCTCCACTGGCAACTTTCTGTTTCAAAATAAGAGACACCTCTCTTACAATGGACAATGAAGCTAGGCCCCTCATCATCTGCTCCCCAGTGCAGCCTCTCCCCTCCACTTCTCTCACCTTATCTCCTCCACTTTCCCTAATGTTCTCTATAGGCCAGCTACACTGAACTTAAACATGTCAAGGTTACTCCCAAATCACTCCTTCCTGAACTGGGTACCTGCCCACCATATATCTACACAGCCCTTCCACTAACTTCTTTCAGGTTCTCTTCAAATGCCACCTTCTTAAAGAAGCCTTCCCTTCATATGGAACCAAAAAAGAGCCCGCATC
Source organism: Pongo pygmaeus (assembly GCF_028885625.2). Taxonomy (NCBI): domain Eukaryota; kingdom Metazoa; phylum Chordata; class Mammalia; order Primates; family Hominidae; genus Pongo; species Pongo pygmaeus. The sequence continues at coordinate 163,975,072 of NC_085930.1, read as the reverse complement.
ACCAAGTCAATCCTAAGCCAAAAGAACAAAGCTGGAGGCATCACACTACCTGACTTCAAACTATACTACAAGGCTACAGTAACCAAAACAGCATGGTACTGGTACCAAAACAGAGATATAGACCAATGGAACAGAACAGAGCCCTCAGAAATAATGCCACATATCTACAAGTATCTGATCTTTGACAAACCTGACAAAAACAAGAAATGGGGAAAGGATTCCCTATTTAATAAATGGTGCTGGGAAAACTGGCTAGCCATATGTAGAAAGCTGAAACTGGATCCCTTCCTTACACCTTATACAAAAATCAATTCAAGATGGATTAAAGACTTAAATGTTAGACCTAAAACCATAAAAACCCTAGAAGAAAACCTAGGTATTACCATTCAGGACATAGGCATGGGCAAGGACTTCATGTCTAAAACACCAAAAGCAATGGCAACAAAAGCCAAAATTGACAAATGGGATCTAATTAAACTCAAGAGCTTCTGCACAGCAAAAGAAACTACCATCAGAGTGAACAGGCAACCTACAAAATGGGAGAAAATTTTCGCAACCTACTCATCTGACAAAGGGCTAATATCCAGAATCTACAATGAACTCCAACAAATTTACAAGAAAAAAACAAACAACCCCATCAAAAAGTGGGCGAAGGACACGAACAGACACTTCTCAAAAGAAGACATTTATGCAGCCAAAAAACACATGAAAAAATGCTCACCATCACTGGCCATCAGAGAAATGCAAATCAAAACCACAATGAGATACCATCTCACACCAGTTAGAATGGCAATCATTAAAAAGTCAGGAAACAACAGGTGCTGGAGAGGATGTGGAGAAATAGGAACACTTTTACACTGTTGGTGGGACTGTAAACTAGTTCAACCCTTGTGGAAGTCAGTGTGGCGATTCCTCAGGGATCTAGAACTAGAAATTCCATTCGACCCAGCCATCCCATTACTGGGTATATACCCAAAGGACTATAAATCATGCTGCTATAAAGACACATGCACACGTATGTTTATTGCGGCATTATTCACAATAGCAAAGACTTGGAACCAACCCAAATGTCCAACAATGATAGACTGGATTAAGAAAATGTGGCACATATACACCATGGAATACTATGCAGCCATAAAAAATGATGAGTTCACGTCCTTTGTAGGGACATGGATGAAATTGGAAATCATCATTCTCAGTAAACTATCGCAAGAACAAAAAACCAAACACCGCATATTCTCACTCATAGGTGGGAACTGAACAATGAGAACACATGGACACAGGAAGGGGAACATCACACTTTGGGGACTGTTGTGGGGTGGGGGGAGGGGGGAGGGATAGCATTGGGAGATATACCTAATGCTAGATGACGAGTTGGTGGGTGCAGCGCACCAGCATGGCACATGTATACATATGTAACTTACCTGCACATTGCGCACATGTACCATAAAACCTAAAGTATAATAATAATAATAATAATAATAAAAGAAAAAGAAAAAAAAAAAAAAAATAAATAAAAATAAAAAAAATAAAAAAAAAAAAAGAAGCCTTCCCTGACCACTTCATATGAAATCACTCCCTCCATAATCTCTGTTCACTTTCATTGCTTTAAAAAAAAAATCCCAGCCATTATAACTCCCAGAATATCTTAACTTGTTCAATTGCCTTCTTGATTTTTCATCACATGGATGAAATAGGGTGGGAAATTTGTTTCCTATCATAACTCTATCACCTTGGAATGATGCACTCAATACATATTTATTATTTTATTATTTATATATAATATATAATTTACATTTTATATTTAATATGCTTTATAGGTAAGTACATTAAATATGAAATATATTTATACTATAGACATTATAGTATTATTAATATTAAATAATTACTAAATAAATATGTACTTAAGGAATATATGAATGGCTTTACTCTAGAAGCATTACATGGAAAACACACACACACATATTTTACCTTTTCTCCCTTTTTGGTATGAAAGTTTTATTTTTTCTCCATCATAATTTCTAAAACAAACATTCCATACCCATTATTTCTTTGAATGTCTTTATCAGATTTAGCAACTGCATAGTATGAGTTCTGGTACATTCCCTTCCTGAGTCGATGGTAAACATAAATAATCCATCATGGCTTTCTCACTGAACCAATGTACTTTGCCATTCTGCTCAACACAGAACTCCAGGCACCACCACTAATTGACTGAATTTGTCAGGAAATATGAAACTTGTTTGTTATCCTGGATGTAAATTCAAACTTTCTTTGATTATTTTTTTAGGCTTGATTTCCAAACTGACTAACAGACATGGACCCATGGGGTAAAATAAAGTTAAAGTTCTTCAAGCTTCTTCCAGTTTTGTTAGGAAGGGGCAGAAGAGGCAGTGAGTGTATCAAGTAATGACTGCTACATATTTTATTAAGACCCTAGGGGGTTTATTTCAAAATGAAACACCCAGTTCTGTTTCATTTGTGCTTTATAAAAATCTCAATTGCGTCATATTCCCTCTTAACCTTCTGAAATCTAATCAATCACAGATCTCGAAGCCATGTTCAAAAAACCATGTAAATTGTTTTCTTCCTTGTTAATAAGGCTCTGTGCCTCTTCTAAAGTGAGACAGACTGCACAAGGCCAGGAAAACATCACTTCCAACCTCTTGCTCCTAAAATCAAGTTGATAATTATGGTCTGTATTTCTAATGAGGTTTTTGAGGAGTTGAGGAGGAAGTCATGCTTCTTAGAAAGGACTTTGGAGGTAGTCTTTTTCCCTGTGTACATTTTAAAAATCTGTGGCCTAATTTCTTAAGGCAATTGACCTAGTGTGCTGCATATATTAATTGAGATAATACTCTAATTTTGAATCTATTGGTACTTAGGTTTAAGGAATGTCTCCCAGTGTAGGTGTAATTGAATTCTATATTGCCTCAAGTTTATTCTGGTCCAAGGGAAGAAAGTTATATGGGATTTTTATCAACATTTTAATCAGGCTTTTGGTGGCTACTGACCCCTGACGGACTAAATTTTTTTTTTAAATAAAACAAAGGTATATCTGTTCATTGTATTCACGACAAACTGCCTGCTCTTTTGACATGCCCTCAATTGCTTGGTGGATGCATTTTCTTATTTGTTTAATCTGCTAGTTCAGCCTTGAAGAACTGATAGACTGTTTTAATATCAAATAGAAAGCAATGTTTACAACAAATGTTGCCTTTTAACATTGAAGCCTCTCTTATTTTATCTTTAAACTGTAAAAAAATTCAAGTAGTTGATATTCTCATCTAACCATGAGTTTTAATTTTATTAGTATTTATAAATAGGCATTTTCATTTGATCTATTAAAATTCCATTATAATGAAGCTTGTTACATAGTTTCTACCACAGTTTTGAATGAATAGAAAACAGTTTTTGAAACATATAACTTGCAAATAAAGAAAAGCTTAATATAATAGATTTAAACTTGAAGGTGGGCAATATTGTCTATTCTAACATCAGCAATATATTAAGGGATTTCACTGTATTTGCTTCTTATCGTGTTCACAGTAGTTTATTATGAAATAAAATAAAATTTCAGGACACCCTAAATTTATGGTGCCAAAGAGGAAGTTAAGCCCTGGAGCCTGAGTCACATAGCATGTTTGCAATTCTGCTTCTTAGATTATAGCTTAACTCTCTTCTTTAATGTTCTTGTTCTGTAAATGACTAAAAGAGACAGAAACCAGATCTCCCCTCTTCCGAGCACAGGTCTTTTTTATAGATTAACTTTCTCCTTTATTGCCCTGTACCTAACTCAGACCAGATGCCACACAAGATTCCATGACAGTTACATCTTTAGTATGGAATGTTAAATATGCCTTTCCCAAAAGAAAAAGACCACCTCAGCTAATTAGATCATTGTAACTATGCATTAAGCCTTACATAGAAAAGAGGTTGAAATTCTGTTAAACTTCTCTAGCTTTGTCTATATAAGTGATTCCGAACTTCTGTGCTTCAAAACATTGACTTCCATTTTTCTTATCTCTTTTTCCTGTATAGTCTATCCTCAAACTTTATGTTTGAATAAACTCTCTTTAAACTAGATTCTGACCCTTTTGATTATTTTAGGTTGACATTTTGGTGACCCAGGGGACCAGAAGCAAGCCTCCTGTGATCCCCGTCATTTTGCCCACAATTAGAGACTTGGTCCCAGCATGAAAGGTTTTTGTCCATCTGACCTTGCCAGAGCCAGTGGGCACCTGTTGAGGCTCCTTTCAGATTTCAGATCTCCCTGATTTTGATTTGAGATTCAGACTGTATTCAAGCAACCTAATTCACAATCAATGGAGTTGGAATTGAAGCTCTGCTTTTAAGATAGGAATTTCATTGGTTATTTTGTAGAGATTTTGCTGACTGCAGATTTGGGATTTTCACTTTTTACTGAGGTTTTGAATGTCTTTCTTGTTAGAGTTTGCAACATTTTCTGTTGTATGAAATTTGGTCAAGGAGAAACAACTTCTTTTTAAAAATAAAAAGTGAAATAATTGTGGCTTAAGGGAAAATTTGTAATCTTTAAAACTGTCAGATTCTGAAGCTTGATTCAATTGACAAATCTAATCTTTCTCCTTAAATGACCAAAATTTCCCCTACAAGATCTTTTTGGTCATTCAAAAGGAAAATCTAAACTATGGACTATCGTACTTCTAAAGGAGAGATCTATCTTTAAAAACTACAGTGAGATTTATGTATAATATTTATGGTGTTACCTCACATCAATATCTAGAAAAATGGTTTTACTTAAGCTGTGAAGACCCCAAACTAAAATAGTGAAAATGGGGTACCTTGGAAATACCTACATTAGTTTATCTGCATGTTTAATTAAAAACAAAAGCTGGTGGCTGGGTGCGATGGCTCACGCCTGTTATCCCAGCACTTTGGGAGGCCAAAGCGGACAGATATCTGAGGTCAGGAGTTCGAGACCAGCCTGCCCAACATGGCAAAACCCCATCTCTACTAAAAATACAAAAAAGTAGCTGGGTGTGGTGGTGGGCACCTGTAATCCCAGCTACTTGGGAGACTGAGGCAGGAGAATCACTTGAACCCGGGAGGCAGAGGTTGCAGTGAGCTGAGATCTTGCCACTGCACTGCAGCCTGGGCGACAAGAGTGAAACTCCGTCCCAAAAACAAAACAAAACAAACAAAAAACAAAAGCTGGCTATAAAATAAAAACAAAACAACCTAGAGAGCTATTTTTCAATGGTACTTAGAAGCTTCTAAAAGACATTCTGATAAAGTCATTTCTTTACAAGAGATTGCCTAAAACTATTTCTAAATTTAAAAAGACATTCAAAGTTTTCTCCCTTTTATTTCCAACTACTCCTTCTTCTTCCTCTATGATCTGAACTTACCTCTTTCTGCTTGTTCCCTCAACTCCCACACATCTCTTGGGCAAATTTTTGGAATTCCATATTGCACACTTTTCTTTCTCTCAAAAGGGGAAAATGTATTTAAATTTGGACCAGAGGGAACAGAGTTGCTACAGAATGAAAATGAAACTACTGAAATTATAAAATACAGATCCAACAATTTTTTTTCTAAACTGGAATTAATAAATGACACTTATGATTTATTGACCCAATATCAGATGATACCCTTTAAATGCCCTGCTCTTAAAGATGTAAAGCTTAACGTGTCTGTAAAATGTTAACATTCGAGGGATTAGCTAAGCAACATTGCAGCTGAAACAAGTTAAAATCCTTTAAATCTCAAAGCTCCCTCTTTGGATCCCATGTAGGACTTAAAGAAAATCATTCTAAACTGCAGTCTATGGCTAAGATTGTGTGCTGCTATGACTGTGACCCAGGATCAATACCCTGTCAGGGAACCAGTCTCATTTGTTTTAAATTATTCGTGTGACCCTTGATCTTTTGGAGTACCCATTTATTATTGATTTTTTTTCTCTTCCATGGACAGATTTTCATATCCAGTCTCTCCATCTGTGGGGCATACAAGGCTTTTGGACCTTCATGCATAGGCACTTAGCTGACGAGCTGAGATGGTAGAAAATATAGCCAGACAGAAATGTGACGTGTACTCCATTTGCAGCTAGCAAAACTTTTCTTTCTTTGAGCTGTCTTTGGGGTGATTCTATATCTTGTGAGGATTGCTTGGCACCTCTTTGGAGATGCCTAGCTTATTATCAGTTAAGTCATAAACTTTGTTAAGATGTATTGGTTTGTGAAAAAATACTCTTGGTTTAAACTAGACAAAAAGCTGGATAAAGTGTTTATAAAAGATAGGACTTCAGGCAAAGTATTCTTGTTTCTTTTCAGAGCTATCTATACTGAGTACAGATATAGAAAATGCTTTCTTTGCCCTATCGATTAAAGGGCTACACCCTGAAGTCAATAATCTAACAACAACAACAAAAAAAAACAAAACAAGCAAAGTTGAAAAGACCACCTAAGTGTAGATTGGTCTCCAAAATATGACTTTCTGGTATTTAGCTGGCTATTTTGAAATTCTATATAAAAGAAAAAATTACACTTATAAAGAAAATCTCCATTTGTAAGGGCATCTCCCTCCTGTACCTACACCACTAGAAACTTTAAGCCAATGAGGAAGACATTGACTTAAAGTTTATATAATTTACCTTTCTTAAGACACTTTTCTCAACAATTTTGTCTTGATTGAATCTTTACCTATTCCCTTTTTTGTCTGAACAAATAATGGCATTTAGATTTAATTTCTGTGCCTTTGGGATGAAAATGTTCACCTAAAAATCATGTCTTTGGACATGCAAATTCAGGATTGCCTAACTAACAATTGCTTAGGCCTCGATAGTCTAAAGGGAGAGAAAAACTATTTAAAAATTGGTAAATGAAGAACATTCTAAAGCCATAAGATCTACTTCTGTCTGTGTGCCTATATGTCTATATATTTATATGTGTCATGAGTATGTGATATTTCACTATCAAAATATGGGAAAGAACTTTAATTAACTGGCTTAAAGGAAAATTAAGTACTTAAGTATTTTATCAGAAAAATAGAAACTAACTCAAATGCCTTTTAGTTCACATGATTTTAGTAATCTTTGGCAAGTAGAACTAGTTTTAAAATTGTTGCCAAAATAACATGTAAATGTCTTCAGAATTGTTAGTATTAAATATAATTCATACATTTTGCAAGGGTCTACTAGTCAGACAGGGTTACACTGTTTCTAATTGATATTTTAAGGTCATAAAACTGTTCCTTTTGTTATATTTTTGATACTTGCTTGACTTGGCTGTGAGCTAAATTAATTATATGTGTAATTAAATACTAGATATTGGAAAAACAGTCTTGTATGCAAATACAAAAAAGATGTATTTTTAGAAAAAACAAAAACATAAAAATGTGGTTTTTTAGTAAAAAATTAATTTGTCTAGTTTAAGAAGTTATTTAAATTAAAGGACTATGATATAAATAAAACTAAAAGGACCTAAAATGTTGGAGAAAGGAATAAATAGAAAAAAAATTTTTAAGAAGTTATAAAAGGTTTATGAAACTCTTATATGGTCAAAGTTGGTTGAGATTGGATGGATTTGTTTTTAAGGTTTTATTAAAATTGGCTTTAGTATTGATAATACACTAATACAAAAGTAAAATTTGGTTTCCTCCTTTGAACAAGATTTTTGTGCAGTATTAACAAAAAATAGTAAGAAAAATTGTGCTTACCTTTTGCATGAACTGCAAAAATTTGGACAGAGGAAGAGACAGATTCTGTTGGTCTCATGTTGTGTTTATTAGGACTTTGTTTAATAATTTTGATCTCCTTTCTATAAAAGATTAAAAGTTTTTGCTTTTTGTGAAAACTTTACATGATCACTTTGGCTAAATGATTGACTTATTTTACCATAACCTGTGATCCTGTTTTGATATGAAGTGTTTTAAACCTTTGATATTTGCCGTACTTCCCCAAATCAAATTTCAAACACTAAAATTAAGTCTTTGTAACCCAAACTAACTTGTAAGTAACAAAAAGAAACCCCCAGAAGTCCAAGAGAGGCAAATTTAGACTTGAATGAATTCTCTTTAAAAATAAATGCTGACCCTTTTGATTACTTTAGGTTGACATTTCAATTGACAATAAAGATGTAATGCTATCAAAAATCATTTTACTTTAGCCTGACGTTTGATCCTAACTTTTGAGATAGTCAGAATTCATTTAGAATAATTACACCTTTCATTTCCAAGATACAAGACTTGGAAAAGTCTGCTATCTTGCTCTGATGATCTGTTCCTCCATCTGTAAAGTGTGGATAGCCTTCTGAAGATATAATCAGACATAAATGTAGAAACATGGAAAGCAGGTAGTACAGCATCTGCTACACCAGGTGATCCCCTTGCTAATAATGAGCAGCCACATTGCCTCCTGCCTTTTCCTCACTCCTGTCCTTAGGCTTTACCCTAACTGTCCTCTCTATCCCCAGATTATTACATGGCTGGCTCCTTTCAACATTCAGCTCTCACTTCATTGGCAAGGTAACCACCCAATCTCATGTATTCCCCATTCCTAATTAGGTTGTGCGACATTAATCCATTTTATGGTTCTCTTAGTCCTTATCACTAAACACAATTACCTTGTTTGTCTGTTTACTTGTTTCTTTTCTGTCCTATCTTTATAGAAGAGAAGGTCCTGGAGAGTAGAAATGTTGTCTGTTTCACTAAATCTCCAGAGCCTAGAAAGGTGCATGATAATAGGCATCAAATGAATGAATAAATGATGGTCCTCACCCCTTTCCTTTCATTGAGTCCATTCCCATTTTAAAAAGAAGGCAGAATTATCTCTTTAGGGTTACATTTACCCATGCATGAATAGATGGTTAGAAATTAGTAAACAGATAATACAAGGCAAAAGGTACATCTTTATTCGATTGTGCTGATGAAAAGTAAAAATATTAATATATTTGAGGTAAAAGATTTATTTCATTTATTCAGTCAACAAACTTTTTGAGTATCTATTATGCGCTTAGGATTGGGCTAGCTGCAAAGGTTAAAATGCATAAAACTATAAATCATATAGTTTAAAAAGCACCTAATCTAATTGTCAGAGTAAACCATTTGTGTGTTTAATCTGTTGCCTTTTAGCCAGCTATACCTTTAATGCTATTAAAATGCTAAAATGCTATCTAAGCCTACTGTTAAGGGATTCTATAGAAGAAATCCTAACACAAAAAAATTTAACAACAGTAATATTTGAGCTGGGCCTTTAAGATTGAATAGAGGTTTTCAGATCAGGGAAAGGAGAAAGAGCACTCAGATAAAGCAAGTAGCATGAGCAAAGGCCCAGAAGGGCCCTGGCACTCTGTATGTGCTGAGGGCAGGGAAGGTGGTTGGGAGAAATCCGCTAACAGTCTTTAAGGCTGAACGAGTACAGCAGGGAGTGAGCAGGACTAGAAAGATATATCGGAACCATGAAGAACTCTAAAAACCTTGCCCAGAGCTTTAGACTTTACAGGAAATAGGAGTGTAAGATCAGATCCGCATTTTAGAAAGCTCCTCCTTATGGTTGTGCAGATGAGGGAAGTGTTACATAGAAGAGAAAAGAGAGACAAGAAGCATTGAGAGATTAGAGCAGGAATCCAGGCAATATATCAAGAAGCCCTGACTCAGGGCAGTTCCTAAATGAGTCCAAGGAAGAGATGGATTTGAGAAAAATTTAGCAGGGTAGTACTGCCAAACCAAAAATGATTTTGGAAATGTCTAAGTATATTGACAAATATTAGAAATGCAAAGAGAAGATTGAGACTTCAGTTTCTGGGATGTTGAAAATGAGGTGCTTGCAAAATACCCAGGCTAATAGATCTATTGGGTAGCTTAATATTTGAAACAATGCTTCTTAAAATTATTATTACTGTCTGAGTAGATGGATAGAATAAAGTAGCAAATCTATTGTAAACTCTTGTTTTGTTTAAAGACATAAAGGAAAAAGAGGTTAGGAAACATCATCAACCTACTTCTGGACATTTGTGTTTCTACAGCTTTATTTACCAAGAATCACATTCAGATACCAGGATAGATGGATGAGGATATTACTTAAGAGGCTTCTTTTTCTTTCTTTCTTTCTTTTCTGGGGGAGGTAGGGGGAATGGGACAGAGTCTCACTGTCGCCCAGGCTGGAGTCCAGTGACACGATCTCGGCTCAGTACAACCTCCGCCTCCCGGGTTCAAGTGATTCTTATGCCTCAGGCTCCCAAGTAGCTGGGATGAAAGGCATGCACCACCACACCCAGCTAATTTTTGCAATTTTAGTAGAGACGGGATTTCACCATGTTGCCTAAGCTGGTCTTGAATTCCTGACCTTAGGTGATCCACCCGCTTCGGCCTCCCAAAGTGCTGGGATTACAGGTGTGAGCCACTGCGCTCGGCCGAGGCTTATTTTTCTTACAGGGAAGTAGTGGTCTAACTCTGTCTTTGACCTTGAGGGACTAGTGATAATAACAATAAAAAAGCCAATCAGTGGTAGAAGTGGGATTTAAACCCTAGCACCTTGGCTCCAGAGTTCTTTTTTTTAACCCATTTGAATTTTCTGACTGACAAGTTGTGAGGGCCTCAATGAACAGATAAATGGACACTGAGCTGGGAGTGTTCCTTAAAACAACTCCACCCGCCCCCCCCACCCCAACAAACAAACAAACCTTAAGCATTCAATCCTGTTTGCTTCAGTTTCCCAAGGGAAATGCATGGAGCATGCCTATAGCAGAACAGATCAATGTAACTGCTGTTAAAATGTCCATGGCTACACTGGCAAAAGAGGGGCAGAATCTGTACTTTCTTTCCGTGTTTGGCTTTTTTTTAGGATTATTAATATTTCTGTGGTTTGCTAAAACCCGATACCTGATATCTTTTAGTCTGCAAAAATCTGATACCAGGCAGATAACTTGAGGTCAGGAGTTCAAGACCAGCCTGGCCAACATGGTGAAACCCCATCTCTACTAAAAATACAAAAATTAGCTGGGTGTGGTGGCGGGCACCTGTAATCCCAGCTACTTGCGAGGCTGAGTGAGGCAGGAGAGAATTGTTTGAATCCAAGAGGCAGAGGTTGCAGTGAGCGGAGATCGTGCCGTTGCACTCCAGCCTGGGCGGGCGACAGAGTAAAACTCTGTCTCAAAAAAAAAAAAAAAAAAAGAAAGAAAAAAAAATCTGATACCACTTGGTATCTACTTTGTCTCTACTTTTTTTTTTTGAGACAAGGTCTCGCTCTGACACCAATTTTAGAAGAATAAAACACAAACCCATCAGAGTTTATCTCTGATCACTGGCACAGTTGGCTGAGTAGATGCTTTATGTGTCCTCTCCATTGGCAGGCATATAGTGGCAAAGGCTGGGCTGCACCCTGGGTGGTGTTTTTCCTCTCAGAGCCAGAGTAAGAGGTTTGAGTGTTGCAGATACTCTGCTACACTTTTCAGGAAGATGCATCCCTCATTATCTGCCCCTGGGGCCCTACCTAACAAGCCTGATCTTTCCGCGAGACAGACTTCACATATTTGGAGACAGCTATTAAGTTCAGTGGGTCTATTTTCTCCAAGTTGAAAAATCACACTTTTTCAGCTATTTTTCATGTGGCATGGTTTTGAGCTGTTTGCTTCCAAACACCTATGCTTCCAAAGATATCACCGCAATTCCCCTCTACTTCCTGCAGCAGTAATTCTACCATAGGCAGGACCATTTTTATTTTTCATTGTAGACATTTTCTGCATTCATATATAATTTTATGTGCATATAAGTGTGCACCTTTATAGGAAATGTATCTCTATGACAGATGTCCCTTTTTCTACGTTATGCTCTTATTTCTAAAATTGTTCACCAAAAATGACCAAATCAGGGCGAAATCAGTGCAAAAAGTATCAATAAAATAGACATATGTTGATAATATCAGTTATAATATAGCAGAAAAATTGGAATGATATCAATATATAAAGTTAAGGTTGAATGGCATTACTCCCCTACTTCATTTACAACTTTATTGTCCTCTCTTCAGACTGCCAGCTCTATTTATTATTCTTGTGAAAACAACATAAATCAATACATACACCAAATTAAGCATCAAGTTGGGGCATGGGAGTGGATTAAGAGCTGCATAAAGTGAAATGCTAACAGCATAAGTTATATCAATATAGATAAGATTCTCAGGCTTCAACTAAAGTTAAGCAGTTAGTAATAAATTTAAAAAATGAAACTGAACAACTTACAGCCAAGAGCGTGTGTAGTGTAAACTCCCCCACATTCATATGCTGTACACTCTTGGGCCAGCTTTCAGAGGAGCAAGTCACAAATCCATCACAGTGTATCCCCAGCCATAGTAGGCACCAATTCCTGGTGAAAAAGGAATCCCAGTTTTCAATCTCCAGTGATAACCATCAACAACCATTCGTCATACTCAGTGGGAATGTGGAAAAAACAACACTCACTGGGTGTTTTTTTTCTGCTCTCACCACAACAACTGACACATACTTCTTCTTTTTTTTTTTTTGGAGATGGAATTTCGCTCTTGTTGCCCAGGGCAATGGTACCATCTCGGCTCATTGCAAACCTCCACCTCCTGGGTTCAAGCGATTCTCCTGCCTCAGCCTCCCGAGTAGCTGGGATTACAGGGGCCCGCCACTATGCCCAGCTAATTTTTGTATTTTGAGTAGAGACAGGGTTTCACCATGTTACCCAGGCTGGTCTTGAACTCCTGACCCCAAGTGATCTGCCCACCTCGGCCTCCCAAAGTGTTGGGATTACAGGCGTGAGCCAGTGCACCTGGCCTTGACACAGACTTCTATGACCAAATGTATGTGGGTTTTTCCCCACACATGAAGCAGAGGACACCAGCTGGGTTTCCTCTAATTCAATTCTGACACTATCTACCTGGAGATAGCCTTGGATCCCTAGGTTGAGGACTCAGTCCCCAAGACTTCCCCCACCCAGTTCAGACACCAGTCACAAGTCCAATCTCCAGAATTTCTGACCAATCAGCTTCCACTGGGGTTCCTACAGCCGTCTCTTGGGGTTCAATTAGTTTGCTAGAGTGGCTCACAGAACTCAGGGAAACTTATATTTACCAGTTTATTACAAAGATATTTTAAAGGATACAAATAAATACCCAGATGAAGAGATGCAAGGGTGAGGTCTGGAAGGATCCTGGACACAGAGGCTTTTGTCCTTCTGGAGTTGGGATGCACCACCCTCCCGGCACATGGATAAATTCTTTTTTGGTTTCTTGTAAACCTCCACGTGTTCAGCTATCCAGAAGCCCCTAAACCCTGTCTTCTTGGACCTTTTATGAAGACTTCATTGGATAAGCATGATTGACAATCATGTAGAAATGTGACTAGACAAAAAGGTATAATTTAGTACAAACAGGCCGAGTGGGAAAACCCAGCAAGGCCTGTCTGTTCAGATTCTTCTTGGCCTGTCTGTGGAGCAATCCTTCTTCCAGGGTATGGGGCAGAAGGTTCTCTGGAATAAGGGTCTTATGACCCAAAATCAGATTATAGTCCTGCCTCAGGCACATAAAAGGAGGGCAGGGGAGGGTCAGAGAGAGAGAGAACCTGTCTTCTGAGGCCTATTTCTGAGGTCTAAGGCACCTCAACATTATAACAAGGGCTATGGGACTTATGAGACAGGAACTGTGGATGAAAGCATGTATAATAGCACTCAGTAAGGAGGCCACACCACTGTCCCCAACACTAAAAACTACAAGGCTTTTGTATTCCCATCACATTCCACATATTTTCAACTCTTGTTTTCTGAGTTATTTCCAAGAATGCCTTTGTGTTCTTGTCTCGGTGTCCTCTGAAGTTGTAAACTCACTGCACAGCACACACACTTCCACAAATAAAAGTTTGAATGGTCTTTGGAAGAGAGCTTTTCTTTGTTGCTACTTCCAGCCCTGGCTCATCAGCCAGACCACCTCAACTCCAAGTTCAGTTACACATTTCCCTAAAGAACATGTTCTTTTTCTTTGCCTTAGCTCTGCTCTCTTTCCCAAGCTTCTTTAGAACCTCAAGCCTAGATGCTGAGAGAAGGCAGAAAATAGTCCACTTTCTGTGATCCTGACCTTTTCTATCAGCAGTCTTCAGCAAATCTCTCTCAAGAATTTCCCGGTATAACATACTTTATGGTAGTAGTTTCACTCTTTTATGTTTATTTTTAATCTAAGGCATTTTTTAAAAGAATAAAATCTTATCCAGAAACTAAAAATATTGAAGATGTAAAACTAAGGGGCAGATATGGATTTAGGGGCTGAAGTCTGTATTTGACTCCTTCCCTGATCTGTAAGGCTCCATGGAAAAGACTCTGTGCTTTGGCCTGAGTGTTTCTGTCCCTCAAATATTCATATGTTGAAATTCTAACTCCCAAGATGTTCATATTAGGAGGTGGGACCTTTAGTACGTAATTAGGTCATGAGGGTGGAGCCCTGATTGTTGAGATTAGTGCCTGCTATGGTCTCAATATTTGTGCCCCCCACCCCAACCTCCAAGTTTATATGTTGAAATGCCAGCCCTCAAGATGATGGTATTGGGAGGTGGCGCTTTGGGGATGATATTGAGAAGTGGGGTCTTTGTGAGACTTAACCCTCATAATTGGGATTAGTACCCTTATAAAAGAGAAACCAGAGAGCTGCCTCGCTCTTTTCACCATGTGAAGACACAGTGAGGAGTCATCATTTACGAACCAGAAAATGAGCCTTCATGAGACATCAAATCTGCCATAGCCTTGATCTTTAACTTCCCAGCCTCCAGAAGTGTGCGATGAAAATTTCTGTAGTTTATACGCTACCCAGTTTCAGGCATTTTGTGATAGGAACCCAAAGGGACTAAGGCAGTGCCCTTATAAGAAGAGAGATGTGAGAGTGAGAGCCGTCAGGCCTCTGAGCCCAAGCTAAGCCATCATATTCCCTGTGACCTGCACATATACATCCAGATGGCCTGAAGCAACTGGAGATCCACAAAAGAAGTGAAAATAGCCTTAACTGATGACATTCCACCATTGTGATTTGTTCCTGCCCCACCCTAACTGATATGATATATTCTCTCCCACCCTTAAGAAGGTACTTTGTAATATTCTCCCTGCCCTTGAGAATGTACTTTGTATGCCTATCCCAAACCTGTAAGAACTGATGATCATCCCACCACCCTTTGCTGACTCCTTTTTCGGACTCAGCCCACCTGCACCCAGGTGAAATAAACAGCCTTGTTGCTCACACAAAGCCTGTTGGTGGTCTCTTCACATGGATGCACGTGACAAGAGCGTGCTTCCTCTCCTTCTACTCTCTACCATGTGAGTGTAGAATGAGAAGATGGCAGTCACTGGATCCATAAGCACTTTGATCTTGGACTTCTCAGGCTCCAGAACTGTGATAAATAAATTTTAATTGTTTAAGCCACACAGCCTATGATACTCAGCCAGTTACAGTAGCCTGAACTGGCTGAGACACCTCGAAAAACACTATTTGAAGTGGGGTGTCTTAGCATGCACCCTGGTTTTTTTTTTTTTTTTTTTTTTTTTTGAGACAGAGTCTTGCTCTGTCGTATAGGCTGGAGTGCAGTGGCACGATCTCAGCTCACTGCAACCTCTGCCTCTGAGGTTCAAGTGATTCTCCTGCCTCAGCCTCCCCAGTAGCTGGGATTACAGGCATGTGCCACCATGCCTGGCTAATTTTTGTTTTTAGTGGAGATGAGGTTTCACCATGTTGGCCAAGCTAGTTTCAAACTCCTGACCTCAGGTGATCTGCCCGTCTCAGCCTCCCAAAGTACTGGGATTACAGGCGTGAGCCCACTCCCAGCCACACCTTGTTAAGCTAATTTAAAGTCTCCTTTTCTCCCTCCCTCCTTCTCTATCTCTTCTTCTTCCCTCTCTCCTTTTCCTTCTCTTTCTCTCTCACTCTTTCTTTTTCCATATAGCTCCAGTTTTAATTTAAAGCCCGAATACTTTCTCTCCAGGTTATTCTGAAAACATTTTTTCTTATTTTTCTCTTCTTCATTAACTTTTCCTTTGGCACTCTATAAAAGCCGAGATCTTACTGAGTTCAGAAGATTTTTCTGTATACTTTTTTATTTTTTTTAAGACAGAGTTTCACTCTGTCACCCGGGCTGGAGTGCAGTGGTGTGATCTTGGCTTACCACAATGTCTGCCTCCTGGGTTCAAGCGATTCTTCTTGCCTCAGCCTCCTGAGTAGCTGGGATTACAGGTGTGCACCACCATGCCCGCCTAATTTTTGTATTTTTAGTAGAGACGGGGTTTCACCATGTTGGGCAGGCTGGTCTCAAACTCCTGACCTCATGATCTGCCTGCCTCGGCCTTCAAAATGCTGGGATTACAGGCATGAGCCACCACTCCCGGTGTGCCTGTATTACTTTCAACAAGTATTTACTGAGTACTTATGTTCCAGGCACTGGAAAAACAACCAAATGAACAAAAATTCCTGCCCCCATGGAATTCTCATTCAAGTGGAGCAAAACAGACAGTAAACAAAATAAATAAATAATGAAGTAGAAAGTCATAAGTATTACAGGGCAAAGTAAACTAGGAAGGTGAATAGAAAGCATGTGAGTGGGTGGTTTCAGCTATGAATTGTGTACCTTGAAGAAGGTGAACAATGGGTAATATCTTGAGGATGAGTAGCTCAGGGACAAAGGCCCCTGGGTGACTATGCCTCTGGCATTTAGCATGTTGGAGGAACAGCAAAAGGCAGAGTGGATGAAGGGGTGTAAATAAAGCTGAGAGTAGGAAATGAGTTTGAAGAGACACAGAGAGGCCAATCTTGCAGGGCCTTGTAAACTGTTACAAGGACCTTGGCATTTGCTCTGAGAGAGAATGGGAGTCATTGGAGAGTTATGCTAACTACAAGCTCTGGTTTATACTCTTCAAGGATTACTTGGCTGCAGGGTGTGAAGAGACTGAAGCAGGGCAAATGTGAAAGCAGGGAAACCTTTTAAGAGGCCATTACTTTAGGAAGTCCTTAACTCATAAACTTACCTCAGCCAATACATTGTTGATCTCTTACTGTTTCCAGGCATTGGGTTAGGCATTAGGGAGAGGATGGTCAAAAGACTCGGTAATTTTTTGTATTTGTTTCTGTCCACACCAAGACTTTTTTTGTTTTTTGGGTTTTTTTGTTTGTTTTTTTTGTTTTTTTTTTGCTAGTTTACCAGACTATATAAAAATGTTTGGCTTACAGTTGACATTCCTGTTATTCTACTTCCAGGGAATGGACATTTAACATTTTCTATTCTTATTTTAATTAAGACATCTTTGAATACATTCAATTGCTCTGAAAAAATCTGCCCATATCTCTTAGGCAACGCAATTTTCTTAAATTTTACCATGGTGTCTTATTGAGATTGCACAAGGTTATCTGCTCTAACAGTTTAGATAATATCATCCCAGAAAAAAGACATCCAGTTGCCATACACATGGTTGCAAGGTGGTGATTCATTGATTAGCAAAACATATCAAGTTCCTGCTTGACACCCAAGGAAGGAGGTTTGACTTAGAGAAAACACTGCAAAACAGGAAGTCATCAGACTTAGGTTTGCATCCTCCTCAATTACTCAACTATTCATCGTGACTTTGAATTTACCACATGTAATCCTTACCTTCTTTGAGCCTTAGCCTCATCCTCTGTCAAATGTACATGGTAAGAGTTCTTGAGCCTCCTCTCTCGGGAAGCTGAGGACAGGAAGTGAGCTGAAGCAGTTTGGGTCTCAGTGCAAGACTGCTGTGATTCTTTGCCAAATACCGCCAACCTCTGAGTGCAATTTTTCTTGGAATCTCCCAACTTCTTGAGCATTGTGTGTTGAGGTATAGGATTTCTTAAATGTCTTTTTACATGTCGGACTCCAGAATCTCTCCCCAGTTTGATTCTGACATCAGTAAGAGTACTGACTCTGGTTTTCACTCCTGTCTAGTGATGACGTTGAGTGGCTCTCTGCAGGGGTAGACCAGGCTATTCTAGCCAAGCTCCCCAAATCGCTGAAAGGCCAGGAAAACCCTGGAGGGAGACATTAACACTGTTAACAATTCCTGTGGAGATCCTAAAAACTGCCTTCACAATTCTCTTGTATGCCCATAATTTTCCCTGATGGGAACATGGTTTGTATGTGCAGAGGACAAGGCCACATCAAGAGAGTAAGGTTTTTTTGTTAATGTCATTTTGTTTTGTTTTGTTTTGTTTTTGACAGAATCTTGCTCTGTCACCCAGGCTGGAGTGCAATGGTGCGATCTTGGCTCACTGCAACCTCCACCTCCCAGGTTCAAGTGATTCTCCTGCCTCAGCCTCCGGAGTAGCTGGGACTACAGGCACTCGCTACCACACCTGGCTAATTTTTGTATTTTTAGTAGAGAAAGGGTTTCACCATGTTGGCCAGGCTGGCCTCGAACTCATGATTTCAGGTGAGCCACCCACCTTGGCCTTCCAAAGTGTTGGGATTACAGGCATGAGCTACCGCACTCAGCCAATAGTGAGGTCTTTAACTGTGCATCCACCAACAAGAGGAACATGTACCAGTGAGCATTATCCTCCCCATTTGTTGCTGCAAAATTTTTGAGAATTGTTACTTTGTGCTATGCAGTGAATAGTAGTTTGATTCCTAGATACCGATCTCTATTTTTCCTGGCCTTTAGTCTCCTATAAGTCAAAAGAATCAAATTAATTAATCTAACAAGTGTTTATTAGGCACCCATTGGGAGCATATGATTATGTCATACTAGAGGTGATACCAGGAATTCTGGGATGCTGGTTTGTAAGTGACTAGCTATTAATAAATTTGTTTTTCAGGTATCATAAGGAAGGAAGAATAAATTATGAAAATATTGTAGTATGAAAAAAATGAACATATCTACTAGGAGGATTCATGAAGACCTATAAGCATTGATTCATGTAATTAAAATTATGGTGACTATTTAAAGTCTGTTTAGAAGAAGTGTATGTTGATTATTATATTGAAAGTATAAAATATTTTAAAATGATGCTAAAATGTTATTTGATAAAGTCTATATTAATATAAAGAAGACTTAGAATATATATGCTATGAGCCTGGTGCAGTGGCTCATACCTATAATCCCAGCACTTTGGGAGACTGAGGCAGGAGGATATCTTGAGCCCAAGAGTTCGAGATCAGCCTGGTCAACATAACAAGACTCCATCTTTACAAAAATGCAATTTTTAAATAAATAAAATTTTAAAAATAAATAAGATAAAAAGTAATAATTTTTTTAAAAAGATTACATATGTTATGGACTGATTCTGTCTCCCCAAAACTCATGTGTTGAAGACCTAACCCCCAGTAACTCAGAATGTGACTGTATTTGAAGACAGGGACTTTGAAGAGGTAAAAAGAGGTAATAAGGTTGGTCCCTAATCCAATATGACTGGTGTCCTTATAAGAAGAGAAAATTTGGACACACAGAAAAATATGAAGGGTGAGGGTGCCCTGAGGGATGGCCATATGAAGAGCAGCAAGAGAGGGGCCATCCACAAGTCAAGGAGAGAGGTGTCAGGGGAAACCAGCCCTGCTGGCACCTTGATCTTGGACTTCAGAACTGTGAGAAAATACATTTCAATTGTTAGAGCCACTCAGTCTGCAGTATTTTGTTATAGCAGTCCTAGCAAACTAATACAATATAGCAAGAAAAAGCAATGACTTGGATGACAAAAAATTAAGGCATTGAGGGTAGCAAATGGAATGTGATTAAAGGAAAAAAAAACCCAATATATATATATATGCTTATTCTGCTCACTAACAAGTATACACATCTTGAAACCCAGTACCCAAGAATATATCAATATGTAAAGAAAGAATGTAATTAAAACGTTTTGATTGTTGAATTTAGAAAGTAGCTACATGGAACAATAAAGGTCATTAAGTATAAACCAATTTCACAAAGCAGACTCAGAGAAGTTAAGCTATTTAAGCAGTGTCACTCAGCAAGCAAAGGGGAGGACTTGGGCCAGAACCCCTCATCTTCTGACTTTAGGTTCAGGGCTGCTTCACTGAACAGCTTTTCTGCTGGTCTAAACTGTGCTACAGGTTTGCTCCAATTAGCATGATGGCACACTTTCATTTACTGGGGAGTTGTATTTAGCTTATGCCCATCATTTGGAATCATTTTCACTGAAACAACAACAAAAGAAGCAATGAACCCTATCATAGCAGTTTTACTCTGTGTGGGTGGCTTTCTGAAGGGCTTTGTCTATTCGCACTGTAAGGAAATCAAACACATAAGTCAGATGATAGGAATAATTTTCACCTACAGGAATTTGCTTAACTATTCATATTAAAGGACTTCTTAAAGTGCAGAAACAAACACAGCTACACCCACTTTACTTACACCTTCAGCCTGCCTTACAAAGTGGATGAGGGTGAACCTTTGTTTGAAACAATTACTTAAATATGTGTGTGTGAGGGAGGAGGATTTGCAAATCAAATCACATAGTTCAGCTAAATATAGCCTTTGTCAGGAGAAATAACTTGTAAGCAAATAAAAACTAACAATTGGAATCCAGCGTAGACCACAATATGGAAATAATGTCTACTTCTCAGAGAATTTCAGATTATAACCATTGTACATCAATCCAGACAGACCCAGTGATGTATAACCCTTGAAAGAAATCACCACTATAGAGAACAAAAGGAAGTACTGTTCTACTTCGTAATGTGGTTTTGAAAAACGAAAAAAACAATGTAAACTTATTGAGCCTCAAGGACTTTGGGGTACAACCTAGAAACAAGAGAGTTTACTGTTTTGTGAAGGACCAAACCATACTTACTGAATCCAATATGACAGATAAAAAGTAGCTGACATTGTCTTTCTGGTCAAGGGTAATATTGCTTATACAACTGCCTGTGTGGATGAATGTATATAAAGTATCCAGCGTGAACCCCAAATATCTGAGACAGGTCTCAGTCAATTTAGGATGTTTATTTTGCCAAAAAGTGAAGGACATATGCCTGTGACACAGCCTCAGGAGGTCCTGACGACGTGTGCTCAAGGTGGTTGGGGCACAGCTTGGTTTTATACATTTTAGGAAGACATGAAACACCAATCAATATATGCAAGGTGTATGTTGGCTCCATCTGGAAAGGCAGGAAACTTGAAGTCAGTCAGGCGTTTCTAGGTCATAGGTAAGTAAGAGACAAACAGTTGCATTCTTCTGAGTTTCTTTTTTTTTTCTTTTAAGAATTATTGTTATTTTTATTTCAATAGTTTTGGGGGTGCAGGTGGCTTTTGATTCCATGGATAAGTTCTCTAATGCTGGTTTCTGAGATTTTGGCTGACCCATCACCCGAGCAGTGTGCCGTGTACCCATCTTTTGAGTTTCTAATTAGTCTTTCCAAAGGAGACAACACATATGCATTTATTTCAGTGAACAGGGGGATGACTTTGAGTCTTGTCTGTCCTTTGTCCAGAAGGAAATTTCTTGTGAGAGAGGTATGTAGCTTTTTTTATCTTAGTAGCTATCTATTTTAGGAATGGATAACCTAGGAGGCAGGTTTGCTCTATGCAGTTCCCAGCTTGACTTTTCTCTTTGGCTAAGTGATTTGAGTGTCCCAGAATTTATTTTCCTTTCACTCCAATATGCATCCCATTTCACTTTATACCTTTTGTACTTACCAATGTTTCTAGGTAGGGGCAAACCCCCATTTTGTAAATCATGTTACTCTTGGCAATCATGTTTTTTTTTTCAGATCCCAGTATCTTGCCTAAAGTTAACTCTATCTTTCAGTATTTTGAATTTAGTTCAAATAAAAAATTTTCTCAGCCGGGCGCAATGGCTCACGCCTGTAATCCTAGCACTTTGGGAGGCTGAGGCAGGTGGATCACCTGAGGTGAAGAGTTCGTGACCAGCCTGGCCAACATGGTGAAACCCCATCTCTACTAAAAATACAAAAATTAGCCGGGCATGGTGGCACATGCCTGTAATCCTAGCTACTTGGGAGGCTGAGGCAAGAGCGAAACTGTCTCAAAAAAAAAAAAAATTCTCAATTTTGTGTACACATCTCTATCACTTATACCTGCATGCATTAGTACTGCTTGGTATTTTGCTATCTTTCTATGTGGATATTTGTATTTAATTTGCTCCTTATAAGTCATTTTGGATTTTTCATTGATATCAAACATTAAATATTGGCAGGGAAACACATAATACTATGATAAATTAATATTTTCATGAAACTCTGATAATCAATATTTTCCTGTTTGAAAATAAATGTTTTCAGTTTGGGCAGAAGAAAGTATCATAGGTCACCTGCTATGCTGGCTACACTGGCTGGGTTAGTTCATATATAATTGTGTATATTCTCATTAAATTACATTAACTGTGTGGCCAATAATTACTGCAGACCAACAAATGCAATATGAACTCTGAAATTCAAACATGTACTGGGTGCTTTCTAACTAAGTATAGTATTCTAAAGTTTTGTATTACTCTTTCAGAAAATATTTATTGAGCTCTCCCAATCAGGTCATGATGAGAAGTTCTGGGTACTCAACAGTGAATAAATCATCTTTCTTTCATAGGTTTATATTTTAATGTAGTACTAAGCAAACAAATAAGAAAATCAAAGTAAATAAAACAATAGCAAGTTTTAATAAGCTCTGTGACCTGAAGCTCACAGGGTTTGGATTTCATGCTCCATGGAAGACTTTTACACTGAAGAGTAACAAGATACAATTTAGATCTTAAGAAAGCCTCTTACTTGCTCTCCACTGTGGTATGAATTGTTTGGAGGCAAAAGAGTGGAGGCAGGCTATAGTCAGGGAGTTGTTCAGCAATTGGGCACACAGCAAAGGTAACCTGAACTCAGCTGGCACAGAAGAGATGGAAAGAAGTGTGCAGATTATCTGGAATACAGAATCATCACAGCTTGATGATTGAATATTGTGGCTAGGGGATAAGAGACAGGAAGATATCAGAATGACTCCTAGCGGTCTGGCTTGAGTGTCCACATGGGTGGTTGAGTCATTTATTGAGGCAAGAGAGATTAAGGGACATGTTTTGATTGCAGTGGACATGCTAGGATTGAGATTGCTGTGATATGCCATGTCCAACAGGAAGTTGAGTATGTCAAAATGAAATTCCCGGGAAATGTCATGGTAAGAGTAGAATTCATCAACATATTCCTGGGAACTGATGAACTCACCATGGAAAAAGGATAGAGAGACAGAGAAGCCAAAGGGTAAGGTGAAAACTAGCTTGGAAGTCTGTGGTTTCAAGGAGGAGGGGGTGGGTGGCATCCAGTGCTGCTGAGAGATGAGTAGGATGAAGGCAAAGAGGGATCGTTGAACCTGAGAAGCATTCGAAAGTGGAGCCCAGCTGCCTGGGTTTGAATCCTAGCTTTCAAGCTTAGGAACAAAACAAATAGGCCTCCATGTGTCTCTGATTCTCCATTTAAAACATGAATGCCGGGCACGGTGGCTCATGCCTGTTATCCCAACAATTTGGGAGGCCAATGCAGGTGGATCACCTGAGGTCAGGAGTTCAAGAGCAGCCTGACCAATATGATGAAACCTCGTATCTACTAAAAATACAAAAATTAGCTAGGCGTGGTGGCATGTGCCTGTAATCCCAGCCACTTGGGAGGCTGAAACAGGAGAATCACTTGAACCCGGGAGGTGGAGGTTGCAGTGAGCCGAGATCGCGTCATTGCACTCCAGCCTAGGCAAAAAGAGCGAAACTCCATCTCAAAAAAAAAAACAAAAAACAAAAAAACCAAAAAAACAAAAAAACACCCCATGAATAACAGTATTCCTTACCTCAATAGGTGTTTTGCAAGGATTGAATAACTTTATACACCTAAAAGCCTTGGAAGTATGCCTGACACATTTCATTCAACAAATATTCACTGAGCAGCCACTATGTGGCAGACGCACTGCTAGGTACTGGCATATCATCATGAACAAAAATCTCTGTCCACATCAGGAGAGGGAACTGGACAATAAGCAGCAAGAAGGGATAAGCATTGTGGAGAAAAATAAATACAGAAAGAGGAAGAGGAGAGCACAGGTGGGTGAATCATTTTAAATAGTGTTGGGGTGGCACGGACTGAAACCTGCAGATATCTGGAGTGAAGAGCAGCCCCACTGCGGGAAGAGGCAGGAGACTCTTTGGGAGGAAGGGTCTAACTCCCCTTCTCTCAACCTCGGTGACCTGCTTGGCCAACAGTGTGTGATATGGTGACATTCTTAGACTTGGGATGCTAGCTCAGCAAAAGCCTGGCAGCTTCTATTCAGGCAACTTGGAAGTCAACTGCCATGTAAGAAGCCTAGCTATCCTGAGACTGCCAGGGCTACGAGGAAGCCCAAGCTAGCTATGTGGAGAAGGCACCTGGGGACACTGGAGGGGAGATTGTTATAGAAGGAGATGGCCAGGGGGAGGGAGAGAGATGCCCACCAACCCCTAACTGTCCCTGCCATCCTAGCCCAGGCACCAAAAGTGTGAGTAAAGAAGCCTTCGTGTGACTCCAGCCACAGTCATGATTTGCGTACAACTTTACGAAGTATGGTGAACAAGGACTGCCTAGTTGAGCCCATTAGCCCCAGAACTGCAAAAGAAAGTAATAAATTGTTGTTTTGAAAAGCAATTAAAAAACAAAATTAAAAAACTCCACAAAGGACAGGGAAGCCTTTGTGCTACAGTGGCCTAGGTCAGGAGGTGAGGAAATGTAAACCAAAAGGAAGTGTAAACCAAAAATAAAATTCTATGGCCCCCAACCATCTGAATGAACACCTCCTCTCAGTGAGGGCCTGAAAAATTGGTTCAGGCCAAGACAGGAAGGGAACGTCAGACATGCCTCATTTTACCCTACTCCCTTTTGTAATTCATGAAAGATCAGCATTTAACATCAACACAGACCTTAAGTCTGATAAGAAACGTTTACAAGGGCTGGGCATGGTGGCTCATGCCTGTAATCCCATCACTTTGGGAGGTTGAGGCGAGCAGATCACGAGGTCAGGTGTTTGAGACCAGTTTGGCCAACATGGTGAAACCCTGTCTTTACTAAAAATACAAAAATTAGCCAGGCACGTGCCTGTAGTCCCAGCTACTCTAGAGGCTGACCCAGGAGGCGGAGGTTGCAGTAAGCCAAGATCACACGACTGACTCCAGCCTGGGCAACACAGCAAGATTCTGTCTCAAAAAAGAAAAAAAAAACCAAAAAAAAAAAAATTTACAATCTATTCTCTGAAGCCTGATACCTGGACACTTCATCTGCATGATAAAATTTTGGTCACTACAACCCCTTATTATAACCCAGATGTTCCTTTTTATTAACTCTTTCAACTAATTGCTAATCAGAACTTTTTAAAATTTACCTAAAACCTGGGGAGCCCCTCCTGCCCCTTCGATTTGTCCTACCTTTCCAGACTAAACCAATGTTATATCTTACATGTATTTGACTGATGTCTCGTGTCTCCCTAAATGTATAAAACTAGGCTGCACCCCAACCACTTTGGGCACATGTTCTCAGGATCTCCTGAGGTCTGTCACCGGCCATTGGTCACTCATATTTGGCTCAGAATAAATCTCTTCAAATATTTTACACAGTTTGACTCTTTTCATCAACAGAAGTCATATATGGCCATTATTTGTTTTGGCAAAAAGAGACCTATACTAATTGGGCAGGTTCAGTAGGGTAGTGAGTGTGTAAGCAGATGGAAGGAGGCAGGAAAGAGAAGAAAATTTAGTTATGAAGGAGAGCAGCAAAATTTGATGAGGTTTATCATCCTGTTATTACCTTCTAATTTCTCATCAGCAGCTGAGAGGAGAGGAGCCCAGGAATGGAGAGGATTTGAAGACCAAGATCAGAGATAAGGGAGGGTTTTTGGGGGCAAGATTGTTTGTTTTTTAGCAAAGAGTCACTAGGACAAGTTCTTATACTAACGAAATAAGCTGGTAGAAAGGGAAAAGCTTGTGAGGACAGAGATAGGGCAGATAATGAAGGAACAGCATTCCTGTGAAGGAGAGAGGGAATGGAATCCAGGCACACCAGGAGGAGTTGGCCTTTCACAAGGTCAGAAGGAAGAAGGAGAGGCTGGGAGTCCCTGCATGGAGTCTGAAGGTCCGGTGGGGAAATTTACCAGGAGGAGGGAATTCTGTGAGTGATGTATGAGGTACGCTCAGCAGCTGACAGTGAAGGAAGGATGAGGAAGGTTTAAAAAGAGAAAGTCTGAAAGGCTTTTCTTGGGAGTTTGGGAGACAACATTCTACAGAAACCTGGAAGAAATTTTAGGGTCTTATTGATTACCCATTTGAGGTTTCAGATAATAAGATTAAAATGAAATAAGTCAATATAGCTTACTCGATTTCCTTTGATCACTCCCCTCCTCCACTAAGCCAGTTTCCACCCACAGTTATTCATGCATAACTATGATAAAAATCATAGAGGGGAAGAATTTAACCTATGGAGACAATAAAGCAAAACAAAACACAAAATTAAAAAAAAAGTAAGACCTCTTAAATTGTTGATTTTGTTTTCATAGAACACACTATGTATATCATTTATCCACACCCTTCATGAACATTAATTATAAGGAACTTTAGTATTTAATCAGTATCAGACTTTGTTTGGATAACTTGAGGAATGTTACCATATGCCTTGTAAAGACGGTGACATTTAAAAAAAAAACACAATCAAAACTACAATATAGCTGTTGTTTCTTGACATTCTAGCAATGAGAACTCTTTTTTTTTTTCTTTTGAGAAGGAGTTGTGCTCTTGTTGCCCAGGCTGGAGTGCAGTGGCGTGATCTCGGCTCACTGTAACCTCCGCCTCCTGGGTTAAAGTGATTCTCCTGCCTCAGCCTAGTAGCTGGATTACAGGCGCCTGCCACCACACCTGACTAATTTCTTTTGTATTTTTAGTAGAGATGGGGTTTCACCATGTTGGCCAGGCTGGTCTAGAACTCCTGACCTCAGGTGGTCCGCCCACCTCAGCCTCCCAAAGTGCTGGGATTACAGGCAGGAGCCACCGTGCCTGGCCCTAAGAACTCTTGATAAACCGATATGTGTGCCTCCCAATAGCACAATAATAATGGAGACATTCAATACCAACTGTGGAGCTTTGAGAGCTTTTGCAGGGCTGTTAGAATCAGAGAAAGTTTAAGGTACTCCAAGGTGGTTTTGTCCTCATTTTGTCATATTTACATATAGAAAATGCTTATAAATTTTTAGATTAATCAGCACATCCAGTTTCCACACAATTCCATATAACAAAGAGTTTACAGCGTTTTACTGACATTTTCAAAGAAGATACAGAACAATCACATTGGGATGGGAGGGGGTCAGAAATTGGTGAGAATGTTTTTCCTGGCTGAAAAGAGAAAGGACCTCAAACTCACAAATTAGCAACAATTATGCTTTTGTGCTATGTCACTAGATTCCGTTAGATGTATATCTTTGTTACTTTCTCACAGACTAATTCCTCACTGCTAGCAAATTTTTAGACATGTAACCCAGAGTTCTAAAGGAAGGCATTTTTTTTTCATTGCTATTCTTAAACACCGCCCCCCCTTCTTTTATAACAAAAACTGAAGTAAATATAATATGGGTTCTGGAGATTCACTTTCTAAGGCTGGCTATCCTTGATAGCATTGGATGAACAGGGTAGGTATTGGAGTTAGGTGGAACCAGGGACAACAGAACTGGCACCAGAAGTAAGGCTGAGGTGAAGCCCAGCATTCTAAGGATGTAGGTAGCTTATCTGTGATTGAAGCCAGACACTGCTGTGGGATTCTGATATGGTTAGGCTTTGCGTCCCCTCAAAATCTCATCTTGAATTATAATCCCCGTAATCTCCATGTGTCAAGGGAGGGACCTGGTGGAGGTAATTGAATCATGGGGGCAGTTTCCCCCATGCTGTTCTCGTGATAGTGAGTGAGTTCCCATGAGATCTGATGGTTTTATAAGAGGCTCTTTCTCCTTTGCAAGGCACTTCTCCTTCCTGCCACCCTGTGAAGAAGGTGACTTGCTTCCCCTTTGCCTTCTGCCATGATTATAAGTTTCTCCAGCCATGCTGAACTGTAAGTCAGCTAAATCTCTTTCCTTTATAAATTACCCAGTCTTTCACAGTTCTTTATACAGTATGAAAATGGACCAATATAGGTTTCCACCAGGAGCTTGGAGTCTAGTGGATACTTAGGTCTTTTGCTCATATAGTAATTCCCCCATATCCAGAAGGGATTCTAAGAACCCCAGTGGGTGCCTGAAATTTCAGATGGTACCAAACCCAGTTGCTGTAAATCAGAACACATTTCTGTTAATGTCATCCAACGACAAATGTAATGACTTTTCCATCTTAACCAAGCACTTACGATGCACTGTGGCTATAACTTTTGCAGTTTGAAGTACAATAGCATAAATTTATTTTTTGTTCTTCACAGTTTAATGGATAGAAGATTTGTTCTTACCATAAATCTTAGCAATCTGAGAACATGATATATATATATATATATATATATATATATAAATCAATACTTACAGGAAACGCTTTTTAGCTCCTCTTAAATTTGAATTGCTAGCATCACTGCTCTTGTCGTTTGGGGCCGTTAGCATGTAAAATAAGGATTACTGGAACACAAGCACTGGGATACCATGACAGATGATCTGATAAGAGATCCTGTTACTAAGTAACTAGGGGGCCAGTCAAGTGTAACTGTGAATATGCTGGACAAAAGAATAATTCACAAGAAGGACTGGCAAGAAAAGTGGGGCAGTAGCTCTTCTCACTGTGGGTGAGAGTGGAAGCTGAAACCAGAACTCCAGATTAGAAAAATTACAGCGTAGGAACCACAGCAGAAGACAAGTCTATGACTGGTCAAGATATGTAGTGAGGAAGATTGGAACTGAGGGATCACACTGACCTTCCTGACTAGCTCTGCTAGTTCCAGGTCCTTGTCTGACTGGCATTGAAGGAAACATGAGGAGCAAAGAACAAGCCCAGAAAGTTTCTAGATGATTATATTTCTCCTATACCAAATCACAAAGATTGTCAGAGTGAATGCAAAGCAATCCCCTAAGTTCTTAATCAATGTATTTATTGATATGGTTGCCTTTTGTAGCAAGATACTAATAAATACATTAAGAACCTATTATAGTCTAGCAGCCAGGCACTGTGGCTCATGCCTGTAATCCCAGCACTTTGAAAGGCTGAGGTGGGTGGATCACTTGAGGTCAGGAGTTTGAAATCAGCCTGGCCAACATGGTGAAAACCCATCTCTACTAAAAATACAAAAATTAGCTGAGTGTGATGGGGTGTGCCTGTAGTCCCAGCTGCTCGGGAGGCTGAGGCAAGAGAGTCACTTGAACCCCGAGGTTGCAGTGAGCTGAGACTGCACCACTGCACTCCAGCCTGGGTGACAGAGCAAGACTTCCTCTTGAAAAAAAAAGAAGAGAACCTATTATAGTCTAGAAACTTTAAGTAGCATGATTTCTTTAAATCCTAGGTAAAATAATCTCTCGGTATTCATGGGGGATTTGTTCCAGGACCTCTGTTGGATATCAAAATCTGCAGATGCTCAAGTCTCTTATACAAAATGACACAATATTTGCATATAACCTACACATATTCTCTCGTACTGTAAATCATCTCTAGATTACTTATAATACCTAATACAATGCCTATACATCACTTCATTCCCATGGATTCATTGTAGTACTTGGTATGAGGTAAACTCAAGTTTTGCTTTCTGGAACTTTGTGGAATTCTTTTTTCCCAAATATTGTCAATCTGTGGTTGGATGAATCCACAGATGGCAAACCCACAAATATGGAGGACAAACTGTATGTTACTTTCATTTTATAGAATAAAACTGAGGTTCATAGAGGTGAAAAGAATGCCCAAGGTGATAAGGTAAATTGTGAAGCCAGGATTCAGAGCCATGGCAAAAGGCAGTGATTTTTGCACCATGTTATGTAGACACTTTTATTTGGTAGCTTTTGCTGATCTATTTTTTTCCCATCCACTTAGCGTGCCTATTAATGTAGGTTATTTAATTTGTAAGAATTACTTTTAAGTTGTTTTGATATTCTTTGGACTGCAATGAGAGCTAGGACATCCTTGAGACAGAATATCCTCTTGTGCTTTTAGCCTCATGGAAACCAGTACCCAAAGCATGTGGCTGAGACCCTGGGGTTGACTCCACACTGCACTTCAGAGTGGTTGACAAATTGCTCATAGCTGTCTGGGGTTAAAGAACTCATCTCTGAGAACACATGCTTTTTCATTCTCTTTTTAAAAAGACAAGTGTGCCTTCTTTTATTCTGCACTTCTAATGATTGCTTCACTTTGAAATGGTCCCTGCACTTGTTATTTTGTCTCGCTAGTATCTTCACTCTTGCACTCCTCTCAGACTTAACTTCCATTTTTAACCATGACAGAATAGCTTCTTATTCCATCTAAGCCTTTTCAGATGACACAGGAAGAGATATCATTATATCTCTGTTGAAGAGAGATATACACTACCACTTAGAAATACTTCTTGATTATTGCATTTAATTGGAGTGGGTGGCCTATTAATACTGATGGAGGAAGAAAATGAATCCTGCATTTAATATGAAAATGTATTATGAAGTGCTTAATGCAGATTACTTATCTAATTATTGAGGTTAACTGATGTCAGTGGTTTTCAGACTGTTGACAGCAGAAATTAAAAAGAAAGCTACCACGTATATGGAAATATATTTAGTAAATAAAGGGAGTTTTGTAGGTCATTCTCTGTGTTAGTCAATTTTCATACTGTTATAAAGAACTGCCTGAGACTGGGTAATTTATTTAAAAAAGTGGTTTAATTGACTCATAGTTCAGCATGACTGAGGAGGCATCAGGAAACTTACTATCATGGCAGAAGGCAAAGTGGAAGCAAGGTACCTTCTTCACAAGGCAGCAGGAAGGAGAAATGTCCAGTGAAGGAGAAACAGCCCCTTATAAAACCATCAGATCTTGTGAGAACTCACTCACTATCACCAGAACAACATAGGGAAAACTGTCCCCACGATTCAATTACCTCCACCTGGTCTCTCCCTTGACATGTGGGGATTATGGGGATTACAATTAAAGATGAGAATTGGTTGGAAATATAAAGCCTAACCATATCATTCTGCCCTGACCGATCCAAAATCTCCTGTCCCTTTCACATTTCAAAACTAATCATGCCTTCCCAACAGTCTTCCAAAGTCCTACCCATTCCAGCATTAACTCAAAAGTCCAAGTCCAAAGTCTCATCTGAGACAAGGCAAGTCCCTTCCACCTATGAGCTGGTAAAATCAAAAGCAAGTTAGTTACTTCCTAGATACACTGGGGGCACAGCCATTGGATAAATACACCCATTTAAATGGGATAAATTGGCCAAAACAAAGGGGCTACAGGCCCCATTCAAGTCTGAAATCCAGTGGGGCAGTCAAATCTTAAAGCTCCAAAATAGTCTTCTTTGACTCCATGTCTCACATCCTGGTCACACTGATGTGAGAGATGGGCTCCCACGACCTTGGGCAGCTCCATCCCTGTGGCTTTTCAGGGTACAAGCCCCAGCCCCAGCTGTTTTCATGGCTGGTGTTGAGTATCTGTGACTTTTCCAGGCACACAGTGCAAGCTGTCAGTGGATCTACCATTCTGGGGTCTGGAGGATGGTGGCCCTCTTCTCACCACTGCACTAAGCAGTGCCCCAGTGGGGACTCTGACCCCACATTTCCCTTCCACAATGCCCTAGCAGAGGTCCTCCATGAGGGCTTCACCCCTGTATCACACCTCTACCTGGAAATCCAGGCATTTCCATACATCCTCTGAAATCTAGGCAGAGGTTCCCAAAACTCAATTTTTGACGTCTGTGCACCCACAGGCCCAATATCATTTGTAAGCTGCCAAGGCTTGGGGCTTGCACCCTCTGAAGCAATGGCCTGAGCTGTATGTTGGCCCCTTTTAGCTACAGCTTGGACATAGGGAACCAAGTCTCAAGACTGCACAAAGCAGCAAGTCCCTGGGCCTGGCCCATGAAATCATTTTTTACTCCTGAGCCTCCTGGCCTGTGACGAGAGGGGCTACAGTGAAGATCTGTCCTGGAAACATTTTCCCCATTGTATTGGCGATTAACATTTGGCTCCTTGTTACTCATGCAAATTTCTGCAGTGGCTTGGATTTCTCCTTAAATTTTTTTTTTCTATAGTATCATCACACTGCAAATTTCCCAACCTTTTATGCTCTGCTTCCCTTTGCCGAGACTGGCTTGGGTGGGGAGATCCTAACCAAGCAGCACTAGAGGAATTAAAGACACACACACAGAAATATAGAGGTATGAAGTGGGAAATCAGGGGTTTCACAGCCTTCAGAGCTGAGAGCCCCGAACAGAGATTTACCCACATATTTATTAATGACAAACCAGTCATTAACATTGTTTCTATAGATATTAAATTAACTAAAAGTATCCCTTATGGGAAAAGAAGGAATGGGCCAAATTAAAGGAATAGGTTGGGCTAGTTAACTGTAGCAGGAGCATGTCCTTAAGGCACAGATCGCTCATGCTATTGTTTGTGGCTTAAGAATGCCTTTAAGCGGTTTTCTGCCCTGGGTGGGCCAGATGTTCCTTGCCCTCATTCCAGTAAACCCAAAACCTTCCAGCGTGGGTGTTAGGGCCATTATGAACATGTTACAGTGCTGCAGAGATTTTGTTTATGGCCAGTTTTGGGGCCAGTTTATGGCCAGATTTTGGGGGGCCTGCTCTCAACACCCTTTTAAACATAAGTTCCAATTCCAAACCATCTATTTCTGAATGCATAAAACTGGACACTTTTAAGAGCACCCAAGTCAGCTGGGCACAGTGGCTCATACCTATAATCCCAGCATTTTGGGAGGCTGAGGTGGGTGGATTAGTTGAGGCCAGGAGTTCAAGACCAACCTGGCCAATGTGATGAAACCTTGTCTCTACTAAAAATACAAAAATTAGCTGGGTGTGGTGGCAGGTGCCTGTAATCCTAGCTACTCAGGAGGCTGAGGCAAGAGAATTGCTTGAACCTGGGAGACAGAAGTTGCAGTGAGCCGAGATGGCACCACTGCGCTTCAGCATGGGCAACAGAGCAAAACTCCAAAAAAAAAAAAAAAAAAAAAAAAAGAGGACCCAAGTCACCTCTTGAACACTTTGCTGCTTAGAAATTTCTTCTGCCAGGTACCTTAAATCATCTCTCTCAAATTTAAAGTTCCACAGATCTATAGGGCAGGGGCAAAATGCTGCCAGTCTTTTTGCTATAGCATAGCAAGAGTCACTTTTGCTCCACTTCCCAACAAGTTCCTCATCTCCATCTGAGACCACTTCAGCCTGGACTTCATTGTCCATATTACTATCAGCATTTTGGTCAAAGCCCTTCTACAAGTCTCTAGGAAGTTCCAAACTTTCCCACATGTTCCTGTCTTCCTCTGAGCCCTCCAGACTGTTCCAACCTCTGCCTGTTACTCAGTTCCAAAGTTGCATCCACATTTTCAAGTATCTTTAAAGCTATGCTCCACTTTCTTGGTACCAACTTACTGTATTATTTTGTTTTCATACTGCTATAAAGAACTGCCTGAGACTGGGTAATTTATAAAGGAAAGAGGTTTAAAATATTGACTCACAGTTCAGCATGGCTGGTGAAGCCTCAGGAAACTTACAATCATGGTGGAAGATGGAGGTGAAGCAAGGCACCTTCTTCACAAGGCAACAGGAAGGCGAAGTGCCAAGTGAAGGATGAAGAGCCCCTTTTAAAACCATCAGATCTCATGAGAACTCATTCACTATCATGAGAATAGCATGGGCAAAACTTCCTCCATGATTCAATTAACTCTATCTGGTCTCTTCCTTGACACATATAAATTATGGGGATTACAATTTAAGATTAGATTTGGGTCTGGACACATATCCTAACCATATCACTATCTCTAACGAACAAATATATGAGATTCTAATTTTTTCTTCACCCAGGTGCTTACAGCAACCTTGAAATGCCATTCATGTGGATATCAATTTACTAAATTTAGCAATTTACTAAAAGCTTATTAAATAAAAAGTTATTATTTTAACATTATTTCTTCAATTTCTCAAAAATTTGATGCTATAGGAACCCAAATTTCATTTTCCTTAGAGACAGTTATTATAAAATATCTAGTTTCTAATTCATGCATGCTATATAAAGGCCACTGAGTCAGAATTTATAATTTTGCTGGCCTGCAACTGGGTGCTCTTTAAGGAAGTAATTGTTAAGAAACCACGTGACAATAATTGGACTATTTTATGTCATACTGTGAATTTCCAAAATATTCAACAATTTGTTTAAATAGGTGCTAAAATAATATATTGTTTGAACTGCACCCGGTATTCCCATTCTACTCCTGTGAAGAAGTTTTTAAGAAGCCAAGGATTTCTATATAAACATAGTTTTAAACATTTTAGCAGGTTACAATAATTGTAATCATGCTGTGATAATATAGTATAATTATAGGCAAAATAATCTGCATCTGTGAAGAGGTCAAAGTAGCACTGTACAATGTAAATATAGTGTTAGCTACTTTTGAGATTCAAAATATTTTAGTAGCCACATTAAAAAAGAGAAAGAAACATAAAGTTAACTTAAATAACATTTTCTCTAACCCAATATATAAATAATATTGTCATTTCAACATGCAATCAATATTCAAAATTATTAAGAATTTATTTTTTGAACTAAATCTTTGAAAATTTTTATGTATTTTATACTTATGGTACTTCTTGAATTGGGCTGGCCATACTTCAAGGACTAAATAGCTACAAGCGGCTACTGTTTTGATCAGCCTAAGGTTATGCTAATAGTGAGGAAATCTGTTAAAAGGAAGTGAGAACAGTTACACAGAGGTTGCCGTATATTAAGCAATATTCTCAGTATATTCAGCTGTGTTTTCTTTTCTCTCTTTTAACAGCACGTCAAGGAAGAATTTATTCAAGACCATTGCCATAGGTGTAGGGACCACTGCAATGAGGGCTTGCAGTTGGGGAGAGCAATTAGGCTCAACTCTGAATAGAGCAGGAACAAGTAGGAATTCATGGGCAAGGAACTGTGTGGGGGTCCACGGATAGAAAATTACTAAGAGGAAACATCAGAAGGTGGATTCTGGCTAAACTTGCCTAACAGTGCTCTTGTGTAAGACAAGCTGGGGTGATCAGACGTCACCTGGGAGATGGTGGAGGATGATGAACCTGATCAGATATGGAGGTTGAGGGTTCTTGCTAAACAGACTGAGCAGGGTTTTTTGCTAAAACTGGATTTTACAATGAAGTGCATTGAAGGATCTAACAGAAGATTAAGAAGCTGGACTAAAGTTTTGCCAAGTAAAAAATCTTTCCCTCTTGTAAAATGTGTACTGCTGGGACCATGCTGGACCTCAGCATCTTCCTACACCCTTGGCTTCCAGGAGAGTGTTGTGTCCAGTGACTCCTGGGTGTTTTCTTGATTGATACTTTCTAAAAGACAAAAACCCTGCACCTTACCTAGGATCAATTCATTGTCAGACTTTTAAGCCTAAATTTTGTGACAATACTTCAGTGACAATCTCAGGTATTAAAAAAATAAGATTCATTCATTCACCAATTCTAAAGACACACATAAAACATTCTTTTGAAAAATGTGAGATCATGAAAAGGAAATGGAACCATAAAATTATTTAAGCATCCCCAAACCCCTACATAATCTGTCCAAAACCAAAACCAGGGAAATCTTCTCAATATAAACTTTGGATCCTGCTAAATCACTAACTCCGCTCTCGTGGTTTATGCTTGTTTCTCCTGCGTCCTCTTTTCCTCCCCTCTCCCCGCCCTACAGCAGTTGCTGCTTCCCTGTCTTGGTTTACTGTCCTCAAGTCAGACCTGTACCTACGGTCCCAAGCACTTCCAAACTTTCTCCTCAAATCCAGAAGATCCACTGAGGAACCTAGCTCCTATTTTTGAGAGCTAACCCCTGCTCTGAAGGAGGAAACTCATATTTCTTTGGGACCACTGCTAAAATGACAAACTAACATGTAAGAGTCCAGTATAGAATACACAGTTTTCACCCAAAGAAAGAATAATTGCTTCTTTTTTCTTTTTGAGACAGGGTCTTGCTCTGTCACCCAGGCTGGAGTGCAGTGGCACAATCATGGCTCACGGCAGCCTTGACCTCCCAGGCTCAAGCAATCCTCCCTCCTCAAGCAAGCAATCCTCCCACCTCAGCCTCCTCCTGGGTAGCTGGGACTACAGATGTGCACCACCATACCTGGCTGATTTAAAAAATTATTTTTGTGAGTTGGGGTCTCATTAGGTTGCTCAGGCTGGTCTCGAACTCCTGGGTTCAAGTGATCCTAATTGCTTCTTTTAATTGCTTCATTTTATATTCACAGTTATCCTCTATTCAGGTGGTGTTTTCCTACTCTAAAAGGAGAAATCAGGCAGATAGCAGTTCTGTTTTATTCTATTCCATAAATATTTCTTGAACAACTGCTAAATTAGAGACAAACTTTTGGGGCTATGAGGATTATATTAGGGGTCCACAGAGAAACAGGACCAATAGGACATGAATATATATAGAGAAAAAAATTTATTATGAGACCAGCTCACGGGATATGAAAGCTAAGTCCCACGATTTGTCATCTGCAAATTGAAGAACAGGAAATACTTCTGATCCAAGCTCAAAGGCCTGAGAACCAGGGGAGCCATAAGTCTAAGTCCTAGTCAGAGTCGGAAGGCCTGAGAACCAGGAGCACTAACGTTCAAGGGAATGAGAAGGTGAATGTCCCAGCTTCCAAAGAGAGAGAAAATTCACTCTTCCTTTTTTTTTTTTTTTCTTTTTTGAGACAGAGTCTCACTCTGTCGCCCAGGCTGGAGTGCAGTGGCGCGATCTCGGCTCACTGCAAGCTCTGCCTCATGAGTTCATGCCGTTCTCCTGCCTCAGCCTCCCTAGTAGCTGGGACCACAGGCGCCCGCCACCATGCCCGGCTAATTTTTTGTATTTTTTTTAAGTAGAGACAGGGTTTCACCATGTTAGCCAGGATGGTCTCGATCTCCTGACCTCGTGATCTGCCCACCGTGGCCTTCCAAAGTGTTGGGATTACAGGCGTGAGCCAACGCGCCTGGCCGTCCTTTTGTTTTATTTGGGCCCTCAAGAGATGCCCACCCACATTGGTGAGGGTGAATTTTCTTACTTAAACTACTTATTCAAATTTTAATTTCTTTCTTTCTTTTCTTTTTTTTTTTGAGAAGGAGTCTTCCTCTATCGCCCAGGTTGGGGTGCAGTGGCGCAATCTCGGCTCACTGCAACCTCTGCCTCCCGGGTTCAAGCAATTCTCCTGCCTCAGCCTCCTGAGTAGCTGGGACTACAGGGACATGCCACCACACCTGGCTAATATTTGTATTTTTAGTAGAGACGGGGTTTCACCATGTTGGCTAGGATGGTCTCGATCTCTTGACCTCGTGATCTGCCCGTCTCAGCCTCCCAAACTGCTGGGATTACAAGCATGAGCCACAGCGCCCCGCCTCCAATGCTGATTTCTACCAGAAATACCCTCACATACACACCCGGAAATAATGTTTTACCGGCTATCTGCTTAGCCCATCCCTTAGTCCAGTCAAGTTGACACATTAAATCAACCATCACGAAGACTAAAAAAAAAAAAACAACAACAACAGTTTCTGCCCTCAAGGAATCTGCTATCCAGTGGTACATAGAATTACTATATATATTTACCATGCAATGGATATGTGTCAGGCATAGTGCTGGGCAATTTAAATTTAATTCTTCCCTCATTGTGAAAAAGACTATTTAGAATTTTTACATGCAAAACTTCTGTGTAATGTAGAGCCAAAAATAAAATATTTTTGAGCCATATGTTTGCTCATATATATGGCAGGAGTGATGATGAATTTAAATATACTTCACAAATATCTAAAAGGTAGATCAGAATATTATTACATCCAACTTTTCAAGTATCCTTAAATGTTTTATAATTTATTTATACGTTCATTTATGTATTTATTAGGAAATTCTCATCAAATTGCAGTAGTGTAGCATATGGTAGGCACTGACTCAAATTGCATCGAATCAGTGAAATATTGCTTTCTGGAAACACTGTTAATTACCATGAGGAACAAAATAACTGGATACAGATTTCATTTTCAAGACATTTGCATATTTAGAAAAAAATGAAACATGTAAACAACTAAATATTGCAAAGTAAGAGACCACAGGTGTTATGAAACAGGAAGGTGCTATAAGAGTTCATTAGAGGATGCAATGGACCGAATGTTTGTGTCCCCTCAAAAGTCATATGTTGACTAATCCCAAGGTTATGATGTTTGGAGACGGGGCTTTTAGGAGGTAATTAAGCCATGAAAGTGGAGCCCATAGAGGCAATACTAAGAAGAGGCCAGAGAGCTAGGTAGCTCCCTGTGTTTGCCATGTAAGTATCCATGGAGAAGTTGGCAGTCTGCAAGCCAGAAATCATCATCCTGATCTTGGACTTCCAACCCCTAGAACCATGAGAAATAAATGTTTATTGTTTAAGTCACACACACACTCCATGGTATATTTGTTAGAGCAGCCCAAACTGACTAAGACAGAGGGAAAGAAAGCAGTTGAGAAATCAGTGTTACGCTTTAGTTTCCAAAAATATCCTGACCTTTTGTTTAAAAAGGTGCAAAAAATAAATTTATTATTTGAACCACTTCAGACATCTACCATCGCTTTCTTCCCCTGAATGAGCCTTGTCCTCCTATGCACCTTTTCCCAAAAAGATGCCGGCATATAGGGGGAGAAAGGGCTTATATGGTCTCTTGGTAATGGGAAAAAGCAAGCTGTTACGAACTGAACTGTTTTGCCCTCAAATTCATATGTTGAAGCCCTGACTCTCAATGTGACTGTATTTGGGAGATGGGGCCTTTACAGAGGTAATTAAGGTTAAATGAGGTGGTAAGGGTGGTAGTTTAATCTGATAGGACTAATGTCCTCATAAGAAGTAAAAGAGAAGTCCTGGCATGGTGGCTCACGCCTGTAATCTCAGCACTTTGGGAGGCTGAGGTGGGTGGATCACCTGAGGTCAGGAGTTTGAGACCGGCCTGGCCAACATGGCAAAACTCTGTTTCTACTAAAAATACAAAAATTAGCCAGGCATGGTGGTGTGTGCCTGTAATCCCAGCTACTAGGGAGGCTGAGGCAGAAGAATCACTTGAACCCGGGAGGCAGAGGTTGCAGTGAGTCAAGAAGATGACATCGCACTCCAGCCTGGGCAACATAGTGAGATTCCTTCTCAAAAAAAAAAAAAAAAAAAAGAGAAGTGAAAGAGACACCAGAGATCTCTCTCACCACACACTCACAAAGAACAAGGAAAAACACAGTTAGAAGGCAGCTGTTTATAAACCAAGAAGAGAGTGCTCATCAGGAACCAACACTGATAGTACTTTAATCTTGGACTTCTAGCCACCACAACTATGAGAAAATAACTTTCTGTGATATAATCTGCTCAGTCTTTGGTATTTTGTTATGGCAGCTCTAGCAGACTAACATAAGGGCCCAGACTGGTAATAACTGTATTGGTTTATTTTTCTGGAGTGATGGTAAGGTATGGTGGGTAGGTTGGGCAGCAATCTTTGACTCCTAGAAACATTGATGGGTAGAATCTAACAGTTATTATATTTAGACTTCTTTTCTCTATAGATTTTCCTTCAATAACAACAAGTGTTGCATTTTCAAAACTACTATCCCAAGAAAGAGAGGAAGAAAAGGAAAGCACAAGCTAGTAAAAGAGAGAAGAGAAAGGGGAAGCTGGTAAAAGCTTTATTCTTGATGTATAATGACTTAGACAAAAGATGTATAGCAACACAGATATATATCTAGTATATATAGTAGACATGCTAAATATTTGTTAATGAATGAAACCTAGAGTCTTGGAACATACCGAGACAATTCAAACTATCCTTCAAGCAAAGCATTTATAAATACTAAATCTCTTTAGTAGTGACATGTATTGAGTGTTTACTATATGCCGGAACTTCGGTCAAATATTTTACATGTTTCTGTTTGTTAAATTTTTATAAGAAGCTCATAAGTGAGTTATAATTAGCATTCCATTTGCAGATGAGGCTTAGAGATGTGTAGACATTCATCCAATGTCACAGTACTCAGTGATAGAGCTAGGACTTACATCTACAGCTGTCTGACTTGAAGTCTGAGGTCTGAGCCACTGCAATATTTATTTTTCAAGAAACATGCCGAAATGAGGAATATACTGGTGATCTAATCCTTCTTCTTCAAACAAGGTGGCAACATTTGGCATATTACCCATTAATTCTCCATTCCATGACTTAAGCTGAGTACTTTTGATATATTTGGTTAATTATGATATTTATATGGTTTGGCTGTGTCCCCCCCAAAATCTCATCTTGAATTGTAGTTCCCATAATCACCACATGTCATGGGAGGGACCTGGTTGGAGGTAACTGAATCATGGGGCAGTTACATCCATGCTGTTCTTTTGATAGTGAGTGAGTGCTCATGAGATCTGATGGTTTTATAAGAAGATTTCCCCTGACTTCTCTCTCTACTTCTCTTTGCTGCTGCCATATGAAGAAAGACGTGTTTGCCTCCCCTCTGCCATGATTGTAAGTTTCCTGAGGCCTCCCCAGCTGTGCAGAACTGTGAGTCAGGTAAATCTCTTTCCTTTATAAATTACCCAGTCTTGGTTATGTCTTTATTAGCAGTGTGTGAATGGACTAATACAGTAAATTGGTACCACAGAGAGTGGGGAGCT
The DNA here is from genome assembly GCF_028885625.2 of Pongo pygmaeus. Lineage (NCBI taxonomy): Eukaryota > Metazoa > Chordata > Mammalia > Primates > Hominidae > Pongo > Pongo pygmaeus. Next base: position 163,934,295 of record NC_085930.1, on the reverse strand, counting down.
GCTGTAAAAATACCCAAAAATGTGGAAGTGACTTTGGAATGGGGTAACAGGAAGAGGCTGGAATGATTTGGAGGGCTTAGAAGAAGACAGGAAAATGTGGGAAAGTTTGGAACTTCCTAGAAACTTGTTGAATGGTTTTGACCAAAATGCTGACAATGATATGGACAATGAAGTCCAGGCTGAGGTGGTCTCAGATGTGGATGAGAAACTTCTTGGGAACTGGAGCAAAGGTGGCTCTTATTATGCTTTAGCAAACAGATGGGTAGCATTTTGCCCCTGCCCTAGAGATCTGCGGAACTTTGAACTTGAGAGGGATGATTTAGGGTATCTGGCAGAAGAAATTTCTAAGTGGCAAAGCATTCAAGAGGAAGCAGAACTTAAAAGTTTTGAAAATTTGCAGCCCAACGACAATGCAACAGAAAAGAACAACCCATTCTCTGGAGAGAAATTCAAGCCTGCTATAGAAATTTGCATAAGTAACAAGGAGCCAAATGTTAATCACCAAGACAATGGGGAAGATGTCTCCAGGTCATGTCAGAGACTTTCATGGCAGCCCCTCCCATCAAAGACCCAGAGGTCTAGGAGAAAAAATGGTTTCATGGGCCAGGCCCAGGGCCCCAACCGCTGCGGTGTGCAGCCTAGGGACCAATACAGATATTTAGTGGTCAATGTTTCTTTTCTCTTTTCAGAAGTACATTCTAAAAGAATTATAATTAAAAATTAATTATATGAAAAACATTTCATAAGTGTTGGAGCTACAAAGCAAAATAAATAAATAAATAAACCTGACAATAAGAAATCCCATAGGGTCTTTTTCAGGCTTAACTGTTTTATCAGAGGACATGTGGAAAAATATTTTAAAATTCCAATGCTGAGTGTAATAACTTACCCATTTATCAATAGAGATTTATGTTTAAACTAGGTTTTCTTCAGAAATCATAATCGGGAAGACAGTGTTTCTGAATTTTCATTTTAAAAAATTGTCTTTAGGTTGGTCTTAAATTTTTCATTGGATCCTTTTACATTTGTTTTATTTTCCTTCAAAAGGATATAAAGTTACTAAGTTTACATGTGTCTTTATCTGAGTTTCATTTGAGGATTTATCTCAATAGCTCTGCCAAGATTTATTTTTCACATCCTGATAGTATTATCAAACAAGAGGGAGCATGGCCTGTCTACTGATTATCCAGAAAGAAAATATCCAGGTTGGTTTCATTTCATAGAAAATATGTTGTTAAAAAGAATGTGGAAACTGATAATTAAAAGATTGAGTGGAATGCTATACATTCTTTACACTTTAAAAAGCTGCTTATGGAATTGGAGAAACTCCTCCCCACAAACACACTATATTAATAAAGTTTATATCCCCCAAGCCTCATAGCTACATTTATGTATTTTCTCAGACCTAATCATAAACAATATCAAGGAAGAGTAAATTGATAAAGGAAAGAATTATGCTCAAGTCAACATAAACTGCCACTTCAGGCTTGTAAATAAATATGGAAGCAGTAAATATGAACAAACAAACAAACAAACAAAAACAAGCACTTTGGCCAGTTAAATGGAGATAAGGTATAATATTTTTCTTCTTTTTTGTTTTTATAAATACAATTATGTTTATTTAAAGGCCTTTTAATTCCTTTAACCCTGTAAAAGGCATTGTATTTTTTTAATTAACAAATAATAATTATATATATTTATGGAGTACATAGCAATATTTTGATACATGCAATGTATAGTGATCAGATCAAGGTAATTAGCATATCCATCATCTCAAATATTTATTTTTTCTTTTTGTCGGGAACAATGAATATCCTCCTTCTAGCTATTTGAAACTATATAATATGTTGTTGTTAACTATAGTCACCCTACAGTGCTATAGAACACTAGAACACATTCCTCCTACCTATCCTTTAACAGCTCTTTTCTATTCCTTCCTCTACTTGTCCCCACCTCTGATGTCCTCTGTTCTACTTTTTTTACTTCTATGAAATCAACTTTTCAGCTTCTACATATGAGTTGAGAACATGTGATATCTCACTGTCTTTTCCTGGCTTATTTCAATTAACATAATGTCTTCCAATCCATTCATACTTCTGCAAATGACAAGATTTCATTATTTTTTATGGAGGAATACTATTCCATTGTTCACATATCACATATTATTTATTTATTTATCTGTTGTTGGACACCTAGGTGGATTTCACATCTTGGCTATTGTGAATAGTGCTGCAATAAACATGGGGGTGCAGATGTCACCGATATTTTTCCTTTGGATAAATGTATATTTTTTTCCTTTGGATAAATGCCTAGCAGTGGAATTGCCAGATGATATGGTAGTTCTGTTGGTAGTTTCTTGAAGAACTTCCATACTGTTCTCATAGTGGTTGTACTAGCTTACATTCCTACCAGCAGCGTATAAGAGTTTCCTTTCCCTTGTATTCTCATCAGCACTTTTTTTTTGTCTTTTTGATAGTAGCCATACCAACTGGAATGAGATTCTACTGCATTATAGTTTTGATTTGCATTTCCTTGATGATTTGTGATGTTAAGTATTTTTCATATATTTTTGGGCCATTTGTTTGTCTTCTTTTGAGAAATGTCTATTCAGATCATTGCCCATTTGTTAACCGGATTTTTTTTTCCTGGTGAGATGTGTTCCTTGAATATTCTGAATAACAATCCCCTGTCAGATGAGTAGTTTCCAAACATTTGTCTCATTCTGTAGGTTGTCTTTTCACTCTTTTGATGGCTTCCTTTCTGTGCAGAAGGTTTTCAGTTTAATATAATCTCATTTGTTTATTTTTGCTTTTGTTGCTTTTGAAGTCTTTTTCATAAAATCTTTTCCATGACCAATGTTCTGAAGCATTTCTCCTATGTATTCTTCCAGTAGTTTTATCATTTTGGGTCTCACATTTAAGTTTTTGATCCAATTTGAGTTGATTTTTGTATAGGGTAAAATATGAAGGTCTAGTTTCATTCTTTTGTATATAGATATCCAGTTTTCCTAGCATCATATATTTGCAGATTGTCCTTTCCTGAGTGAGGGCTCTTAGTACCTTTTTCAAAGATCAGTTGGCTGTAAGTACTGGTTAAATATCTGGGTTTTCTACTCTGTTCTTTTGGTCTATGTATCTGTTTTTATGTCAGTAGAATGCTTGTTTGGTTGATATAGCTTTGTAATACATTTTGAGGTCTGGGAGGATGATAACTTCAGCTTTGCTATCTTTCCTCAGGGTTGCTTTGGCTCTTTGGGGTCTTTTGTGCTTCCATACACATTTTAAGATTTTTTTTTCTATTCTGTGAAGAATGTCATTGGTATTTTCATAGAGATTTCACTGAATCTATAGATTTCTTTCAGTAGTATTTCATTTTAACAATATTGATTCTTCTGATCCATAAACATGGGATGTCTTTTCATTTGCTTGTATCCTCTTTAATTTCTTTTATTATTATTATTTTTTTGTTTTTCTTGCAGAGATCTTTCACCTCCTTGGTAAAATTTATTCCTAGGTATTTTATTTTTTAAATTGTAGTTATTATAAATGGAATTGCATTCTTTTTTTTTTTGAGACAGAGTTTAGCACTTTTTGCCCAGGCTGGAGTGCAATGGCATGATCTTGGCTCACAGCAACCTCTGCCTCCTGGGTTCAAGCAATTCCTCCACCTCAACCTCCCGACTAGCTGGGATTACAGGCACCGCCATCATGCCCTGCTAATTTTTTTTTGTATTTTTGTAGAGACAGGGTTTCACCATGTTGGCCAGGCTGGTCTTGAACTCCTGACTTCAGGTGATCCACCCGTCTCGGCCTCCCAAAGTGCGGAATTGCATTCTTGATTACTTTTTCAGCTATTTTGTTGTTCATGTATAGAAATATTACTGATTTTTGTTTTGTTTTATTTTGTCTTTTGAGATGGAGTCTCACTCTGTTGCCCAGGCTGGAGTGTAGTGGCACAATCTCAGTTCACTGCAACCTCGGTGCACCCCCACCCCCCACCCAGGTTCAAGCAATTCTCCTGCCTCAGCCTCCTGAGTAGCTGGGACTACAGGTGCCTGCCACCACACCCGGCTAATTTTTGTATTTTTAGTAGAGATGGGGTTTTATCATGTTGGCCAGGCTGGTCTCGAACTCCTGACCTCAAGTGATCCTCCCAACTCAGTCTCTCAAAGTGCTGGGATTACAGGCATGAGTCACCATGCCTGGCCCACTACTGATTTTTATATATTAATTTTGTATTTTGCAACTGATAAATTCATTTATCAGTTCTAATAATTTTACGGTAGAGTCGTTAGGATTTTCTATACCTAAGATCATGTCATCTGCGAACAGTGACAATTTGACTTCCTCCTTTCCGATTTGGATGCCCTTTATTTCTTCTGCCTAATTGCTCTGGCTAGGACTTCCAGTACTATGTTGAATAAGAGTGGTGAGAATAGGAATCCTTGTCTTCTTCCAGTTCTTAGAGGAAAAGCTTTCAACTTTTCTCTGTTCAGTAAGATGTTAGCTGTGGATTTGTCATATATGACTTTTATCATGTGGAGCTGCTTCCTTCTCTACCTAATTTATTAGAGTTTTTATTACAAAGTGTTGTTGAATGTTATTAAAGGCTTTTTCCTGCATCTATTAAGATGATTTTATAGTGTTTGTCCTTTATTCTATTGGTGTGATATTTGATGTGTATTAATTTGCGTATGTTGAACCAGGCTTGCCTTCCTGGATAAATCCCACTTGATCACAGTATATTACCATCTTGATGTGTTGTTGAATTCAGTTTGCCAGAATTTTGTTGACGGTTTTGATTTTTATGTTCATTAGGGATATTGGCCTGTAGTTTTCTTTTTTGTTGTTGTTGTGTCCTAGTCTTGTTTTGGTATCAGGGTTAGGGTGGGCTTATGGAATGGGTTAGGAAGAATTCCCTCTGCTTCAATTTTTTTCAATAGTTTGAGAATAGTTGGTATTAATTCTTCTTTAAAGGTTTGATAGAATTCAGCAGTGAAACCATCCGTTCTTGGATTTTTCTTTGGGAGACTATCTGTTGTGTTGTCTCCTTTTTCATTTCTGATTTTATCTATTTGGGTCATCTCTATTTACTTCTTAGTCTAATTGTTTGTCAATTTTGTTTACCTTTGCAAAAAACAAAATTTTTATTTTATTGATCTTTTGTATTTTTTGTCTCAATTTTATTTATTTTTGCTGTTTCATTTATTTTTTCTTATTTCTTTCCTTCTGCTAACTTTGAGTTTGGCTTGTTCTTACTTTTCTAGTTCCTTAAAGTGCATCATTAGGTTGTTTGGACTCTTCCCAGTTTTTTGATGTAGACATTTTATTCTAAAATTTTTCTCTTACTACTCCTTTTGGTGCATCCCGTAGGTTTTGGTATGCTGTGTTTCCATTTATATTTGTGTTAAGAAATTTGAAAATTTCATTCTTAATTTTTTCTTTTCTTTCTTTTTTTTTTTTTTTTTTTGAGACAGAGTCTCGCACTTTCACCCAGGCTGGAGTGCAGTGGCCTGATCTTGGCTCACTGCAAGCTCCGCCTCCCGGGTTCATGCCGTTCTCCTGCCTCAGCCTCCTGAGTAGCTGGGACTATAGGCGCCTACCACCATGTCCGGCTAATTTTTTGTATTTTTAGTAGAGACGGGGTTTCACTGTGTTAACCAGGATGGTCTCGATCTCCTGACCTCGTGATCCGCCCACCTCGGCCTCCCAAAGTGCTATGATTACAGGCGTGAGCCACCGTGCCTGGCCTTAATTTTTCCTTTACCTATTACTTTTTCAAGATAATGCCTTTTAATTTCCATGTGTTTGTATAGTTTTGAGTGTTTATCTTGTTATTAATGTCTAGTTTCATTCTATTGCGGTAAGATAAGATACTTACTATGACTTTAAATATTTTTAACTTTTTGAGGCTCATTTTGTGCTCTAACATATAGTCAATCCTAGAGAACGTTTCACGTGCCAAGTAGAATGTGTATTCTATAGCCATAGGTGAAATATTCTGTAGATGTCTTTTAGGTCTATGGTGCAGTTTAAATTTGATGTTGTTTGTTGATTTTCTCTCTGGATGCTTTGCCTACTGCTGAGAGTGAGGTGTTGAAGTCTCCAGCTATTGTTGTACTGGCATCTGTCTCTATCTTTAGATCTAATAATATTTGCTTTATATATCTTTTTTTTGAGATGAAGTCTTGCTCTGTGGCCCAGGCTGGAGTGCAGTGGCACGATCCCAGCTTACTGCAACCTCTGCCTCCCAGGTTCGAGTGATTCTTTTGTCTAAGCCTCTGAGTAGCTGGGATCACAGGAGCATGCCACCATGCCTGGCTAACTTTTTTTGTATTTTTAGTAGAGACGGGGTTTCACTATGTTGGTGAGGGTGGTCTCAAACTCCTGATCTCAGGTCATCAAACACCCGCCTCAGCTTCCCAAAGTGCTGGGATTACCAGTGTGAACCACCACTGTGCCTGGCCAGCTTTATATGTCTTGATACTCTGGTACTGGGTGCATATATTTTTATAATTGTTACATTTTCTTGCTGAATTGATTCCTTTATTATAATATGTCTTTCTTTGTCTCTTTTTACAGCTTTTAAATTGAAATCTCTTTCGTCTGATACAAGTAAATCTACTTCCATTTACATGAAATATCTTTTTTCATCCCTTCATTTTCAGTCTCCGTGTGTCTATCCAAGTGAAATGAGTTTTTCTGTAGGCAGCATATAGTTGAGTTTTGTTTTTGTATACATTCAGCCAGTCTGTATCTTTCATATGGGGAATTTTATTCTTTTACATTCAAGGTTTTTTCTGTTAGGTGAGGACTTACTCCTATTATTATATTGATTGTCTTGGGTTGTTTTGTGTATTCTTTGTCTCTTACATTCTCTCATTGTTTACATTTGCAGTGCGGTAGTTTTCTGTAGTAAAAAGGTTTGACTGCTTTCTCTTTCTCCTTTTGGTATCAGCTCTACCTGTGAGTTTTCTAGTTTCACTTGTTTTCTTGATAGTGGTTATTGTTTTTTCACTTCAAGATGTAAGGCTCCCTTGAGCTTTTCTTGTAATTCCAGTCAAGTGGTAATGAATTCTGTTATTTTTTGCTTATATGTGAAAAATTTTATTTTGTCCTTCATTTCCAGAGGAGAGTGTTGCTGGCTATAATAATCTTGATTGGTAGTTTTTTCTCTCAATACTTTGAATATACAATCCAATTTTCCCCAAGCCTGTAAGGTTTCTGCTGAGAAATCTGCTGTTAGTATAATGGGGATTTCCATATGTTTAACTTCACGCTCTTATGCTCCTTTTAAAATACTATTTTTTTTTTATTTTGACAATTTGAGTATATTATGTCTTGAAGAGGATTTGCTTCAGTTGAATCTATTTGGAATCCTTTGAGCTTCCTTAACCCGATTATTCATCTCCCTCCCAAGATTTGAGGTTTTCTGTGATTATTTTATTAAATATGCTTTCTTTGCCCTTTCCTGTCTGTTCTTCTGAATTGCCTATAATATAAATATTTGTTTGCTTAACGGTGTCTCATAAATCCTGTAAACAGACCTTTATTCTTTTTAGTCTTTAATCTTTTTTTTGGTTTGGCTGTGATATGTCAAAAAACCTGCCTTCAAGTTCAGAAATTCAGGCCTAGGATGTGGGTGCAAGGCTGCTTGACTAACCTGGGGGCAGCCCCGTGGGCTGCTCCTCGGGCCTGGGACACAGGACCAAAGCTTCTTAGCTATCCTAGGGGTTTGTCTGCATGGAGTGGCCCACAGGGATGTTTCTGAGGCTCAGGGTGCAGGCACACAGCTTCTTGGCTGTTCTGGGAATGTGTCTCTTAGGGATCTCCCAAGGTGTTTTTCTCGGGCCCAGGATGAGGGCACATAGTTCCTTGGCCAGCACAGAGGCATGCCTCCTTGGAACAGCATGTGGAGTTGTTGCTTAGTTCTGGGAATTGGGTGTGTAGTTGTTTGGCCAGCCTGGGGGAATTTCTGCCAGGGGCATCCCACAGAGCTATTTCTCAGACTTTGATTATGAATGCAGGTCCATTGAGCAGGTGAGGGTCTTGTCTGCAGGAGGAGGGGCACCTCAGGGCTATTTCTCAGGCCTTGGGTGCAGGTGCCTAGTTGCTACACCATCTCAGGAATGCTGGGAGGGTTGGAGGCTTGGAGGTTTGAGGGCCCCTCTCATATGAAGATGGAGTGCAATGGTTTGGCAGGCTTAAGGGTGGGTTCACCTGGGGCAGGACTATTATTAAACTGTTCCTCTGTCTGGAAGTGAGGGCAGCAGAAGTTGGTTTCCCTGATGTGTAGGACCAGAGTCACAGCTGATCTTGTGCCCAGTCTCTGTGCTGCTGGGGTTGTGGCATACAGCCCCTGGCATGGACTTGGTATAATGAAGATGGAGCCCCAGTGCTGGAGAGGTGCAGCAGCTACTGTTCCCCAGAGAAGGGCACACACCAGAGGTGGCTCTGGTTTCAAGATGGCACCATGCTGCACAGCTTGGCTCACTGCAGGTAGATGGAGGGTGGAGAGTGCCCACCTTGTGCTCCTAATTTGGGGCAATGCAGCTGTGTGAATTCTTGGCAGCTCTACAATTCATAAGACTTTGAAATTCTCCTGTTGTAAGTACTGTAGGTGTTTGTGGGGACAATGGGAGCTGGTGAGGATCTTCTCCTTACCTTTTCCCTGAAATGGGAAGTCCCTCCTAACTTTAGGCAGATCCCAACCCGGGTGGAAGAAACAGGGCTACAGAGGCCCAGTGCCTCCATGTTATCCTCCTGGCCTTTCAATCACAAGTGTGTCTCCACTCCCCTGCTGCGCTCTAGCACTTGCTCTTTGACACTCCAGTCAAATATTAGCTGTTGATTCATTGCCTTGGTCTGGACACTGGCATGATCTAGCATGTTACAGAGTCTTTGTTCTTGAGAGTTCCAGATTCCAGTGTCCTAGTTACCTAGTTTCTTATTGGGAGGGTGAGTGCGCAGTGTCTCAGCCATCTTGCTGACGTCACTCTACAATTTTTTTTAAAAAAATATATATTTTCATTATACTTTAAGTCATAGGGTACATGTGCACAATGTGCAGGTTTGTTACATATGTATACATGTGCCATGTTGGTGTGCTGCACCCATTAACTCGTCATTTACATAGGTATATCTCCTAATGCTATCCCTCCCCCCACCGCCCACCCCACAACAGGCCCCCGTGTGTGATGTTCCCCTTCCTATGTCCATGGGTTCCCATTGTTCAATTCCCATCTATGAGTGAGAACATGCAGTGTTTGTTTTTTTGTCCTTGTGATAGTTTGCTGAGAATGATGGTTTCCAGCTTCATCCATGTCCCTAAAAAGGACATGAACTCATCCTTTTTTATGGCTGCATAGTATTCCATGGTGTATATGTGCCACCTTTTCTTAATCCAGTCTATCATTGTTGGACATTTGGGTTGGGTCCAAGTCTTTGCTATTGTGAATAGTGCCACAATAAACATACATGTGCATGTGTCTTTATAGCAGCATGATTTATAATCCTTTGGGTATATACCCAGTAATTGGATGGTTGGGTCAAATGGTACTTCTAGTTCTAGATTCTTGAGGAATCGCCACACTGTCTTCCACAATGGTTGAACTAGTTTACAGTCCCACCAACAGTGTGAAAGTGTTCCTATTTCTCCACATCCTCTCCAGCATCTGTTGTTTCCTGACTTTGTAATGTTCACCATTCTAACTGGTGTGAGATGGTATCTCATTGTGGTTTTGATTTGCATTTCTCTGATGGCCAACAATGATGAACATTTTTTCATGTGTCTGTTGGCTGCATAAATGTCTTCTTTTGAGAAGTGTCTGTTCATATCCTTCGCCCACTTGTTGATGGGGTTGTTTTTTTCTTGTAAATTTGTTTGAGTTCTTTGTAGATTCTGGATATTAGCCCTTTGTCAGATGAGTAGATTGCAAAAATTTTCTCCCATTCTGTAGGTTGCCTGTTCAATCTGATGGTAGTTTCTTTTGCTGTGCAGAAGCTCTTTAGTTTAATTAGATCCCATTTGTCAATTTTGGCTTTTGTTGCCATTGCTTTTGGTGTTTTAGACATGAAGTCCTTGCCCATGCCTGTGTCCTGAATGGTATTGCCTAGATTTTCTTCTAGGGTTTTTATGGTTTAAGGTCTAACATTTAAGTCTTTAATCCATCTCGAATTAATTTCTGTATAAGGTGTAAGGAAGGGATCCAGTTTCAGCTTTCTACATATGGCTAGCCAGTTTTCCCAGCACCATTTATTAAATAGGGAATCCTTTCCCCATTGCTTGTTTTTCTCCAGTTTGTCAAAGATCAGATAGTTGGAGATGTGTGGTATTATTTCTGAGGGCTCTGTTCTGTTAGATTGGTCTGTATCTCTGTTTTGGTACCAGTACCATGCTGTTTTGGTTACTGTAGCCTTGTAGTATAGTTTGAAGTCAGGTAGCATGATACCTCCAGCTTTGCTCTTTTGGAATAGGATTGACTTGGCAATGTGGGCTCTTTTTTGGTTCCATATAAACTTTAGTTTTTCCCAATTCTGTGAAGAAAGTCATTGGTAGCTTGATGGGGATGGCATTGAATCTATAAATTACCTTGGGCAGTATGGCCATTTTCACAATATTGATTCTTCCTATCCATGAGCATGGAATGTTCTTCCATTTGTTTGTATCCTCTTATTTCATTGAGCAGTGGTTTGTAGTTCTCCTTGAAGAGGTCCTTCACATCCCTTGTAAGTTGGATTCCTAGGTATTTTATTCTCTTTGAAGCAATTGTGAATGGGAGTTCACTCATGATTTGGTGCTCTGTTTGTCTGTTATTGGTGTATAAGAATGCTTGTGATTTTTGTACATTGATTTTGTATCCTGAGACTTTGCTGAAGTTGCTTATCAGCTTAAGGAGATTTTGGGCTGAGAGGATGGGGTTTTCTAGATATACAATCATGTCATCTGCAAACAGGGACAATTTGACTTCCTCTTTTCGTAATTGAATACCCTTTATTTCCTTCTCCTGCCTGATTGCCCTGGCCAGAACTTCCAACACTATGTTGAATAGGAGTGGTGAGAGAGGGCATCCCTGTCTTGTGCCAGTTTTCAAAGGGAATGCTTCCAGTTTTTGCCCATTCAGTATGATATTGGCTGTGGGTTTGTCATAAATAGCTGTTACTATTTTGAGATATGTCCCATCAATACCAAATTTATTGAGAGTTTTTAGTATGAAGGGCTGTTGAATTTTGTCGAAATCCTTTTCTGCATCTATTGAGATAATCATGTGGTTTTTGTCTTTGGTTCTGTTTATATGCTGGATTATGTTTATTGATTTGCATATGTTGAACCAGCCTTGCATCCCAGGGATGAAGTCCACTTAATCATGGTGGATAAGCTTTTTGCTGTGCTGCTGGATTCGGTTTGCCAGTATTTTATTGAGGATTTTTGCATTGATGTTCATCAGGGATATTGGCCTAAAATTCTCTTTTTTTGTTGTGTCTCCACCAGGCTTTGGTATCAGGACGATGCTGGCCTCATAAAATGAGTTAGGGAGGATCCCCTATTTTTCTATGGATTGGAATAGTTTCAGAAGGAATGGTACCAGCTCCTCCTTGTATCTCTGGTAGAATTCGGCTGTGAATCCATCTGGTCCTGGACTTTTTTTGGTTGGTAAGCTATTAATTATTGCCTCAATTTCAGAGCCTGTTATAGGTCTATTCAGAGATTCAACTTCTTCCTGGTTTAGTCTTGGGAGGGTGTGTGTGTTGAGGAATTTATCCATTTCTTCTAGATTTTCAGGTTTATTTGTGTGAGGCGTTTATAGTATTCTCTGATGGTAGTTTGTATTTCTGTGGGATCGGTGGTGATATCCCCTTTATCATTTTTTATTGTGTCTATTTGAGTCTTCTCTTTTTCTTCTTTGTTATTCTTGCTAGTGGTGTATCAATTTTGTTGATCTTTTCAAAAAACCAGCTCCTGGATTCATTGATTTTTTGAAGGGGTTTTTGTGTCTGTATTTCCTTCAGTTCTGCTCTGATCTTAGTTATTTCTTGCCTTCTGCTAGCTTTTGAATGTGTTTGCTCTTGCTTCTCTAGTTCTCTTAATTGTGATGTTAGGGTGTTAATTTTAGATCTTTCCTGCTTTCTCTTGTGAGCATTTAGTGCTATAAATTCCCCTCTATACACTGCTTTAAATGTGTCCCAGAGATTCTGGTATGTTGTGTCTTTGTTCTCATTGGTTTCAAAGAACATCTTTATTTCTGCCTTCATTTCATTTTGTACCCAGTAGTCATTCAGGAGCGGGTTACAATTTTTTTTCTTGATCAGCATTTCTTAAAAGGTGTTCCATGAAACAGGGCAAACATTTATCTCCTGAAAAGAGCTTTTCAGGCTCTCATAAGTTAGGAAAATACAGCTTGTCATCCCTCTCTTGGAGGTTCGCAGTCAAAGCTTCTAAGATGGTCCGCAGTAAGGAAATCCTCTTAACATCATTTAACCTGAGTTTTTAAATATTCTTGGGGCACAGAACTTTTTTGAAATTCTACTATTAATACCCTTTGGATCATGTCTAAAGAAATACTATTTCAACCTTATCTTTCAACTCTATTTTAGAAGTATTAGGTCATAATACTAAGTTAGTTTAACAAAATATTTCCTTTTCATGCAAGGGGCTTTTGGTCAAAACATAACCTATTGGAAAGTAGTTATTAGAATTTAATTTTCTGAAGAAATATTTTGCTCAATTCTGAAATTATTAAATCAGAGAAAGAATGTTTCCATACAAACAGTCTTTTTTTTTTTTTTTAATACATGGATAGGGAAATAAAGCTGGGGAACTAGCCAGAAGCCAGATCACTCAGAGCCTTTTAAGTAATATGACCATTCTTCCTGAGCTGGATTACACCATTATTCCTGTATAATTATTAACAATGTTCTCCTTCACTCTAAAAAATGTCCTAGTGTAGATAATAAATTCTATGGTCCACCTACTTATATGCCACTAAAAAATTTGGTGAGTTCATCATATGCACAGGATTTTGATACTCTCTCCCTATGGGGTGCAGTGAGGCTAGAGTAAGAGTTAGCCTAAAATGCTGGGACCTATAAAGAAAACTTTGAGAATTACTGATAATGTTGTTAAGTTAATTCCATTGTCAAGCAATAAATAGTCAAATGATAATTAAGAGAATCGTGCAGAAGTTTAGGTAAATTAAGATGTTTCTAGTTAAAGAGCTAACAAAATGGGTTTGGGGGTAGTGGGAAGGATTCAAAGCTAAGCCTGTATGTTTTTTCAGTATACTTTGAAATGTGTCCATCTAAATACAATATATCTCTTGCATTTGAATTTATGAACTTGTATTAAAAAGTAAATGACTTAATCTTTTTTTAACTCCAGAGAATTAACATTTATTCAGGTGGGCTGGAGACTGGCATGATCCATCATGTTACACAGCCTTTGTTCTTGAGAGTTCTGGATTCCAATGTCCTAGTTACCTAGGAGTTACAAGGTGGTTAATAAGATGATTTCTTTGCCAAAAGTGATAATTACCATGCAATTAGATTCTGTGAGCCTTTTAGGGGATCATTCCATTCCTAGTCAACCTCTTTGTTTTCCTGAAAAATCAAACTCTTCTCTGAGAGATCTCAGTCTTGCCTTTTGATTTTATTAAAAGTACACCAAAGAAAAAATAAACATTAGAGAGACTCTCACACGTTGATTATGGTGCTTTATTTTAATCATGCTTAAAGACAGCTATTAAATGTGTAGGACTATAGCAGTTTTCCAAAACTAAATTCCTCTGAGCATGCTGTCCTTCCTTTTTGGTCCATGTTGTGGCCCCATCAGGAGGCTTATTTGGTGTCAGAAAGCTATGGATGTTGAAGATCATGACTTTAGTTCCTCAAATAAATACCGATGACCCTGGAAATAAAACAGATCTTCCAAAAGTCTCCCCAGTAATTTTGGTGCAAAGGTCAATCTCCTGGGAAATTTAAGCTGGTGGCTCAGCTGGTTGTCTGGATGAGTGGTTTTATGGGTCAGATTATTAGTGTTAGCCACAGGTCATCCTCAAAGTCATAAAGACTATGTAGATGGACCAAAATGACAGCTCTTATAAAATGGCCTGTTGATAAAACCAGAGGGAGAAAAACATTTCATTTCCTTTTTTTTGACAGCATGACTATTTACAAGATTGTTTCCCTACACCAGAACTTTGATTTCAATGAATAACGAATTCAGACAATAGTAAACAAACAAAAACAAACAACAACATCACAAAATCTTAAAGAAGTTACTGTTAAGTCCTTCTCCCTCATCAGATGACATCAAGATGGGCACTGATTCTTATCAACTATACTGTTAAAATGCATCTTGACTCTTTCGCTAGAATCCCTACTGCCATGACTACAGTTCATACCCCATCTTTTCTTGTCTAGACTTAGAATAGCTTTCAGCTTTGTCACTGGACTTCACATCTCCCTTTTCCAGTATATCCACTAGCATTTCACAGGAAATATTCTTTGGAAACAAATTTGATCATGCCATTCCCTGTTTAAGCATTTCACAATATGACCAGTACATATTTAAAGCAATCTACCACATATTCATTTTACGTATCACCAAACCAGAAAAAAAGTGCTACCAACTAAGCTATAAAATAATTCTTATCATTTAGACTTTTTCATTTTATAGCTGTAGTCTCTTTTAGACTTACTTTGTCAGATTTTTATTATGTATCATTCCTGTGCATGCATAAGATGGAAAATATAAGTTGCAAGTGTAGACAATGACAATTATGTCACAACTCCTACTGTAGAACTATCCATTGAAAGATGCATTGTAATGGCAGAATTGTAAAAAAGTGAAAAATGTACATCTTAGAATACATAAAATACAGTAAAAGTTTTACATGTTTCTATCCATCCCCCACAAATTTGACTGAGGGAGGATAAGGTCTGAATTCCTCAACATGACATTCAAGGATTTTCATAATGTGGCCCATAACTATATTTTTAACCTAATGTCCTTTCACTTACCCGTGTGTCAACACACCTGCACTTTCATGTTCATGTGCTTCTTTGCCCGTTTCCTTCTCTCCCTGGAGTCCCAGGTATAATGCTTCCTTCTTTGTTTTCTCCATTATCCTCCCCACCCTGATGATATTAGTTTCTCCCTGTAGTTCTTTATAGTATTGTCTTCATTCTGATCGCGTATGGTTTCAAGTCAATGCTCTGTGTTTAGTTGAATACATATGTTAATGGCTGTGTCTTTTCATGGTACCTGGAACAAAAGAGATGCTTCATAAAAACATTTCAAGAGAATTAAACTAAAATAAAATTGTAACAGACCCATTTAAAAAGTAAAATAGTCAAAAAAAATCCCAAAAAACATTCTGCTATCGTCATCATAATCCAAATAAGACTATTATCTGTTATTTAAAGTGATTAAAAACTTGATTAAAAACATAGCCTTGGCTGGGCGCGGTGGCTTATGCCTGTAATCCCAGCACTTTGGGAGGCCGAAGTAGGTGGATCACAAGGTCAGGAGATCGAGATCATTCTGGCTAACAAGGTGAAACCCGTCTCTACTAAAAATACAAAACTAAGCTGTGTGTGTAGGTGCATGCCTGTAATCCCAGCTACTCAGGAGGCTGAGTCAGGAGAATCGGTTGAACCTGGGAAGCTGAGGTTGCAGTGAGCTGAGATTGCACCATTGAACTCCAGCCTGGCGACAGATCTAGACTCCTTCTCAAACAAACAAAGAAACAAACAAAACATAGCCTTTACAGGTGATGATGTTGGTATTTAATATTTTCTCTTTTTCCTCTCGAGAAAACTCACTGGGAGACTGGAGTGATGCTCAAATTTCTAGAGGGGTGACAGTAGTAAGTTCTTGATCTGCCTCCAAGGCTATGGGATTTGTTGGGTGCAAATGTATTAGATTAAATGAGAAACTGGGCTTTCCATGTGGTTAAAGCCCACACAAGGGGACAAATACCCCTCCATTCCTTATTTCTCCAAGATTTATTTGCTCTAGAATATTTGGTAGCTGTCATATAGCTTGCTATTAAATGGAAAGGCTCAATCCTTTTTTTGCTTATTTAATTCTACATTTGATTGTAATCCCAGCTGCTCAGGAAGCTGAGGCAGGAGAATTGTCTGAACCTAGTAGGCGGAGGCTGTGGTGAGCCGAGGTTGCACCATTGCCCTTCAGCCTGGGCAACAAGAGCAACACTTCATCTAAAAAAAAATAAATAATTAATAATAAAAAAATGTTCTTTAATTAACAGAAACCATTTCTACAATAATTCACTTCCCCTCTCTCTTCGTGCATAAAGAGGATCTTTGTAATCTATGTGATGTTGGCCCTGTTACCATGTGATGTATGCTCTCTGTTCATGGTGGATCTGGGCAAATTCTGCTTTTGTTTTAACCCTTGAAATAACATTTTGTTCCCTTTGATATTTAGAAAAACATAAACTTATATCACATAACTGATGTTAGATACAAATAACATTGAACTAAAGTGACCATTTAGACTGTATGAAGCATTTTTTGAGAAAATATGATTTTTTTTTTTTTTTTTTGCAGTTGCAAGATTTAATAGAGTGAAAACAGAGCTCCCATACAAAGGCAGCGGACCCAAAGGGGTTTGCCGTTGCTGGCTCAAATGCCTGGGTTTATATCCTGATCATTGTCCCTCCCGCTGTGCTCTCAGGCGACAGATGATTGGCTATTTCTTTACCTCCTGTTTTTGTCTAATTAGCATTTTAGTGAGCTCTCTGATTGGTTCGGGTGTGAGCTAAGTTTCAAGCCCCGTGTTTAAAGGTGGACGCGGTCACCTTCCCAGCTGGGCTTAGGGATTTTTAGTCGGCCTAGGAAATCCAACTAGTCTTGTCTCTCAGTCCCTGCTCTCAACAGGAAAAACCCAAGTGCAGTTGGGGAGGTTGGCTGACTACGGCTCTAACTGCTTCCTGCTGAATTGGGGCATAGTAGGGGCTGTGCAGTTGAGATTTCCTCAGGAGGGGTGCTTTCGATGTCATTAACATCGGAGCACAAGCTAGCAGGCTGGTCGAGGGGTCCACGGTAGATCTTAGTCATGGACTACATCTGGGGCTCCATTTGAAGAACCATTTGTAGTTTTACAGCTTTGATTCTGGAAGAGACAAACTTAACAAGGAGGTTGAAGATACAGGGATTGAAATGTATGGCCTGCAGTGCAGGGCATTATTTCTTTGGCACACTTCACAGGCCCTGACTATCTGCTTGATAGTTGTGAAAAGGACTGGTCTTGTAAATAATGATTTGGCCCTCCGATGGGTACTATCAATGCCTAAGTGAAAGGCTTGGTGAAAGGTTTTAAGTAATTTCCATTGGTTAGCTGCAGGCAAAAGTATTTTCCCTTTTTCGGTGGCTAGCCATCCTGAGTGGAGGAAACTATGTCCTCATGGGGTTCCCTATTCTATTTTTCCTGCTGGGTACTGGGGCTTGGTTTCTCAGAGGGGATTACCCCATACTAGGGGTGCTTCTATAAGCATTTCTAATGGAGGGTCCTGCCTTGTGCTCTTTTTACTTCAATATCCGCTTGGCGGTTCCCTTCTATTTCCCTTTCCTTTCCTTTCTGATGACCCCAGCAGTGTAAGACTGCCACCTCTTTAGGTTTCTGTACAGCCAATAATAATCTCCTAATGGCTTCTTGATACTTGATAGGTGTTCCCTTGGAAATTAGGAATTTCCTTTCTCTCCATATGGCTGAGTGGGTGTGGAGGACTAGGTAAGCATGCTTAGAGTCTGTATATATATTTACTGTTAGAGAAAATATGCTTTTTAATGAAGCGAGTTAAAATATACATGTTATGAATTCAACCACATGTCTTTTTGATTTACACAGAATAATTTGAGGTGTTTCCTGGGAATTTGTACTCATTTATTCATTATTTATAGTGCCAGTTATTGTCTTTTCCAGATACAATTTCTTTCCCAGAGGCACTAGAAACACGTTTTGAATAAATCTTGGCAGAAACAAAGTCAGAAACATTTGAACTTTGTTCAGCCAAAATATAGCTGTATGCTTCATTTGGAAACCAGTGCATAAGAGCAGCTTCATTTTTCTGATATTAATCCTGTGGTTTTACAGCAGTGATTCTTTTTTTTTTTTTTTTTTTTGAGACAGAGTCTCACTGTGTCACCCAGGCTGGAGTGCAATGGTGCAATCTCGGCTTACTGTAACCTCCGCCTCGTGGGTTCAAGTGATTCTCCTGCCTCAGCCTCCTGAGTAGCTGTGATTATAGGTGCCCACCACCATGCCCAACTAATTTTTTGTATTTTTAGTAGAGACAGGGTTTCACTGTGTTGGCCAGGCTGGTCTCGAGCTCCTGACCTCATGATCTGCCCATCTTGGCCTCCCAAAGTGCTGGGATTACAGGTGTGAGCCAGCGCGCCCAGCCTGATTCTTTTTTTTTTTTTTTTTTTTTTTTTTTGAGATGGAGTCTTGCTCTGTCATCAGGCTGGAGTGCAGTGGCGCAATCTTGGCTCACTGCAACCTCCCCCTCCCGGGTTCAAGCAATTCTCCTGCCTCAGTCTCCCTAGTAGCTGGAATTATAGGCGTGTACCACCACACCCAGCTAATTTTTGTATTTTTAGTAGAGACAGGGTTTCATCATGTTGGCCAGGCTGGTCTTGAACTCCTGACCTCAGATGATCTACCTACCTCGGCCTCCTGAAGTTCTGGGATTATGGGCTTGAGCCGCTGCACCCAGCAGCAATTCTTTAAAACAATGCATACACTTAAATTTGAAGCTTAGCTGGCAGATTTTTGGATGTGGTCAAGAAGATATAGGAACAATTTAATGAAGTTTTGTAGGCCAGTTACTCTTTCATGTTCACAAAACAGTCAAGTGCCACTAATGGCATTTTGACAAACAGTGAACCACATATACAACTATGGTCCCATAAGATTATGGTATTTTTACTGTACCTTTCATATGTGTAGATACAATTAGATACACAAATAGTTATCAAATAGTTATCATTGTGTTACAATTGCCTGGAGTATTCAGTACAGTAACATGCTGTATAGGTTTATAGCTAAGGGGCAATATAGCCATATAGCCATATAGTCTAGGTGTGTCATAGGCTATACCATCTAGGTTTGTGTAAGTATACTCTATGATGTTTGTACATCAACAAAATCACCTAATAATACATTTCTCAGAATGTATCCTTGTTCTTAAGTGATTCATGACTTAAGCTATTCTTGACTCATCCTACTCTTAAGCCTTTTAACTGAAATACATTTATATTTACTTATTCAAAGTAGAAAGATCTAAGAATTGAATGTTCATTATATAATTATTTCAGAGATTTTTTTCAAAATAACATTTGAAAATACTATGTATTGAGTCAAAATCTTGTTAAGATAAAAAATAAATGCTGGGTCATCGACTGTAATTATCTCAAGGGTAATTAGTGACATAGCTGAATTTAGAACTTAAATGTGGGAAACTACAGCTCATTTATCCCTGTGCGGTATGATGCTAAAATCAGAAAACCCCTGGAAAGTTACTATCCCCACTCAATTGTCTATATGATGTTGGCCCTGCTAAAAGATGATGGAGTGTTCTCTGTGCATGGTGGTTCTGGGCCAATCTGATTAGACACAAGTAACAGCCATCACTCAGTTCTGTTTCAGGAAAAGACCAAGATTGCTTCTTTAAGAAAATATCGTCCTTTAACAATTGTTTAAATAAAGAGATTACTTTTCAAGTACACTTCTGATTTACTTTTCATTCAGGTAATCTTAGATATATTTCCAGTTGCTGTGGCATATTAGATAGTTGCTTCTTTCCTAGCTCCATAAATAATTGTTGAATGTGTTGCATGGATGCGTTTTATTTTTCTCTGTAGCCTCCCAAATACCTTACTTGGGCCTTTGCATGCGATAGTGGATGGTCGAATTAAGTTGGCATGGGATGCATTCTTTCTCTCTCTTTTCTTCTTTTCCATTTTCCTTTCTTGTTCGTCTCCTTGTCTTTTTATATCTCATTTTTCACCTCCTCATTCCTTATTGGAAATAATAAATCATTTTCCCAAAGGTATTTTTCCAGTTACCCTAAAATTTATTTTCTGTAATTTTCCCAGCAGTTTGACAGGTTCAGTACATGTCATGTTGAGCAATTTTTAAGAAAATGTCAGTTATCCCTTATAAAGCTCAGCCTTTTAGAGTTAAGATTTTGATCCAGGAAATGTATTAATATTATTGATAGAAACCAGTTTTCATGGCCAATTTTAGCTCATTTGGCTATTCATGCCATCAGATAAGTAAATATTTCTACTGACCAGCCCAGTCACATCTGCTCTCCCTCTGTGCATCCAGAGGTCCAGCAAGGAGAATGTAGAAAACGATTTTTTTCTTAGCTTGCAGAGAGATTGGAGTAGGCATTATCCCACATCACATAGCACTGACTAGTGACAACTTGAACTGCTGGATACATTCTACTTCCATTCCTAGATAGGTTTAATGACAGATGACTTATGGAAATCTCACAAAAGGAAAACGGGTTTGTATGTGTATAGACTTGTTGTCAAAATATAAAAGGATTCCATAAATTGTTATGGATTGAGTGACTTGAACAAGGATTTGAAAGGCATGTTCACCAGATAGTTTAGAAGAAATGTAAACGTTTTTGAAATTCACTGTCAATACTGACTGATTTATTGTTTGCAGAGCTTTTTTTTTTTTTTTTTTTTTTTTGTCAACTAAGGCCTCAAAGACTCTTCAAACAATAATGTTTTATGTGTTCATGGTGCTTTATAGTTTATACATCACATCCCCACTTTCTTGTTTAATTATCATGAAAACCATATAAATAGAGGTGCCATTCTTACATAAATAACATACAGATATGAGATTGATGTGTTTTACTAAAAATTCCCTGGGAATTTTGACTTTGGTATTATAGGACCTTAAGAATTTTGGAGTCGGCTGGGCGTGGTGGCTCACAACTGTAACCTCAGCACTTTGGGAGGCTGAGGCAGGCAGATCACTTCAGGTCAGGAGTTCGAGATCAGCCTGGCCAACATGGTAAACCCCGTCTCTACTAAAAATACAAAAATTAGCCAGATGTGGTAGCGGGCACTTATAATCCCAGCTACTTGGGTGGCTGAGGCAGGAGAATCACTTGAATCCACGGGACAGAGGTTGCAGTGAGCCGAGATTGCACCACTGTACTCCAGCCTGGGAGATAACAGCAAGCCTGTCTCCAAAAAATAAAAATAAAAATAAAAATTTGGAGTCACTGTGAGATATACACACATAATATACCTACTTTATATATATATGTGCATATATATATGTTTGTGTGTGTGTATATATATATATTCTCACACATTTATCATCAAATAGGCATATTTGAGATTTGTTCTCCCAGCCAGGTAAGGTAATATAGTGGGAAAAGCATGGATTTGGAGTTTTAAATCCTGATTCTATCAGCAGTATTGTCTTGCATTAGTTACTAATCTCCCTGCATCTCATTTTCTCATCTAATAATAATAACAATTATTCTACTCTTAAGGTTACATTATGTAATGTAGATAATGTGCCTGAGATGGAATAACCATCAGAAGAGTCCATTTCCTACCCGGATTATTTTGTACAAATGCATCTAGATGATCTTTCTCAATCTCTTCATTAATGAATGGCACCTTTTGAGAGACAACCAGTTAATGTTGCTCTCTGTGGCCTTTGGGAAAGAGAAAAGTAACTGGTTTATGCCAAAATTAAACCTGGAACTCTAACCTAACGAGCAAACAGCAAAGAAGGCAGATCAATTGCAGACGTGATTCATCATTTAGACCCTGGAGGTGTGCCTTCGGACTCAACTATCTCCCTCATATCTCTGAGACACCAGCGTGAGCTTGGACCCCTCTAGATCTATTCCTATTCCAGCATAATTGTGTCTCAATTCACTCAGTGCAAAGGCGAGAAACTTAAGCTGTTAAACAATTTGAACAACTATGGAATACACTAGATTCTATCTTGAGTTTTGTCTTGCTGATTAAAAACTCATACTGAAAGAGAAGTTTGATTGTAGAAAGAACTGACATGAATTCTTTGGAAGAAAGTTTAATAGAAAAAGTTCTCTCTCTAATTTATTGATGGCCGTGAGGAATTGTGGGTGAGATTTTAGCCATCAGTGGACATGTAACAGGTATTACTGAGTGATGAGATCGTGAGTGATTTTTTAAAATCTTTACTTCTTTGTGCTTCTCCGTATTTCTTTCAATAAAAAACATGATGAGGGGGTACAGTCAATCAATGAATCAATCAGTACATATGAGAAAGAAAGACTATTTTGTAATTACTTTTGGGATAGAATAAAACACCTTCCCTGAATTCTTAGGAATTGCTTTTAATGGAGAGCATTTTTGTCCTATCTATGTTCTGAGCCTTTTTGCTCAGAAGTTAGATTTTCTTTTCCTGAAGCAGCTCTTTCTGCCCATCCATGGATCTCATCAGCACAATCTGCAGGGTTTGTATGCAGCTGGCTTTCCCTGTTTTTACTTTTGAATGGGTGGCTTATTTCTTTCCAGCATTTTTTTTTTCTGATTGACCCAAAATGGGTGCAGATGTGGTAAGCACATGCTGAAAGTTGTTGAATATTATTTTCACCCTTATGAAAGGCCTGACATAAGCAGTTTCAGATTGTGTGAATTCTTAATTCTGCAGTGGGCTTCCAACAGTGGTTCTGTTGCCAGTGATAACAAAAACCTGGGAGAGACCTTGAGAGGTAAACCACAGACTTAGTTCCCAAGAATTGAAGACCTCATATGTTCCTTGGTATGTGATCTTGTGAAATGCAGAGGTATAAAACGAAGTTTTGACTTTCAAAATTGGTCCTAGGGACTAAATTATGATGTACGGTATTTTCCCTATATGTTTTAGTGCATGCTTGTAGAAATTGGCTTCTGTTATTTTCTTATTTACAACAAAGATCATCTTTTGTGCCATTTCTGAATTTTGAATTTTCTTTTGGTTCTTTTTAATACCTTTTTGTTAGTGGCATGTTGTATTGAAGAGCCACTAAACTGGGAATAAAAAAAATCTGCATGTTTCTCTCTTGTTTTGTGAAACAAGTATATATTATAAATATATAATTGCTGAAAAATAAGGATAATATTATATTCTACCTAACTTTTGTATACAATAGCTACTCACATTGCTCAAAAGTTGTTTTTCAATACTTATGGAAAACATTTAATTAAACAGAGTTAGCTTGACTGTATGTATTTTTTAGTTTGGGCTCTAAAACTGTTCATTCCAGAGGTTCTAGGAAGATGAATTGTTTTTTTAACTGGGGAAATTAATGACTTACTTCTTGATAGAGGATCATCAAGGAATGGATTACATTTGTATATTTCCTTTTATTTCTGGTAAATAAAAAATTATAGGAGGTCATTGTTTTGAGCTACACTCCTACACTAGACCCCAATGGATCAGACTAAAAATCAAAATGGAGTCGCTCATGCTGTGGTTCCACATTACCAAACCAAAACTGAGTAGTTATCTAACCTTTGGAGAAGCCCAAAAGGAGAGATAACAGCTTAATTTCCCAAACAGACAGGTTTCAATCTACAGGATAATGAAGTTCCCTCTGCCTTTAATCTTTAAAGGGAAGATAACCTGAAGTAACCTGATGTTAAGCAACCAGTTATTTCTCTATTGTTTCCCTGTTCCTGCCTTACAAGAGAAATAGCTTTGAAATGACCACATTTTGTTCTACATTTCTGCTTTCTTCAGTTCTTCTCTGTCTATAAAACCAAACTCTTGGCTCAGCTTATTGGAATACTTATTCTATTTTATGGAATGAAGTGTTGCCCAATTCTAAAATTGCAATAAAGCCAATTGAGATCTTTAAGATAAATTTGTTGTAGCTTTGTCTTTTGGCAGATCTAAGCATACAAGGGCTAGATTAATGCACTCATTCATTTCCTTATTTAACAAAAATGTATTGAGTGCTTTCCACATACTAGGTACTTTGCCAGGGCCCAGGGGATACAGAGGTCAATTACAAAAACAGTCCCTGTCATATTGTCTGCAGACTAGTGTAGAGATGGACAAGTTAGCTGTTGCAGTAAGAGTGCATTAGCGGAACACCTGAACCTAGATTTGGGGGTCAGGAAAGGAATTCTGAGAGGAAAGGAGAACTGAGAAATAAATAGAAATTATTCAAGCCTGTGTGTGTTGAGAAAGAGAAAGTGGCAGTGTGTGCATGTGTTTGTATGTTAAGGAAGAGAAAGAGACAGGCACAGGGAGAGAGAGAACATGAGTACACACTAATAGCTTAAGTCTACATTTGGATTGTATTAAAATAACACCAAAAGCTGATGGAAACTCATGCCGCGATCATCATTAGGCTCTTACAAGCTTGCTGGCCAGTTTCAAAGTTTGTTTCTTGGAACACATAAAGATAATTTAATAAATTTTCCGTTCGGGGTAGGAGAAAGTTAATAGAATACTTAAAGGGCCTAATTTACCTCCCCGGATTAGATTAATCAGACTTAAAATAGGGCATCTAAGATGCAGATGCCATGTTTAAAAGTATACTCCGTGCAATTCCAGAAGAACAAAATTTTCCAGAAAGCATTAGTGTTTGGTCAATGTACTAAGACTAATTTCTCAAGAACCTCACACCTAGGTTTCAGGTAGAAGGAAAAGGAAAAAGTCATGATGATTCTGTTTTTCCTTCTCAGGCACATTTTTCAGTGCATTAGACTGTTTGGTTTGGATGGTGCAAGGATCAAATCTATGTTGTAAGAGGAAAGCCAGATGATCTTTCAAAATGCATCTAAAATTTCTTCAGCCAACTCAAAATGAATGAGTCATGTTGACGTTATACTAGGGAGCCATGTCTTAAGCTAAATTCCTAATCCTTACATGATACTGTTTTTAATCCTTTGGCCTATTTCCTGAATTATTCAGTTGGACTCTTGTGCAGTGTCATTTCTTACACATCTCAGAGCCCAAGTGGACTTCTTGATGGAGTTGGCTTTACATGCCATGATGCCTCCTTAGCATTTTGTAGAAAGAAATAAGATCCAATCCAGTTTCAAAACACCCTGGTTTGGGAGGATTCTGAAGTTCCCTAAGACCTTTAAAATGCTTTAATTTCAATTCAAGGATGGCAGCATGAATTAATTATTCAAAAGACAAAGGATGCCTCTAAGTGATCCTTCAAACTTGGGGTTTATTAATTCATTCAAGAGATATTTACTGAATACTTATTATGCACCAAGCACTCTTCTATGTATTGCAGTGTGGCTGAAATCCTAGACATACCCAGTGCTGAGTCAGAATTTCAATATCATAAGACACACTCCACTGATCAATATATATTAATAAAAAATAAATAAAAATAAAAAATTGAGTGTTTCAAATGTTTGGGACAATCAAAATCTTGGCTTTGCCACTCAGTAGCTATGTGACCTTCAACTTCTTTTCTCTGAGCTGCCATTTTCACATTTCTTAATTGTGTCCAACAACTACTTTCATGAGAGGAATGGAAGAGATTGGCTGTAACAAGTCAAATGCAAGGGGAGCTGCTTTGAGATCCCTCAACTTGCACTGTTCACCTGTCAGGTTTTATCTTTCAGGGGTCAGCCAAGCCAGTGGGAAGCCTACGACATTCCCCTGGGTCACTTAGTGAACTCCTATTCTTTCATCAGGCCACACTTGAACATGACTTCCTCCAGAAGCCTTCCCAGACATCTTTGGTGAGTATATGTGCCTTATACACATTTCTAGGGTATCCTGTCTATCTGTATCATAGCATTTGTCACAATTTAATGTGATGGATGTCTGTTCTGTCTTCTATCTTTCTACGAGAGTCTATGCTTCAAAAGGGCAGAGAATGAATGTGTTCTGCTATGTATTTTAGTTCCAGTATTTAGAAGGGTCTATTTGTTATTGTTGAATAAATTAATGAATGCATATCTGTATCCCACAAGCTAAATAGAAATTTATGAATAAGATAAAGGTGCATATTGGTCTATATTGTTTGCCTTGCACTTGTATATATGTAATTTCAGTTAAGCCTCAAAACCACTCTAAGTGGTGGAAGGACAGACATTTTGATGCTTGTGTGCTGATGAAAATGAGGTTCAGAGGGTAAAAGGATTTTTCTGTGTTTGCAGAGTTAGAAAGTCAGAAGAGTAGAATTGGAACCCAGCTCAGTCTGATGCCACATCCTTTGTTGTTTCCATTAAATCAGAGAATTTCTTAGTGCTGAGAAACTATTGTGGAACTTACAACAAAGGCAACTGGGAAAGGAGTCGCCTGGAATTTGATCTCTGTAGATGCCTTTTTCATTTAGTTTATTTTTCATTTTTATCTGTTGCTTTGCTCTTATCAAATACAGATAAATAGCAGCTGCTACTGGTGCTGTTGATTGCGATTTCTGTTTGAAAATGAAATCTTGAGCATCTGTTCTCTCCTTTTATATTTTACTGTGAGAGAAAATCTATTTTTTTCAAAAGGTAATTCATACACATGGTAAAAATTTAAGCAATATAAAAACCTATTTTTAAAAAACATATACTCTGAGTATTTCTGTGTACTTTGCTTTCATCACTAATACATCTTTAAGATTATTCCGTATTGGTACATAAAATACATATTTCATTATTTTAATGATTACATATTACTTAATTCGATTTGTAATACATAAATGGCAGTTTAAAAAAATATAAAAAGTAATCTAACAGAAGTTGCAATGTTTTATCAAGTGAGCACTACACTGTTATTTTAATACTTGCCAGTTAAATCAAGCAATGTGACTGCTAAAAGTAGAATTCCCATAGAGTAGGAAAGCACAATTTATTTTTATAATAAAAGCAATAAATGTACTTAAAAATTTCAATCCTTTATTGTGAATCACTTGTGGCCAAGTATCACTTAGAATAAGAGTTCTAGAACTAAAAGTGTCTTTAGAGGCCTAGTACAGTTGTTATAAGGAACACCGTATGTGTGTGTGTGTTTGTGTGTTTGTGTGTGTGTAAGACTATTTAGAAAAGTAAGCTTATATAAAGGTACAATAATGTCTTGTTTATTGAGTATCTACTTTGAGTCTGGCATATTAACATTTTATATCATTATCTTATTGCTTACAATCTTAGGGATAGGTACTATTATCATTTTTATTTTACAGGTAGGAAACAGAAATGCAAACTCTTTCTGATTCCAAATCCTATGTTTATAACCACAGCACATCATTTGGTCTATTAGATGTAAAATAACTAAATTCCAGAAATAGTCTCAGAGCCCACCTACTTAGCCTCAATCTTCAATCTTGGAGGTTCCTGAAGGGGCTCCTCCAACCTTTAAGGTTTTTCACAACATGTTTTTACAATTGTTGCAGAGCCCATGCCAGGGTTAATAATCAGCCACTACTTACTGAAAACTGTACCAGTTTTGAAAATATTAAAGTACTTCTGAACCATTTAGTAAATAACCCTCTATGACCCAGCTACTCTCTAAGACTGACTGGTTGTTGTGGATTGAATGGTATCCCCAAATTTTATATGTTAAAATTCCATTCCCCAGGACTTCAGAATGTGAACATATTTGGAGACAGGTCTTAAAGAAGTTAAAATGAGGCCGTTAGGGACGTATCCTAATCCAACATGACTGATATCCTTATAAGAAGAGGAAGAGACACCAGGGATGTGTACCAACAGAGGAAGGGTCGTAAGAGGACACAGTCAGAAGGCAGCTGTCTGAAAGCTGAGGAGGGAGTTCTGAGGGGAGATCAAACCTGTGGACACCTTGGTCTTGGACTTCTAACCTCCAGAACTGTGAGAAAACAAATTTCTGTTGTTTAAGCCACCCAGTCTGCAGTATTTTATTATGGCATCCCTAGGAGACTGATACACTTGTTTCTCTCATAATCTGGAAACTAAAGAGCTGGTTCCTGGCACACGCCAGAGGCCTCCCCAAGGGAACTTGCTCTGGTTGGTTACTCCTTGTGACTGTGGACATTTTGCTGTTTTCAGCAATCTATGCTGTAATGAATGTTCTTGTACATATGTCTATATATTCATCTGGGGATATATTTTAATATACATTTCTAGAAATAACATTGCTAGGTGGGTTGACTTAGAAAATAACTTCATGTATTTTAACATTCTTCGTAAAATACCTTTAAAAATTCATCTGGGCAAAACTACATTTGTGAAAGACACTTGAGTATTTGTTGTGCTCATTTTGGTTTCTTCTTGATGCTAATAGCTACCTTGCCTTTGAAGGGAGAAAAAGTTTCAAAGTAGAAAATATTTCAAATGCGTTAAGTAGAGGTTTGAAACATCCCATAACCCACTAAATGAAGCCCAAAGTCACAAAGGGCAGAAAGGTCTAGGCAGCTCTGATAATGACTTTAAGTGGGAGTAAGGCTGCAGAGCACCATTGCTGAGAATAAAGGCTTAACATAATGCCTTTCTCCTGGGCATCCTTTGCCCACAAAACTTATCCATAGTGACAGTTTACATTATGTTCATTCCTTCAGGAATAATTACTGTGCCTCCATGTGGAAGTTTTCTCATTCGAAAGAAGCAGGATCATCCATCGCATTAATGTGATACGGTTTTGCCAGATGCCAGATGAATTAGCAAATGGTATTCAACATACACGTTCATCAATTCTGACTAGTGCTTAAATAAAATCATAAGGATATATCTTTGGAAAATACTGGTGGGCATTGTCACAATATTTTAAAAAATTGTCCAGATAGGTATATTGTTCTCTTAGTCACTTAAAACATTTAGAATTAAATTAACTTTTGTCAAAAGATGGCTCTTCTTTAATATAAATTGAAAAAGGCCAGAGGCAGAAATTCTCCAAATTGAGGATATATCAGAATCACTGAGGGTATGTTAAAACACAGATTACTGAAGCCAGGTGCTGTGGCTCACGCCTGGAATCCCAGCACTTTGGGAGGCCCAAGTGGAACACCTGAGGTCAGGAGTTCGAGACCAGCATGACCAACATGGCGAAACCCCATCTCTACTAAAAATACAAAAATTAGCCATGCGCGGTGGTGGGCGCCTGTAGTCCCAGCTACTCGGGAGGCAGAGGCAGGAGAATCACTTGAACCCAGTGGGCGGAGGTTGCAGTGAGCTGAGATTGCGCCACTGCATTCCAGCCAGGACGACAGAGACAGACTCTATCTACAAAAAAAAAAAACAAAAAAAAAAACCCCAAAATCAAAACAAACAAAAAAGCCAAAAAACCAAACACAGATTACTGGTCCTTACTCCAAAATTTTAGACTGAGTAGGTCTGGAATGGGCACATGGTTCTGATTTTTAATAAGGTTTCAGTTGATGCCAATTGATGCTTCTAGTCTGGAAAGCACACTTTGAGGATTGCTGGTCTTGGAAAGTCTTTTACAAGATTTAAGTCATGTACCAATCACTTAGATATCTTTTGAAAATACAGATTCAGATCCAGTAGGTCCTGGGTGGTGCTCAAGATTCTGCTTTTTTTTTTTTTGAGACAGAGTCTTGCTCTGTTGCCCAGGCTGGAGTACAGTGGCATGATCATGGCTCACTGTTACCTTGAACTCCTGGGCTCAAGGGAAGATTCTGCATTTTGACAATCTCCTGAGAGATGCTGCTGGTCCATGGGCCGCACTTTGAGTATCAATGTGCTTCAATGTATAGTATATTTTAGTTGGTTGACAATTTAGGGGTTGTCTGATTAAAAGATAAAGGTAATTTTTAAAATACGTATGACTTTCCCCACTTTCTTGCAGTTTCTCTATTGAGTGTTGAATGTCTTGAAACTGATTGCCAGGCCTTTTAATGTAACTTGGCTCATGGTCCTCTCACCCAGAAAATATGACCAATTTGACCCATACTTTCCACCTCCCAATTTTGCTGAGGCCGAGTTTGATATGTTTTCAATTATATGCTCAGAAATAGAAACTGGAAACAACACATCTTTGCTCATTGAGACCATGTATACGCAGAGTAGATAAGTAATTTACCTAGGACACAAAACCCAGGGCAGGTATTCTACTTGCTCTCTTGTTGCTTAGGAGAGGCAACATGGTGGGAGTGGATTCTAAAGACTGTGTAAGGGAAGAAAGGAGATAACCTTGATGATCTGGTGATGATAACAGTTTTCTAGAAATAGGGTGTGGCCTAGGTAGAGGTTTAGAGTCCGGAGTGGGGGCAATTACCCATACACAGTAGCTAACTTCTCTAGCACAGACTTTTGAGGTAAGAAAGTAGAAGTCTTTTCCCGTTTCATGAGGCCAAGTGTCATAGGAGGACTTCAGACTTCTGTCATCAGTTTCCAGCATCCATTCCTCTGTCCTATCACTTCACCTACCAGTGTATATCAGTTCAAACTGGGGTCATTAGGCTCCAAAGAATTGAATCACAGAACCACAGAATCTCAGAGTTGAGAAGAACCTTCTGGCTTTTTCTCCTCTGAAACTGTGATTCCGCCCTAATGAAACTCCAAGTAGATACATTCATAATCCATCTCTAAGATAATATCTCCTAGATATCAGAACAAATTCAAAATGTGAGGATCCTTTGAGGAGTATTAAGACACCTCAAAACTGAACTAAAATTTGGAATCAATAAAATCAAATACTGTTGGAAGGGATGAGAAGTTTTGTGGGACACTTCAGCCAACTATGGAAGAGTATGCAAACTAATTTGTTCTCCTATGAATATTGCAAATGTTAGCCCCAGATTTTCTAAGCTGGCATTAGATTCAGACATTCTATGTATTGTACACAGATCTGCTTAGATTGCATGTCACAATATTTGGTTTGGTAAATATAATCAACATAACTAAAGAGTTTTTCCCAAGGGCAGCAACCCTTTGTCCCTAGAGAGTTTCAGTCCTCTGGTGATATGACAGGGCTGTGATAGATTGTCTATCCAGCTCTCCTGGCTTTGGCCTCTGCGCTAAACTGCCCACTCTCTTTGAGGACCTCAAGTTTTAGCATTGAACACTTGGCAACCTTTCTGAGCCTCACAGCATATAAAAGTCACA
This sequence comes from Pongo pygmaeus, assembly GCF_028885625.2. NCBI lineage: Eukaryota > Metazoa > Chordata > Mammalia > Primates > Hominidae > Pongo > Pongo pygmaeus. Next base: position 163,903,252 of record NC_085930.1, on the reverse strand, counting down.
ATTTTTGTGGCCTTGGAAAGAAGGCTGGCCTGTAGTGTTGCAAAGAATTAAATACATTTTGTTTTAAAAAGATATAATTTTATTACTTTTAAACACCATGGATAAATCACTTCACCTCTTTCAATTTGAAACAGACAATGAAAGTTTAAGAGACTCAGATCCACTCCCTAAATCTGAGTCCCTGCAGCTGTCCTGCCTTTGTTGCCCTTTCTAAAACTGTCTAACCAAATCTAGGCAGATAATCTCTTTAAGCTCAACATTTTCCTGGGTGTATAATAAAAATATTATTATTATTTATTCTGTGATTAATAGATCATTTATTTAGCGACCATTTATTGAACCCTACTAGATTTCCCTTTACCCAAAACGTTAGACACAAAGAAAATGAATGAGGCATGGCCCCTGCCCTGCAGAAATTCACTGTCTAGTAGGGGAGATAAGCATTCATTTTTCATTCATTCATTCCAAGAATGTACATTGAATTTCTATCATGCCCCCGCCACTGTTGTAAGCACTAAAGAGCTTACGTTTTAGTGGTGGTAGCAGGGACAGGGGAGAGGGAGAAGATAGATAATAATCAAGTAAACAAGCAAATGACATAGTATCAGCAAAAATACTAAGAAATCAGGGTAAAGGAACAGGGCATTCAGAGGAGGGATTTCTTATTGGGTGACAACACCAATGAGACTTGAATGATAAGAAGGATCAGGTCATGTGATGATCTGGAAGAAGAGCATTCCAGGTGGTAAAAAGGTCTGGAGTCCAAAAGAAATACCCTGTATTCCAGGGAGAGAAAGAAGATGGAGGGTGAAGGAGTAATGACACATAATGACAATGAGAATAGATAAATGATAAGAGAAAAGAAAGTCTAAACTGCTTTGGAAATCTGGGCATGTGTAACTGTCTGGAAAGGGTAGAGGGATGTGGGGCCATGTCTTGGGGTGAGGTGGTTTTGCAAAGAGTCCTTGAGAGTAGGCACCAGCAATCTTTTATCTAGGATGCTTCTAAGATTCTTGCCTAAGGAGGCGGAGGAAATGAATAAAAAGGGAACCAGGCTTGGGGAGTGGGATGGAGAGGGGAATGCTGTCTAACAGCTCTTTCTAATTTTATGCATTCTCATAGATGAAAATATCTAAAAGGAATTTACATGCCTAGAAAAACAACTTTGTAAAAATTGTACACGATTAGATACACTTTGGCTCAGTTTTATTTTGAGTGATCATAAATTCCAACTTAGTAAAAAGTCTGCATTAATGAGATTTTTATGTAGTCATGCCGTTTTGTCTAATAAATTGAGAATCTATGCCAAAAAGCTTTTTCCTTATCAAGCGCTATTGATTTACATATCAATTTTTAAAGAATATTTATGTGTGTGCACTGTGTATTTTTTCATTTTAACAGAGATGTAAGGGTATAAGGCATAATTCTCTTATTATAGTAGTAATAAGGGAATAATAGTAATAGTACTCAGTCATCTTGACTGGTCCTTTCTGATGAGGACTGGGAAGACTCTGAAAATGTTATCTACTTTGTGGCTGGAAAAAAATTAATAATATTAACATTTAAAAATAAAAAGAAATTTAAAACACTATGGGCTTAAAAACCATAAGTTCTGGAACTCTGCGTGTGTGTGTGTGTGTGTGAGAGAGAGACAGCACAAGGGAGAGAGAGAGATGGAAACTGAGACAGAAATACAGAGAGATTGTGGTTTTTGAAGAGAGCAAATGATCCAGGTGTGCTGTGGGTTGCCCCATGGATCTTATTGTTCCTTTTTTTAGACCCCTCAGCATACCTTGGGCTTTATGAGTGAAAAACAAAATGCAGTGGAACTCATTTGGTGTCACCTGAAATCATGTGATATAGTCAAACTTCCCTTTCATATTCTGAGAAAAACATGATTTGAGGTTTTAAAATCTTTCTGCCATCTGTCCCCTCACCTTTATAAGTGGAACCAAGGACAAGGCTAGTGTTGTTTGCTGCTAGCTCTGACAAGTGAGGGCATTATAAAATAGATTTTATAATTACTTAAAAAAATGCAAAATTCCATACTTTTCTTTGCATCCCTAGGCAGTCCCCTCCCAAAACTTTATTTTTAACTAAGATGATTTCAAAGCTTGGTATTTTCAAGAATTGTAGTAGTGTTTGTGTTCTTTAAAAAATAAATTGCATTTCTACGCATCAGCAAACGTTATAAAAGTATGTAATATTTTCTCTCATGTTTTATCTTTTAATAGAAAGATTAGAATAATAGTACTTCAAATTGAACTTGGATAGCATTTTTAACCAATTTTTTAGAAACCATGTTTTTGTTCTATCTTTTTTGTACACATTTGAATTACTCTTACAATTTCAAATTCACTATATTTCCCAGAGGTTTACCTCACAGAGAATGGAGCATTTTGCAGTTAAACTTGCCTAGTGGCTGAAATCGTTCAAAGCAATTTGTCCAAGATTGCACCTGAATTAGTGGTGAATGGATTGTATATTGCATTACTTTTTAAAATTCAGGACACAATGCAAGCTTTTCAGTTATTCAGGACCAGCATTAAGGTATAAGCAGAGTAAATGATGTGACATATGATTTGAGGAGAAATGCTGAGAGACACCCTTTTCCATTTACTTTCCTTTTCTTCCTCCTCAGGGCCTAAACTTTCTCTCTTAGAAAGGCTTTGTGTCTAGAAGTACGAGGGCAGAATGCAAATACCTGTTTAAGGGGTTAAATGCAAAGCAATGATTAAACTGTACTCTTCTGGGTAAATGTATTTATCAAATTACCTAGCAAGAACTTGGGGATGGGGGAAAAATATTACCAAGTATTTACGAGATAGTGGAGAAGGAAAAAGCCCTAATTTTCTTGCTCCAATTTTCTTACCCATAATGTGTATGAGGAGTTGGAGAGCTTTAAAGGAACACAAGGATTATTTAAGTGCCTGGCAAGCTTAGTTGGTAAAGCATGAGACTCCTTTTATTTATTTATTTGTTCATTTATTTATGTATTTATTAAGACAGGGTCTTGCTCTGTCACCCAGGCTGGAGTGCACTGGCATGATCACTGCAGCCTCAACATCCTTGGTTCAAGCTATCCTCCCGCTTCCTCAGTAGCTGAGACCAGAGGCATGAGCCACCATACCCAGCTAATTTCTATTTTATTTTATTTTTAGTAGAGATAAGGTCTCACTATATTGCCCAGGCTGGTCTCCAACTCCTGAGCTCAAGTGATCCTCCCTCCTCAGCCTCCCAAAGTGCTGAGATTACAAGTATGAGCCACCATGCTCAGCCTCTTATTTTTACTTATGCAACTGTAGAGAGATGAAGCCTCCTTGTCTGTCCATTGGATTCAATTCTTCTGGATACTTTTCTGCACCTCTCCATATTTGTTCCATTTCTTAGAATGCCCTTTCTGACCCAGCCCCCAGCTTCCTAATGAACTTCTTTCTATCTTCGAATATCAGCTCAAATGCTGCTTGTTTCTTGAAATCTTCTCTGACTGATTCATTTCCTCCCTTCTGGAAGGAGTGTTTGCATATCTCCTTCCAGAGCATCATATGTGTCTCTGTTGTGGTTAGCTTTTCTTACAATGATTTGTTTGTGTCTCTTCCTTGCCATATTCTGAGCTAGCATTGGATCCCTTATTACTTTCTGAAGGACCTGGCAAAGTTATTCAATAAATGCAGAATAAATGCATTGCAGTTATTGCTCTTGTGTGTTTCCCAAATTGCTTATCTTCTGTATATGAAGTTAAACATTGCTAGATCATCTTCCATTTAAATACTTGTATTTTTTTGTTTATTTTTTAGTTATGCTTTTTTTACTACTAGTTTGTCACATTCTTTATAAAATAAAAATTATATGTGTAGAGTATGATATTATATTCATCACTGTCCTCCAATCCTCCAATCCACGCTACCCCCTTCCTTATCTTTCCCAGAACAGGTAACTGATGGCTGTCCCTTGCTTGACAGAGAAAGAAACAGCTATCCACTTGAAAACCCACAACTCCTAACCTTTTTCACTGACCGGGTTCTACTTCTCTCTACCTTACAAGAGATTCTTTCTTCAACATGTCATTCATCTCATTTATTCTGTATATATTGGGCTATTACTGCGCTGAGTTTCTCCCCCTTTCTGTATCTTCAACCACTCCAGTGAATTCTTCCCCTCAGCAGGTAGAGACATCTCAAATTTCTTTAAATAAAAAAAACTATCTCTTAACCCACACATGTTCCAATATCTCTGTTCTTCCTCCTTCTCTATGCAATAAAATAATAGTTATCCACAATCTTATTCTCACTTTCTGTTGACTCCTGAAACTAATGTATCACCCATGATCATTGCTAAGGCCAATATTCATTTCAGTCTTTAATCTTACTTTTACTCTCAGCTGCATTCAACTATTTTGGGCATGGTCTTATTTTTGGAACTTTCTTCCTCCTGGATGTTTTATACATCCATGTCCCTTCGTGATTTTCTACTTACAAATTGCCAGCCAATCTTTTGAGTCAACTCTATGAGTTCCTCTTTTCCTACTTGCTGCTTAAGTGTTAATATTTTCCAAGGTTCTGTTATTGGCTTTCTTCTCTTCTCACTCTGTATACCCTCCACAGGTAGTTTTCTTCATACACGCATCAACTATCAACTATGCTGAAGTTGGTGCCGAAGTTGGCATGCCCAAATGTCTGCATCCAGTCCAAATAAAACTCTGAATTCCCAAGTCCCCAACATGTGACTTGGGAGTCATTCTTGACCTTTTCCCTTTTTTCATCTCTCATATCTAATGTTTCACAGCTGATGAGGAGATGGAAGCTGAAGCCAAATAGTTTCCTTCTCCCCACATTTTCTTCCCAAAGGAAAGTTGAAGAGCATTCCCTTGTGCACTCCCTTGTAGGAGAAATATTGCCAAAAGTTGCTTAGGTTCAGGAGCATATATTTAGCATTGGCCTTGTGAGGCCAGTGTACAGTGGTAAAGTCTTTCGAGGATGCATTCTTCCCTCAGGACTGTAGGCCCCCTGGGAGATCCTCCATATATCATTCATTTGTCTCATCTTCTCTCCTCTCCTTTACACTCTCATGCCTTTCCTCTTTCTTCTCTTTCCTTCTTTTCCTCCCTTCTCCCATCCCATCCCATAGGTGTGAACTTTCTGCATTTTGAAGAAAGATTTATATTTTTGGGTGGACTAGACAGATCTTTCATTCTGCTTTTCTTATCGATTTTTAAGATTGAATTTGCCTAGCAGAAGAAACTTCTTTTGAAAACAGGTAATTCATAAGACCTTTTGATATGGTTTGGCACTGTGCCCCAGCCAAATCTCATGTCGAATTGTAATTCCTAATGTTGGGGGAGGGACCTGGTGGGAAGTGATTGGATCATGGGGGCAGATTTCCTCCCTACTGTTCTTCTAGTGAATGAGTTTTCACAAGATCTGGTTGTTTAAAAGTATGTAGCACTTCCCCCTTCACTCTCTCTCTCCTGCTCTGGCCATAGTAAGACACGCTTGCTTCCCTTTCACCTTCTGCCATGATTGTAAGTTTCCTGAGACCTCCAAGCCATGCTTCCTGTGCAGCCTGCAGAACTGTGAGTCAATTAAACCTCTTTTCTTCATAAATTACCCAGTCTCAAGTAGTTCTTTATAGCAGCGTGAGAGCAGATGAATACTGAAAACTGGTACCAGAGAAGTGAGGCATTGCTATAAAGATACCTGAAAATGTGGAAGCAACTTTGGAACTGGGTAATGGGCAGAGGTTGAAACAGTTTGGAAGGCTCAGAAGAAGATAAGAAGATGAGGGGAAGTTTGAAAAATTTGCAGCCCGACCATTTGGTAGGAAAGAAAACCCATTTTCTGGGGGTGGATTCGAGTAAAGAAGAACAGAATGTTAATAGCCAAAAAAATGGGGAAAATGCCTCAAGACATTTCAGAGACCTTCATGGCAGCCTCTGCCATTACAGCCCTGGAGGCCTAGGAGGCAAAAAAAAAAAAAAAAAAAAATGGTTTTATGGGCCAGGCTCTGGGTCTCGCTGCTCTGGGCAGGCTCTGGACATGGCGCCCTGCATTGTGGCTGCTTCAGCTCCAGCCGTAGCTAAAAGGGGCCAAGGTACAGCTTGGACTGTTGCTTCAGAGGGTGCAAACCCCAAGCCTTGGCAGCTTCTATGTGGTGTTGGGCCTGTGGCTGTGCAGAAGACAAAAATTGAGCTTTGGGAGCCTCTGCCTAGATTTCAGAAGATGTATGAAAATGCCTGGATGACCAGGCAGAAATCTGCTGCAGGGGTGGATCCCTCATGGAGAACCTCTCCTAGGGCAGTGTGGAGGGGAAATGTGGGATTGGAGCCCCCACACAGAGTCCCCACTGATGCACTGCCTAGTGGAGCTTTGAGAAAGCTGCCATCCTCTTGACCCCAGGATAGTAGATCCACTGACAGCTTGTGCTGTGCACCTGGAAAAACTGCAGGCACTCAATGCCAGCCTGTGAAAGCAGCCATGAAGGCTATACCCTGCAGAGTCAATGGGGCAGAGTTGCACAAGGCCTTGGGAGCCCACCCTTTGCATCACTGTGGTCTGGATGTGAGACAATGAGTCAAAGGAGATAATTTTGGAGCTTTAAGATTTGATGACTGTCCTGCTGGGTTTCAGACTTGCATAGGACCTATAGCATCTTTATTTTGGCCAATTTCTCCCTTTTGGAATGGGGGCATTTACCCTATGCATGTATGCACATTGTATCTCAGAAGTAACTAATTTCTTTTTGATTTTACAGTCTCATAGGCAGAAGGGACTTGCCTTGTCTCAGATGAGACTTTGGACTTGGACTTTTGAGTTAATGCTGGAATGAGATATGACTTTGGGGGACTGTTGAGAAAGCATGATTGTGTTTTGAAATGTGAAAAGGACATGAGATTTGGGAGGGGTCAGGAGCAGAATGATATGGTTTGACTCTATGTCCCCACCCAAATCTCATGTAGTTGAATTGTAATCCCCAGTGTTGGGGAAAGGACCTGGTGGGAAGTGATTGTCTCATGGGGGCGAACTTCCCCCTTGCTGTTCTTGTGATAATAAGTTCTCATGAGATCTGGTTGTTTAAAAGTGTGTAGTACTTCCCCCTTCACTCTCTCTCTCTCCTGCTCCCGTCATGTAAGACATGCTTGCTTCCCCTTCACCTTCCACCATAATCGTAAGTTTCCTGAGGCCTCCGTACCCATGCCTCCTGTACAGGCTGTGGAACTTTGAGTCAATTAAACTTCTTTTCTTCATAAATTACCCTGTCTCAGGTAGCTCTTTATAGCAGTGTGGGAATGGACTAATACACATATCTATTGGTTTTTGAGTCAAATTCTTCAGATAGAAATAAAATGGGTCAATTTTACTTCGCTTTTTTTTTCTGTGTCTATATTTTTTTCTGGGAACCATGTGGAGAGATAAGTGGCAAAAACAGGATTCAATTAATCATGGATCTCTGGTCAGTATAATTTTAATTTCACTATCTTTCTCCTTTTACCAGCAGCCACCAACTATTTTTGATTCTATATTCTAGCTATTTCAAAATTCTCTCTTTGGTAGATTATAAAAATGATCACTTTTTTTGATAGCCATTTCATCAAGAGATACAGTCTATTTCTCCATTCTTTAATTCTGGGCTGGCCTGGTGACATGCTTTGGCTCATAGAATGAGACTGATACACACAACACTGTGCATTCTGAGGCTGGATCTCAAGAGGCCTTGCATATTTCTTCTTGACCTCTTGTAGCCTTCACTGTATGAAAAATGTCTGATCATTCTTCCAGAGGATGAGAAACCACAGGAATCAAAAAGGAGCTGTTCCAGCTGAGCCCTTTAGCTTAGCCAGCTCCCACCTGACCAGCTATTAATAGTCGACCAGAGATGTATGAATCAGCAAGTTGAGATCAGGTGAGCCTGGCCCAGATCAGCAGAATTCCGATGAAGCCCAAACCATACTGATGGCCTGCAGAGTCTTAAGCTAAATCAGGGTTTCTCAATGTTGGTAATATTGACATTTTGGCCTGAATAATTCTTGGGGAGGAGAGGTACTTTCCTGTGCACCATAAAATGTTTAGCAGCATCCCTGGCTTCTAATAACTAGATGACCACAGCATCCTCACCCCCACTGTGACAACCAAAAACATCTTTAGACATTGCCAAATGTCCCACCCACTCCCCCACTTCACTGGTTGAGGACCAATCAGCTAAATAAGTGGTAGTTGCTTTAAATCTGTAAGTTTTGGGGTTTTTTTTGTATACAAAATGCTAATTAATACCGATCCCTTTTTTCTAGCTCTACTGACATTTTCTTACATTAGGTTCCTACAACTTTGCTTTGGCTAAATTTTTGCCAGCTGCCTAACTAGTCTTTCTATTAATACTTGGGTTTACTCCTATAACCCACTTCACACATTTCCATTAGTGGTTAAGCAAATAAACACACAAACACAAATCATATCACTGCAGTAGCACCTCATAACCTGCTTGGCAGAATTCCAAACTCCTGACATAAAAGGTCCTTTATCATTTAGCTTCCACTACAAACCATATGAGGAAGTTTGTATATGCCCCTAAAAAGAATGTTGTTGAATTTTAAAGTTCTTAGGAGAAGATTCTAGTATAGTAGATATTTCCTATTTTATTGAGTATTCATTACGCTGTTTTCCCTTGATCTGGGAAAAAATCCCATATCCTTTTTGGGAAATTATCTCTTCACTGTGTGCAAGATTAAGAAGCTGTCAATCAAAGTATCTTGACTTTTTCTAACCAAGGGGATGGAAACACAACTTTAAGTAGGTTAAACAGCATCTGCTCTAGGATGCAGACTCTTGAGGAGAATGATGCAAAATCCTAAACAATGATAGGTGTGTCCTTATCCTATGGTAGCCAATTCACTTCTGTATAATGGTCTAGTTTCTGATTCCCCAGTTTGTGTTATTTTTTTTTTAAGCCCATTGTAGGCTTTTTCACCTGTACTGGCTGTGATCCTCTCAATATATCCCCTTTTTGGTAATATTATTCAGAGTTTTTTCTGCAATCTTAATTGATCATTCTCACAATAGAAAACAACAAAAACCTAAGTAAAGCAAGAATAAATAACAATGACCAATGTGTCTTTTATGACCTTAGATAAAGTGTGCATTAGTTTTCAAACTAAAATTAGTAGTTATCTTTTAAAAGTATAGTTTAACCATGAATTTATCATAAAATGTTATGGCGAGCTAACTGAATCATTTTTTAGCCCAAAGGAAAGTTGGATGGCGATGAAACCAATAACTTGGTAGTAGAGACATCAATGGGTCTATAAGTCCGTGACTACGTATGCCAAATTTTTGGTATGTATTGCATTCCTTATTATTTAAGTCAATATATATCAACTAAATCTGATTGTTTGAGGTTTTGTGTGCAATATTTTCTCTTAAACATTTTTTAATATTGACAATAATATCATTTTCTTAAAATAACATTAAATTAATTTTAATATATTTCATAATATATACCTTTGACTAAATCAGTGTGGATTTCTCCCATTCCAGCCCTAATTAATGAAATTCTATTATATCTTTGCTATATCTATCTGTAGAAGAAGGAAAAATAATTTTCTCTTAACCCTTAGTCCAGCCTCCTTCATTTCTAGCTAGCTATCTAGCTATCAATCAATCATATATCGAGGAAGCAATTTCCTAGATGCTCCAAGTATTTATAAACATTATCTTGCATGCCAGAAGTGGGGGAATCAGGTAGCTTAGAGTTTATTTATGCTCTATGCCACTTCTGTTTTATATGCATACTTACAAGCAGAAGACATGTTATAAATGTTCTTCTTCTGACTCTGAGACTCCATTATACTTGCTTAGGTTCTTGAGAAACAGGAGGATGCCCTCTTGAGGTAGTTATTAGCGCTGTACTCTTAAATGTTTCCCCTGTCTCCTGTTCTAGGCACATGGTATCATACTTTTCATCCTCATTGTGTCTGAGTGAGGCCCTATGATTGGTTCTGAATAATAAGTTATGAGCAAAAGTAGCACATGATATTTCCAGGGCAATCATTTAATAGCCAAGGTGAGAACCTTCAGAATTCTCTTTTCTCCAATTTTTAATGTTTGAGATGGTGAGTGTTCCCTGAATGAATATTATGAGCAGAGTAGGTGAATGTATAGATTGAACAAGAAACAAGATTTGATTATTTTAAGTCAATAAGATTTTGTCACTACAGCATAATGTGGCTTTTCTTGCCTGATAATATCTTTATTTCTGCAAAGTAATTCTTCAGAAATCTGCCTTTTCTCCTAATGGTAAATTTGTCTGGACAAGTAAGAAGATCATTTGAAGCCCCCACTGATTCTTTAGCCAGTAGTCTAGAGGCTCAATCTTGGTCTTCTTTGGTATATTTGAAAGCACACCTAACCTGCCTGCCTACCTTTCTATCCACTTCCACAGGTTTATAAAGTCTCCTGAAATCTTGAAAATGTCTTAGACAAATGCCCATCATCTAAAACTCTATACCTAAAAAAGTACAATGGAGAAATTCTGCCCCCACCATTAACTTTTTTTTTTTTTTTTTTTGGTTTTCAAAATCCTTTCCTTTTGCCTAACAAAAGTTTCTCAAATTCCAGCCTATTTTACCTCTTCTTGAAACAGGAGGGGAGAGAATAGTATTTATCTCCTTTTTTGACCCCCAATTTAATAAACACCCTTTCTTCCTCCTTCAGTCTTTTTATTTCTGTTAGCTCTCTCTCAGTGTGAATTTGATCGTGATGCCTGACATGTCCTTTCACCTAGAGAAGGTGAAAGTAAAATGGCGATAGGGATTGGGGTAATAACAGGTGCTTTTTCTAACATTTTCTACTGAGGGCACAAACCATGCCCTGATTTTTGAAAAATGCTATTAGAATTGGTATTCACATGAACTCAGTTCTAATGTCATTTGTGACAGTTGGAGTGTGATAATCTGTAGGTTTTGTGATTCCAGGGAGGTTATATGCCAGCATGCTGACAGAAAGGCTAAAGAAAGCCTCTTTTTCTACTCTTTCCATTTAGCTTGAGCTAAGTGACCCAACAGAGACCTATGAAAGCAGAGAGCAGAAGAGAAACAGGGTAGGGCTATGGGTCACAGGTAGTGAATAGAGAAGGAGTAACATCAGTACAAAGTCTGTAGCTTAATAGTTTTCACTAACCACAGTGGCAGCTCTGAGATGAGTTTATTTTGAAAATTCAAGGTTGAAGCCTTTTTAATTATGAGAAAGAGGAAATTTCTTCATATTCGTTCCTTTACGGTTTGAGTTTAGTTTTGTTTCAATAGTCCCCTTTTATGAAGCACAAGGCTTCTTTTTTTTTTTTTAAATTCTGGGAAAGGTGGGTGTATAAATAAAATGAAATAGTTCCTATATCTCTTATTGACAGGTTAAATGGCTGGAAATGCTCAACTGAAAAACATTCTGGGGCTCTATTTTGGCTCAGTGGTGACAGAATAGCCATGATGGCCTAGGGCTTAGGAGCTTTAAATTTGTCATCCTTGTTCTAGGAAGTATGTGAGTAATAATCTCTCATATTCTTATACTTTAAGGAAGAAAAGGGAATATATTATTTTTTCTCAAAATATAATATTTTTTGCTTTAAAGTCTTCAGAGAAAGAGCTCTCTGGACATTGGACATTCTCATTTGTTACAAGTTTTTAAAATTTTGTTTTAAACAGCATGGTACTGGTACCAAAACAGAGATATAGATCAATGGAACAGAACAGAGCCGTCAGAAATAACGCCACATATCTACAAGTATCTGATCTTTGACAAACCTGACAAAAACAAGAAATGGGGAAAGGATTCCCTATTTAATAAATGGTGCTGGGAAAACTGGCTAGCCATATGTAGAAAGCTGAAACTGGATCCCTTCCTTACACCTTATACAAAAATCAATTCAAGATGGATTAAAGACTTAAATGTTAGACATAAAACCATAAAAACCCTAGAAGAAAACCTAGGCATTACCATTCAGGACATAGGCATGGGCAAGGACTTCATGTCTAAAACACCAAAAGCAATGGCAACAAAAGCCAAAATTGACAAATGGGATCTAATTCAACTGAAGAGCTTCTGCACAGCAAAAGAAACTACCATCAGATTGAACAGGCAACCTACAAAATGGGAGAAAATTTTCGCAAGCTACTCATCTGACAAAGGGCTAATATCCAGAATCTACAATGAACTCCAACAAATTTACAAGAAAAAAACAAACAACCCCATCAAAAAGTGGGCGAAGGACATGAACAGACACTTCTCAAAAGAAGACATTTATGCAGCCAAAAAACACATGAAAAAATGCTCACCATCACTGGCCATCAGAGAAATGCAAATCAAAACCACAATGAGATACCATCTCACACCAGTTAGAATGGCAATCATTAAAAAGTCAGGAAACAACAGGTGCTGGAGAGGATGTGGAGAAATAGGAACACTTTTACACTGTTGGTGGGACTGTAAACTAGTTCAACCCTTGTGGAAGTCAGTGTGGCGATTCCTCAGGGATCTAGAACTAGAAATTCCATTCGACCCAGCCATCCCATTACTGGGTATATACCCAAAGGACTATAAATCATGCTGCTATAAAGACACATGCACACGTATGTTTATTGCGGCATTATTCACAATAGCAAAGACTTGGAACCAACCCAAATGTCCAACAATGATAGACTGGATTAAGAAAATGTGGCACATATACACCATGGAATACTATGCAGCCATAAAAAATGATGAGTTCACGTCCTTTGTAGGGACATGGATGAAATTGGAAATCATCATTCTCAGTAAACTATCGCAAGAACAAAAAACCAAACACCGCATATTCTCACTCATAGGTGGGAATTGAACAATGAGAACACATGGACACAGGAAGGGGAACATCACACTTCGGGGACTGTTGTGGGGTGGGGGGAGGGGGGAGCAATAGCATTGGGAGATATACCTAATGCTAGATGACGAGTTGGTGGGTGCAGCGCACCAGCATGGCACATGTATACATATGTAACTTACCTGCATATTGCGCACATGTACCATAAAACTTAAGTATAATAATAATAATAATAATAATAATAATAAAAGAAAAAAAAATTTTGTTTTAAATTGACAAATTACAACTGTACCTATTCATGGGGTACATAGTAATATTTCAATTAACTTCATTTAACATAATGTCCTCCCACTTTATCCATGTTGTAAAGAGTAACAGAATTTCATTAATTTCTATGTCTGAATAGTATTCCATTGTATATACATACCATATTTTCTTTATCCATTCGTCTGTTACTGGACACCTATGTTGATTTCTGATCTCGGCTATTATGAATAGTGCCGCCATAACATGGGAGTTTAGATGTCTCTCTGGTATAATTATTTTTTTCTCAGAGAGATATATTTAATAGGGACTTATAAATATAAATCATATTTTTGGCAGTTGCAAGATGAGCTGGTGGATCCCCAACCATTATGTTATAATCATTTCCTTTCCTTTGGATAAATGCCCAGCCCTGGGATTGCTGGATCATATGGTAGTTCTATTTGTCATTTTTGAGGAACTTTCATCCTGCTTGTCACAGTGGTTGTACTAGCTTATATTCCCACAAACAGCGTTTAAGAGTTCCCTATTCGCTGCATCCTCACCAGCATTTTTTAATTTTTTTGTTGTTTTGATAATAGCCATTCTAACTGGGGTGAAATAATACCTCATTGAGGTTTTGATTTGCATTTCCCTGATGACTGGTGATGTTAAGCATTTTAAAATATATTTGTTGACCATTTGTTTGTTTTATTTTGAGAAATATCTATTCAGATCACTTGCCCATTTAAAAATCATATTGTTTGCTTTTCTTGGTGTTGCAATGTTGGAGCTCGTTGTATATTCTGGATATGAATCCTTTGTCAGATGAGTAGTTTGCAAATATTTTCTCCCATTCTGTAGATTGCCTTTTTACTTTGTTGATTGTTTCTTTTGCTGTGCAGAAGCTTTTTAGTTTGACATAATTCCATTTGTTTAATTTTGTTTTTGTTGCCTATACTTTTGAGGACTTCTTCCCAAAATATTTTCCAGACTGATGTTCTGAATCATTTCTAATGTGTTTTCTTCTAGTAGTTTTATTGTTTCAGGTCTTACATTTAGATCTTTGGGCCATTTGAGTTGTTTTTTTATAGGATGAGAGTTGTGGTTCTAGTTTTTCTGCGTATAAATATCCATTTCTCACCACCATTTATTGAAGAGACTGACCATTCCCCAATAGGTGTTTTTGGGACCTTTATCAAATATCAATTGATTGTAGATATATGGATTAATTTCTGGGTTCTCTATTTTGTTCCATTGGTCTATGTGCTGGTTTTTATGCCAGTACCATGCTGTTTTGGTTACTATAGCTTTGTAGTATATTTCAGATCTGATAGTGTGATATCTCCAACTTTGTTCTCTTTGGTCAGGATTGCTTTGGCTCTTTGAGATCTTTTGTGGTTCTATACAAATTTTAGAATTTTTTCTATTCCTGTGAAGAATGTCATTGACATTTTGATAGAGATTACATTAAATCTTTAGATTGCTTTGGGTAGTATTGTCATTTCAACAATATTGAGTCCTCTGATCCATGAGCATGGGATGTCTTTCCATTTGTTTGTATCCTCTTTAATTTCTTTCATCAGTGTCTTGTAGTTATCCTTGTATATGTACTTCATCTCATTTGTTAAATATATTCCTAGTTATTTTATTTTTCTGTAGGTATTGCAAATGGGATTGCCTTCTTGATCTCTTTTTCAGCTAGTTCATTGTTTGTGTACAAAAATGCTACTGATTTTTGTATATTAATTTTATACCTTGCAACTTTATTTAATGTGCTTATCGGTTCTAAGTTGCTGGGTCTTTTTTTTGTAGAGTCTTTAGGGATTTCTTTTCTTTTTTTTTGCTTCACTTTATTTTATTTATTTTTATTATACTTTAAGTTCTAGGGTACATGTGCACAACGTGCAGGCTCGTTACATAGGTATACATGTGCCAGGCTGGCCTGCTGCACCCATCAACCCATCATTTACATTAGGTATTTCTGCCAATGCTGTCCCTCCCCGCTATCCCCCACCCCACAAAAGGCCCCAGTGTGTGATGTTCCCCACCCTGTATCCAAGTGTTCTCATTGTTCAATTCCCACCTATGAGTGAGAATATGCAGTCTTTGGTTTTCTGTCCTTGTGATAGTTTGCTCAGAATGATGGTTTCCAGCTTCATCCATGTCCCTGCAAAGGACATGAACTCATCCTTTTTTATGGCTGCATAATATTCCATGGTGTATATGTGCCACATTTTCTTAAACCAGTCTATCATTGATGGACATTTGGGTTGGTTCCAAATCTTTGCTATTGTGAAAAGTGTCACAATAAACATATGTGTGCATGTGTCTTTACAGTAGCAGGAACTATAATCGTTTGGGTATATACCCAGTAATGGGATCACTGGGTCAAATGGTATTTCTAGCTCTAGAACCTTGAGGAATCGCCACACTGTCTCCCACAATGGTTGAACTAGTTTACAGTCCCACCAACAGTGTAAAAGCGTTCCTATTTCTCCACATCCTCTCTAGCATCTGTTGTTTCCTGATTTTTTAATGATCACCATTCTAACTGGTGTGAGATGGTATCTCATTGTGGTTTTGATTTGCATTTCTCTGATGGCCAGTGATGGTGAGCATTTTTTCATGTGTTTTTTGGCTGCATAAATGTCTTCTTTTGAGAAGTGTCTGTTCATATCCTTCACCCACTTTTTGATGGGGTTTTTGTTTTTTTCTTGTAAATTTGTTTTTAAGTTCTTTGTAGATTCTGGATATTAGCCCTTTGTCAGATGGGTAGATTGCAAAAATTTTCTGCCATTCTGTAGGTTGGCTGTTCACTGTGATGGTAGTTTCTTTTGCTGTGCAGAAGCTCTTGAGTTTAATTAGATCCCATTTGTCTATTTTGGCTTTTGTTGCCATTGCTTTTGGTGTTTTAGTCATGAAGTCCTTGTTCGTACCTATGTCCTGAATGGTATTGCCTAGGTTTTCTTCTAGGGTTTTTGTGGTTTTATGTCTAACATTTAAGTCTTTAATCCATCTCGAATTAATTTTTGTATAAGGTGTAAGGAAGGGATCCAGTTTCAGCTTTCTACATATGGCTAGCCAGTTTTCCCAGCACCATTGATTAAATAGGGAATCCTTTCCCCATTTCTTGTTTTTGTCAGGTTTGTCAAAGATCAGATAGTTGTAGATGTGTGTTATTATTTCTGAGGCCTCTGTTCTGTTCCATTGATCTATATATGTTTTGGTACCAGTACCATGCTGTTTTGGTTACTGTAGCCTTGTAGTATAGTTTGAAGTCAGGTAGCATGATGCCTCCAGCTTTGTTCTTTTTGCTTAGGATTGACTTGGCAATGTGGGCTCTTTTTGGTTCCATATGAACTTTAAAGTAATTTTTTCCAAGTCTGTGAAGAAAGTCATTTGTAGCTTGATGGGGATGTCATTGAATCTATAAATTACCTTGAGCAGTATGGCCATTTTCACGATATTGATTCTTCCCATCCATGAGCACGGAATGTTCTTTCATTTGTTTGTGTCTTCTTTTATTTCATTGAGCAGTGGTTTGTAGTTCTCCTTGAAGAGTTCCTTCACACCCCTTGTAAGTTGGATTCCTAGGTATTTTATTCTCTTTGGAGCAATCGTGAATGGGAGTTTACTCATGATTTGGTTCTCTGTTGGTTATTGGTGTAGAGAAATGCTTGTGATTTTTGCACATTGATTTTCTATCCTGAGACTTTGCTGAAGTTGCTTATCAGCTTAAGGAGAGGGTTTTGGGCTGAGATGATGGGATTTTCTAAATATACAATCATGTCATCTGCAGACAGAGACAATTTGACTTCCTCTTTTTCTAAATGAATACCTTTTATTTATTTCTCTTGACTGATTGCCCTGGCCAGAACTTCCAACACTATGTTGAATAGGAGTGGTGAGAGAGGGCATCCCTGTCTTGTGCCAGTTTTCAAAGGGAATGCTTCCAGTTTTTGCCCATTCAGTATGATATTGGCTGTGATTTGTCATAAATAGCTCTTATTGTTTTGCAATACGTTCCATCAATACCTAGTTTATTGAGAGTTTTTATTATGAAGGGCTGTTGAATTTTGTTGAAGGCCTTTTTTGCATCTATTGAGATAATCATGTGGTTCTTGTTGATGGTTCTGTTTATGTGATGGATTACATTTATTGATTTGCATATGTTGAAGCAGCCTTCCATCCCAGGGATGAAGCCAACTTGATCATGGTGGCTAAACTTTTTGATGTGCTGCTGGATTCGGTTTGCCAGTATTTTATTGAGGATTTTCACATCGATGTTCATCAGGGATTTTGGTCTAAAATTCTCTTTTTTGTGTGTGTGTCATTACCAGGCTTTGGTATCAGGATGATGCTGGCCTCATAAAATGAGTTAGGGAGGATTTCCTCTTTTTCTATTGATTGGAATAGTTTCAGAAGGAATCGTACCAGCTCCTCTTTGTACCTCTGGTAGAATTCAGCTGTGAATCCAGCTGGTCCTTGACTTTTCTTGGTTGGGAGGCTATTAATTATTGCCTCAATTTCAGAGCCTGTTATTGGTCTATTCAGAGATTCAATTTCTTCCTGGTTTAGTCTTGGGAGGGTGTATGTCTCCAGGAATTTACCCATTTCTTCTAGATTTCCTAGTTTATTTGTGTAGAGGTATTTATAATATTCTCTGATGGTAGTTTGTATTTCTGTGGGATCAGTGGTGATATCCCCTTTATCATTTTTTTATTGCGTCTATTTGATTCTTCTCTCTTTTCTTCTTTATTAGTCTTGCTAGTCATATATCAATTTTGATTTTCAAAAAACCAGCTCCTGGATTCATTGATTTTTTTGAAGGGGTTTTTGTGTCTCTATCTCCTTCAGTTCTGCTCTGATCTTAGTTATTTCTTGCCTTCTGCTAGCTTTTGAATGTGTTTGCTCTTGCTTCTCTAGTTCTTTTAATTGTGATGTTAGGGTGTCAATTTTAGATCTTTCCTGCTTTCTCTTGTGGGCACTTAGTGCTATAAATTTCCCTCTACACACTGGTTTCAATGTGTCCTAGAGATTCTGGTATGTTGTGTCTTTGTTCTCATTGGTTTCAAAGAACATTTTTATTTCTGCCTTCATTTCGTTATGTACCCAATAGTCATTCAGGAGCAGGTTGTTCAGTTTCCATGTATTTGTGGGGTTTTGAGTGAGTTTCTTAATCCTGAGTTCTAATTTGATTGCACTGTGGTCTGAGAGACAGTTTGTTGTGATTTCTGTTCTTTCACATTTGCTGTGTAGTGCTTTACTTCCAACTATGTGGTCAATTTTGGAATAAGTGTGATGTGGTGCTGAGAAGAATGTTATGTTCTGTTTATTTGGGGTGGAGAGTTCTGTAAATATCTATTAGGTCCACTTGGTGCAGAGCTGAGTTCAATTCCTGGATATCCTTTTTAACCTTCTGTCTTGTTGATCCGTCTACTGTTGACAATGGGGTGTTAAAGTCTTCCAATATTATTGTGTGGGAGTCTAAGTCTCTTTGTAGGTCTCTAAGGACTTGCTTTATGAATCTGGGTGCTCCTGTATTGGGTGTATATATAGTTAGGATAGTTAGCTCTTTTGTTGGGTTGATCCCGTTACCATTATGTAATGGCCTTCTTTGTCTCTTTTGTTGGTTTAAAGTCTATTTTGTCAGAGACTAGGGTTGCAACTCCTGCTTTTTTTTTGCTTTCCATTTGCTTGGTAGATCTTCCTCCATCTCTTTATTTTGAGCCTATGTGTGTCTCTGCATGTGAGATGGGTTTCCTGAATACAGCACACTGATGGGTTTTGACTCTTTATCCAATTTGCCAGTCTATATCTTTTAATTGGGGCATTTAGCCCATTTACATTTAAGGTTAATATTGTTATGTATGAATTTGATCCTGTCATTATGACATTAGCTGGTTATATTGCCTGTTAGTTGATGTGGTCTCTTCCTAGCATCAAAGATGTTTACGATTTGGCATGTTTTTGCAGTGGCTGGTACCGGTTGTTTCTTTCCATGTTTAGTGCTTCCTTCAGGAGCTCTTGTAAGCCAGGCCTGGTGGTGACAAAAATCTCTCAGCATTTGCTTGTCTGTAAAGGATTTTATTTCTCCTTCACTTATGAAGCTTAGTTTGGCTGAATATGAAATTCCGGGTTGAGAATTCTTTTCTTTAAGAATGCTGAACACTGGCCTGCAGTCTCTTCTAGCTTGTAGAGTTTCTGCCAAGAAATCCACTATTAGTATGATGGGCTTCCCTTTGTCGGTAACCCGACCTTTCTCTCTGGCTGCCCTTAAAATTTTTTCCTTCATTTCAACCTTGGTCCATCTGAAAATTATGTGTCTTGGGGTTGCTCTTCTCAAGGAGTATCTTTGTGGTGTTCTCTGTATTTTCTGAATTTGAATGTTGGCCTGCGTTGTTAGGTTGGGGAAGTTCTCCTGGATAATATTCTGAAGAGTGTTTTCCTACTTGATTCCATTCTCCCCGTCACTTTCAGGTACACAAATCAAATGTAGATTTGGTGTTTTCACATAGTCCCATATTTCTTGGAGGCTTTATTCATTACTTTTTGCTCTCCACTTCTCTTCTCACTTTATTTCATTAATTTGATCTTCAGTCATTGATACCCTTTCTTCCCCTTGATCGAATCAGCTATTGAAGCTTGTGCATATGTCGCATAGTTCTTGTGCCATGGTTTTCAGCTCCATCAGGTCATTTAAGGTCATCTCTACACTGTTTATTTTAGTTAGCCATTGGTCTAATCTTTTTTCAAGGTTTTTAGCTTCCTTTTGATGGGTTCGAACATCCTCCTTTAGCTTGGAGAAGTTTGTTATTACCCACCTTCTGAAGCCTACTTCTGTCAGCTCATCGAAGTCATTCTCCGTCCAGCTTTGTTCAATTGCTGGCAAGGAGCTGCGATCCTTTAGATGAGAAGAGGTGCTCTGGCTTTTAGAATTTTCAGCTCTGGTTTCTCCTCATCTTTGTGGTTTGATCTGCCTTTGCTCTTTGATGTTGGTGGCCTACAGATGGGGTTTTGGTGTAGATGTCCTTTTTGTTGATGCTGATGCTATTCCTTTCTGTTTGCTAGTTTTCCTTCTGACAGTCACATCCCTCAGCTGCAGGTCTGTTGGAGTTTGCTAGAGGTCCACTCCAGTCCCTGTTTGCCTGGGTATCACGAGCAGAGGCTGCAGAACAGCAAATATTGTAGAACAGCAAATATTGCTGCCTGATCCTTCCTCTGGAAGTTTCGTCGCAGAGGGGCACCTGCCTGTATGAGGTGTCAGTCGGCCCCTACTGGGGGTTGTCTCCCAGTTAGGCTACATGGCGGTCAGGGACCCACTTGAGGAGGCAGCCTGTCCATTCTCAGAGCTCAAACACTGTGCTGGGAGAACCATTGCTCTCTTCAGAGCTGTCAGACAGGGATGTTTAAGTCTGCAGAAATTTCTGCTGCCTTTTATTCAGCTATGCCCTGCTCCCAGAGGTGGAAGCTACAGAGGCAATAGGTGTTGCTGAGCTGTGGTGGGCTCCACCCAGTTTGAGCTTCCCCTGCTAGCCGCTTTGTTTACCTACTCAAGCTTCATCAATGGCAGATGCCCCTCCCCCAGCC
Organism: Pongo pygmaeus; assembly: GCF_028885625.2. Lineage (NCBI taxonomy): Eukaryota > Metazoa > Chordata > Mammalia > Primates > Hominidae > Pongo > Pongo pygmaeus. Next base: position 163,882,579 of record NC_085930.1, on the reverse strand, counting down.
AGGCGGCTGCCTCACAGTTTGATCTCAGACTGCTGCACTAGCAGTGAGCAAGGATCCATGGGTATGGGACCTTCCAAGCCAGGTGTGGGATACAATCCCCTGGTGTGCCATTTGCTAAGACCATTGGAAAAGCACAGTATTTGGGCAGGAGTACCCCGATTTTCCAGGTACAGTCTGTCATGGCTTCCCTTGGCTAGGAAAGGGAAATCCCCCCACCCCTTGTGCTTCCAGGGTGAGGCAATGTCCTGCCCTGTTTCAGCTCACCCTATATGGGCTGCATCCACTGTCCAACCCGTCCTAATGAGATGAACCAGGTACTTCAGTTGGAAATGCAGAAATCACCCATCTTCTGCATCAATCACACTGGGAGCTGCAGACTGGGGCTGTTCCTATTCGGCCTTGGAACAGACTCCCCGTCTTTAGGTTTTTCTATATATAAGATCATGTCACCTGTAAACAGGGACAATTTGACTTCCTCCTTTACAATTTTGATGCCCTTTTTTTCTTTCTGTTGCTAATTGTGCTGGCTAGGGTTTCCAGTGCTATGTTGTGTTCTATCAGTTTTTATAGGAAAAGATTTAGCTTTTCTCTATTCAGTAAGATGTTAGCTGTGGATTTTCCATATATGGCCTTTAGTATGTTGAGCTGCTTTCCTTCTTGTGGGAAAGAGAGTTTCTGGTTGGTCTCCTCTGTGTGAGACACCCATGGAAAGGCATGGGTGGACTCTGAGGAGAAGTCTCCTTATTGCCTTCATGTCTTTATGCCCCAAGAGCATAACCACTCAGCGGCATTCCATAGGTTGCTCAGGGAGATAACGCTTCCTTGAAGCAGTAGAGTATAATCAAACATCTTGGCTTCTCCTGAAACCTGCTCCCATCCGTTTCAGTCCAGATAAGTTAAAGATCTTAAGTAGTTTATACACACACCTTTGCTCAAGGAAATTCACAGAAACCACCACTGCTATACATTTTATCAAATAATGCTATACATTTTATCAAATAACTCACGAGTTCTCCTTCACTGATTAATCCTTTTCATCATCCCTTCCTCCCCCTCCCATCTGCCCTAAGAACAAAGAGTTTGTAAACCAATTAAACCAATAAATTGGGCAGAGCCTGAGAGCTCTGGGCTGTGAGCAAACCTCCAATGCTCTGGTCCCCTGGACCCACCTTTTAAACGCTTATTCTGTCTCTTTCTAACTCCTTTGTCTCCACTGGACTCTGAGTACCCACTGGGTGGTGTGGGACTGGTTTCGCCAACACTTCTCTACCTAATTTAGTAGTTTTTATTATGAAGGCATGTTGAATGTTATCAAAAGCTTTTTCTGCATCTATTAAGATGATCATATGGCTTTTGTTCTTCATTCCATTAATGTGATGTATGATGTGT